>NC_080093.1:52353790-52653790 GCF_950005125.1 Chionomys nivalis
GCTTGTTAAGAATAGCTTCGGCCAGTGGGAACGTGCTCCATTACAGGCTGCCAGGGCTCCCAGCACCCAACACACAGTAAGTGCTCACTCAGCGGCCAGAAAATGTCCCCATGCCACTGCTGCTCTGGGCTCTGTTCAGGGCCAGTCTCCCTTGCAGTCCAAGCCCTAGGAAGAGAGGGAAGGAACCAGGCTGGCATGAGATAGACATTGCTGGGCCACCCAGACTATATCATCTAAGCCCATCTAATCAATCACTTTTGTAATATGTAGTATTTATTGTTAGTGGTGCTCAGAGGTGAGTCCAGAATCGTGTGGTGTGGTGCGCATGTGGAGGTCAGAGGACAACTTTAGGGATTGGTTCTCTCCTTTAGCTTTACACGCATTCCAGGGACCACACCCGGGTCATTCGGCTTTTATGGCAAGCTCTCTTACTCTCTGAGCCATCTTACCAGCCCGCTGCCCTTCATCAAGAGTATCTTTCAGTAAATCCAGAACTCGTTGATTCAGCTGGGCTGGCTTGGTCAGCGAGCTTCAGGGAGCCTCCCGTCAGTGGCTGCCCATCCCCACAGCTCTGGGGCACAGACTACTGCAACCAGCTTCTTTTTAAATGTGAGTTCTGGGGGCCAGGCCCTTAGGGAGCTGAAGCTCAGATCTTGAGTGTGTAAAGAGTTCTCTCACTAAATCCTCCAGCCTTCTAACTTGTCTTTTTTATTTATTACATGTTTGTGTGGGTGTGGGTATGTGCATATGAGCACAGGTTCTCTCGGAGGCCGAAGAGGGAATCCAATTCCTTGGAACTGGAGTGGCAGGTATTGATGCATCACTATGTGGTGCTGAGAACTGAGCCCAAGTCCTCTGCAAGAGCAGCAAGCGCTCTTAACCATTGAGCCATCTCTCCACTCTCACAGAAGCCAGAGCTCACCTATTCAGCTAGGTAGGCATGTGGACCAGGGAATCCCACGATCCTCCTGTCTTCGCCTCCCCAGCACTGGAGTTACAGTTGGAGGCCACCACACCTGGGTTTTTACATGGGTGCTGGAGATTGAATGCAGGTCCTCACAGCAAGTGTTTACCAGCTGAACATCTGTCCAGCCCTGGAGTCATTCCCTATCCTCTTCTCAGGCAGCCACCTGCCAGCTCCTGCCTCCTGTCCTACTGTGGAACTGGAAGACAGTGAAAACCCCAGCCCAGGCCTCTGGGAGCACCGGCAGTCCCAGGGAAAGGACACCACAGAGGAGGGGATACAGGTGCAAAGGCCCCGGGGATGGGCCAGGGAGGAGGTCCATGAGGAAGGGAAGAGGGAACCAGATGCAGAAACTGGGAATTTGGCTCCCTCAACCATGAAGAATGAAAAGAACAGACATAAGAAGCCAGATCCTCCCCGGGGGCCTCTAGGGGAAACTGGGCCAACTCCACCTTGACCTTAATCCAGAAAGACTTCCATATCCACAAGAGAAGCAATGTGGGGCATCTCCTTCAGTAGCCTAAGCTGGCTTTGAACTCCTGATGCTCTGGCCTCAGCTTCCTGCAGGCTGGCAAGACAGGGATGTCCCACCACAGCTCGGCCTAAGGGGCTTTCTATCACATTCTGTGAATTTGGTTCCAAATCCACCATCACACTAAACTCACCTATGTACTGTCCATACACCCCAACCTCCCCATTTGCACCCAGACAAGCACCCACGTTTTTCTGATCTGTGAGGGCTCAAAGTTTCCAGAACATCTGAGTATCTGTCTTCCGTGGGCTTTTTCTCTTTCCACAGCCTGTGTTTTAGGTCCCCCTTACCCCCACACACAGCTCACTGGAAGACCCTGGGCTCGTCCCCAGGTCCTGGTTATAATGACTGACGCCATCCCAGACTTGCTTGGAACATTCAAGAAACGCTGTGGTTTCTTCGGGGTTCCCAAGGCAGCTTGAGGTAAAGCAGGGGTTGAGAACACTGGAAAATGAGCCATGTAGCTGTGCAGCAGAGGACTCAGGATATCCCAGGAGCCCTTCCAGGACAGTCTCACTGCAAGGTCCAAAGACAGCATGTGACAAGAAGCTCTTCTTTGGGGAGAAAACTGAGGACTCCCCTCACCCAGAGGAGAACCCTTTCAGTCCCTGTGTGTGGCCAGCACACAACACAGCCGAGAAACAGATACCAAGGGGGAAGTGAGGACCCCCTGCCTATCTGCATCTTCACCTCTATACTCTCAGACACCAAAAAGGACAGTGTCTCTCAGCCACCTCCTCGTCCACCATCTGGCCCTCTCACCTCACTCCTGCTGGGGAGAAGCCGGAGCTTGCTCTGGTCAGCCTGGAGCCAGAGCCACCTGGGGGGATGTGGGTGGCCGTCTGGCCACTGGGGACAGATTCCGGGGGCCTTATCAGAGCTCATCTGGTCAGGCAAGCAAACAGGAAAGACTGGACAAGATCCTTCCCTTCCTCCATTGTCATCCTCAGATTGTTCCCCAAGCAAACTCCATCCGGTAGCCTCATCAAGAAGCCGGGATGTGTGGAGGACGTGCCCTCAGCACTTCAAGGTTGGCCATCTCACAGAAGTGGAGGCCCAGCTCCAGACCATGCAACTATCAGATACACAGGAAGATGGAAACCCCAAATTCAGCTTTCCCAAGTCCTAGAGAACAGGGAGCCAGCCCTGCATAGACAGGGGCCCTCAGTCTGCAGGGACATAGGACAGCCCTGGCAGAGTGTCCCAGCAAGCCTCAGCAAGTGGGGTGTGTTCAGAGCTAAACCCTAACAGTCCTCTACATGTTGTCCTGCTGGGAGCCAGGAGAGAGAAGGCTAGGGGACACAATCGTCTGCTAAGATTATATCATGTGGGATCCCCTCCTCGGGCATGAAATATAGAATGCTGTCACCCTACAGACATGGAGAAAGGTGGCCTGGCTCATGGCATGTCTGTGGAGTGTGTACAATGTTCTCATGCTGCGGGGGGAGATGGATGGCCACCACTGCTGGAAGCCATGGGCTAGTTTGGGAGGCCTACAGAGGTCTGCCCCCATTGCCCAAACCAAGGGAGAGGTATGTTCATTTGTCCAAGCCCACTGGACACTCAACCGCACACACAGGTGCCTGGGATAAACATACATGCAGGATGCTCAAGAATCTCCCACACCCTGGAAACTTGTCTTGTTCCCTGTGGGACTGGCTGGGACCTTTCCATACCCCAAGATTGTCTGTCCCGCTGACAATACCAGGTGCCTAAAAATCCAGCCAGGTATGCACTGTGCCACCACCAGGCACCTTCCCCGGGTCTCCAGAGGACCCAGAATTATCTACTGTGAGCATCCAGCAGGAGAGAAGACAGGTCCTGCTGACCTGCAGCCCATCTGTCCATGGAGGAAATTGAGGCAGGAAGGATGGGGCCTCAAGCCCCAGACCCAGCAACTCTGCCTTCAGTGCCAGCACCAGCCAGTGTCTACGTGCCTCTGTGAATGATGGAGCATCAGGGGAAGGAGGCAGACAAAAATCCAGGCACTACTAGAATCTGACTTCAAGTGATAGAGTCAGCTCAAATAGCCTAGGGCCCAGAAGCAACTCCTCATCAAGACTTCAGGCGTAGCCGGCTCCAGAACTCTGTTTCTCCCCTTTTCCCTGGGATGGGGTCCTTCCCATGAGAAATCCCCCTCCCTATTCCCCTTAGGTCCAAGCAGCCAGGGACCTCTCACTTTCTAGAACTTGAGTCTTAGTCCTGGTTGATACTTCCAGGCTCCTAACGAGACGGCTAGTGGCAGGCACCCACTTCTGAACACAGATGTTCAGCAAAGCTCCTCTGGACTTAGGAAAGGCCACCTCCAGGAAAACTGGGGTGATGCTGTGACCAGAAGCAGCTTTGATACATGTCGTATGACCCAACGTTGTGGATGTTCACGATTGCAGGCATTTCTAAAGGGAAGGTGGTCAGCAATGGTAGAGGTGATCTCAAGTCTCCAGCCAGGTTCTAGTCCTGCCCTCCTCCAAAAATGGAGTGTGCAGACAGCGAAGAGAGCAAACAGGAGGCACTTTATGTTCAGTTCAGAATTAACAACCTTAATTGGGACAACACAACTTTAAACAGAAGGCTACGTGTGCAGTTTAAATGAATCGGGTGTGAACTCTCAACAGCGGTGTGATGCAGTGCCAGCCGAGAGCCAATACAGTGCTGGGAAGTGTTAGCTCAAAGCCCTTAATAGCTTCGAGGTGCCAACCAGGAGTCAGCCCTTCCAAGCAGGTCTGCAGCTCTCAGGGGTACCACACAGCTCCTGCAAGCATCTGGAGCAGGCTTCTAAAGAGATCAGCAGGAAACTGCCCCAGAACCAATTCCCATCTGCAGACAAAACATGGCGCGTCATGAGCCTGCAGTCCCTGGCAACATCTTGGAGGCTGGCTCAAGCTAGCTCCCTATCAGACAGGTTCCTCCATCTCCAGAGTCTTAAAGACTCAAATTCATAGGACCCCAGCTAGAGTCAGCTGAACCGTGCCTGGCTAAATGTGGGTGTGGAAACAGGATGCGAGGCAGGACCAATCGAGGGAAAGAGGTCAAACCTGGTGGGAGAGGGGAAGGAACCAGAGCCCACCCACAAGTGGCTAATGGCTCAGACTCAGGGCTGCAGGCCTCTTTCTCTTCAGACACTTGAGAAAATGTTTCTTCGAGTTCCTGGGCCCCTGCAGGCCAACTGCTACTTCAGAACTCCTGTTAGGAGTTCTACATACCTCTGACACTGGGAGAGTGGGACTCAGTTCTGTCTCTGTCTGACCCAGACAGCCTGGGCAGGTCTGAGTAGCAGCCATCTGGGTTTGTGGTTTACTCTGATGGAGTCCTGTCTGTGACAAACTTCCTGAGCTCTATGGAACACTGCACTCTGCTTCCAGAATCTCTTGGTTCTGAGATGAGGCGGAGTGCAGTGAGTGAGTTGGTTTTGTCTGTCTATCTGTCTGCCCCCTATGTGTGGCCTCAGCTGGACACCAGGACCTGCCATCATTAGCTTCTTCCATCACATCAGGATATAGACCAAAGCCTTGGACCAGGGGCTCATAGAAACCTGTGGGACAGAGGTCTCCCCTGTGTGGCTCCCAGCACAGTGCTCAGGAGCTCAGACTAAGCCTGGGGCAACTCAGCGTCTGAGAGTCAGCAAAGGAGGGACTTCCCAGCTGAGCAGGAGCCACAGGGAACACTTCCACAGTCCTTGTTCATCGGAGCTAACCCAACAAGCCCCAAAGCAGGGATGGAGTGAGTCACATTGTACCTTGAGGCAGGACATTGTACAGCTTCTCTGGGCTCACAGGACACAGCACTTCCAACTGGGTGACTGTCATTCCCTGTTCCCTGAGGTACATGATAGGGCTGTTTAGAGCTTTGGATGGCAGAAGCTGGAATGTTCGTGTGTGTCCCCCCTCCCCCATAGTCTGGGGCCCAGGACAGCCCTACAGCTCCAAATGTTCAGGGTCTCGACTTCAACAGAGCACTGAATACTCTGGATGAGTCCCTTTGGCTGCCGAAGCTGGCTGAACATGCCAAGACTGGGAGGCGGGAGGGCCGTCCTGCACAGCACAGAGGCCATGGCCAGGCGGAGGATAAGAAGCTCTGGGAGACAGTGCCGAGGAGGAACCTCCCAGTTCTGTTCCCACAATGAAACCTATGGAGATGGTCTACTTGGCCTGGTAGGGTGGCATCCCCCCAACAGCCACCCGGCCAACCATGATGTCAGGCAGCTATAGGGTTGCTAATAGCCTGAGCTTTCTTCATTTCCTCTTGACTCTTCCATCATCCAACCCAGTCCAGATTCCCATGCATGTGACAGCCCAGTGACCAGGGGCAGCATCCCCTGCCTCCCTAGGCAGCTGCCCAAAAGTCCCAGGCTGCACACACACATGGGGCCATTTTTTGAATTCTTTGGGAGTGAGAGCAGTCAGGCATCAACAGAGCCCTGTTCACGGGGGCCGGGCTAGCAAAGAGAGAGAGAAGCTATTGTGCAGGCCCCACTACATGCTGCAGGATGGTGCCAGCCTGCTATCCTTGAGGCTTGTGGCACAGCCTCAGAGCAGGGCCATCTCACAGATGAGGAGGATCCCAACCCCAGGGCTGAACCCTGTCTCTGGATAGGGAGGACGGTAACTGTTCCAGAATGGAGACCACAGCACAGCCATCTTTTCCCACAGAACAATGCGGTTGGGACAGCTTCATTACAGGCAGGCTGCTTTGATTGTGTGGAGTCAGCTGAGGTCTCAGACTAACTGAAACACCACACCCAGGCCTGGAGTATCAATCCCAAGGGTCCATACTGGCAGTGCTAAGGCAGACACAGGTAAAGGAGAGCCGGGGCCACTCTACTCACTCTGAGCAGCATCCTATGATCCCCTCACCTCTGAACCATACCTTCATCAGAGAACAGAAATCCACACATGCCCTGTGGAAAGAGCATCATCCCTAGTGAGAACCCAAGAAAATGGATAGAAAAGGGGGAAGTGGGGCTGGGGAGATACTCCGTTGGTGAAGGGTTTCCCACACAAACACAAGGACCTGAGTTTGGATCCCCAGCAGCCCCATGAAAGGCAGGTACGGCAATGTGCACCTGCAATCCTAGTGCTGAGCAGTTGGGGGTAGGTGGACTCCTGGGGTTCACTGTCCAGTGAGTCTAACTGAATTGGTGAGCTCCAAGTTCAGAGAGAGACCTGTTTCAAAAACATGAGGAGGAGAGTGACTGAGGAAGAGACCCATGACTGATGTCCTTGTTAGGGTTTCTGTTGCAGTGAAGAGACACCATGACCACACCAATTCCTACAAGGAAAAACTTTTAACTGGATTGGCTTGGAGTTCAGAAATTTAGGTCCATCATTGTCATGGTGGGAAGCATGGCTGCATGCAGGTAGAAAGGTACCCAAGAGTTTTACATCCAAATCCTCGGGCAACAGGAAGAGAGAGTGGCACTGGGCCTGGCTTGAGCATCTGAAACTTCAGAGCCCACCCCAGTGGCATACTTTTTCCAACAAGGCCACACCTCCTAATGGCGCCACTCTTTATGGGTCTATGGGGACCATTTTCAATCAAACCATGACAATTGATCTCTGGCCTTCAAGCACACATGGGTATAAACACACACACACACACACACACACACATTGCTTCCTGAGGGAAGCAATGGGGAGGATGAATGGGTGAGATTGGACATAAAGGAAGAAGAGGGAGAACCTGGAAGGAGGGAGGGAGGGAGAGAGGGAGGGAGGGAGGGAGGGAGGGAGGGAGGGAGGGAGGGAGGGAGATATGAACATTTAGGTGCATGTATTAAATTGAAGGCTGTGAGGGAGTACCAGGCCCTACTCAGGTCATGTCTTTAGCCTGATAAATGAGGTGATTTCTGGTCACCCAACAAACCAGTGCACCAGGATCTACCCTATGAACCTCTATGTGTCAGTGAGGTTCAGATCAATACACTTATCCATCTACCCAAAGGACACTGTCAATGCTGGCTGCTGGAGACAGCGCTGAGGTAAGATGGGCCTGGTTCCCATGCATCCCAAAATCCCCTACAGATGTGGAAAGCACCAGAACCCTGGGGAATTTTCCAGAGTGGAGCTCATTCTGCCAACAAGAAAGACCTACCATTACATCTGAGTGGTCAGATAAGTGTCAAAGTATAGTGACCCACCCAGCAGAGCAGCTCTCCTGTTGCCCATGTAGCCATTGTGTCCTAGGCCTGGCCCACCATCCAAGGGCAGTGCCTCATCCGACAGGGCTCCATTTACCACCTGAAGCAGTACCTGACGTCCAAGCAGCCCTCACAGGGGCCCACCCTGTTGTGGAATATTATTTTAAGATGTGTTACATTCGTTTAGGCTGCAGAACATTTGTTTAATGATGCAAAGATGTGTTGCATTCTTTTATGTTGCATTTGTTTAACTCTGTAAAAACAACTGATTGGTCTAATAAAGAGCTGAACAGCCAAGATCTAGGCAGGAGAGTGCATTAGGCAGGGCAGAGAATAAATAGGAGGCGAAATTGAGGCTGGTAAGGGAGCAGAAGAGTGAAGAGCAAGAAAGGAGGAGAGGAGGACCTCAGGGGCCAGTGATGCAGCCACACAGACAGCACAGAGTAGGAAGGAAAGAAAGGCATAGGATAAAGAAAGGTAGAAAGCTCAGAGGCAAAACATAGTTAAGGAGAAACAGGATAATTTAAGTTAGAAAAGCTGGCTAGAAGCAAGCCTAGCTAAGTACGGACATTCATAAATAAGAAGTCTCTGTGTATTTATTTGGGAGCTTGTGGTGGGACCCCAGTTGGGGAAAGAAACTACACCATAGATGCAATCATCTGGGGTACCCAAGTGTACCTGCTGGGGGGATCAGCTGGGGTACCCATGTGTACCTGCTGGGGGGATCAGCTGGGGTCAGGTGGCCATGAAAACCTCTGCATTTGTCACTAATTAGAAAGCATAGCTGGCTGCACTAGTTACTTTTCTATTGCTATGATATAAAGCCATGACCAAGGCAACTCATAAAAGGAAGGGATTATGGTTCCAGGATGGGCACAGCATGGCAGCGGGAGGCAGCCATGACAGCATGCAACAGCTGAGCTCATGTCTCAAACCGGGAGCAGGAAGCAGAGAGCATGAACTAGGAATGTTGAGTCCCTCTGAAACCTCAAAGCCTCCCTCCAGTGATGCACGTCCCCCAGCAAGTCCACACCTCTCAAGCATCCCCAGTCATCAGCTGGGGACCAAATATTCAAATGTCAGAGCCTGTGAGGGAAAATGATCACTCAAACTACCACATGGGCATTCACAGTAACTTCCCTGGGGAAGTCTAAGAAAGAGAAAGGGGTTTACAGATCAAACCAATTGTTTAAGCAATACCGACATCAGTTAAGTGGCTTTTACAGACAAGGGTCTGCCACCTGCCTCCACCTCCTGATAATGCCATCCAATCAGAACACCATGGCTGAAGGAGAACCCTCAGACACAGTGAGAGGTGTGCCCACTTGTCTCTGCCCACTGCCCTTCTCGGTGCCATCAAGCCGCCCATCAGGATTGTGATCATGCTGTTTACGCTGGTTCTTAGACAGCACACCGCGTTTCCACTCTGCTGTGGTCCTCCGCTGCTCTCTAGGGCTCTTTTCCTCTCTCCCACCCCACCCACCAGGAGAGTCCCCACAACCTCTGCAGTGGACACTAAAACAATTGGTTGTGTCTTTCGGTCCTCTGCTTCTGAATTCTGGGGAAATCTTCCACCTGCCTTTGATTTGTCATAAGAATGTATATATGTTCATGTATGAATGCGCGCCCTTACATGACCTGCATGCACGTGAATACATGTGTGTGTATATGCACATGATGGTTAGTTTTAAATGCCAATTGGCCACAACATAGAATCGCCTGAGAAGTCACAGTGAGGGATTATCTAGATCAAGTTGGCACATGGGCATGTCTACGAGTGCCTTGACTGTTGGTTATCATGAGAAAACCCAGGCTGTTTGTGGGTGGCACCATGCCCTAGGCAGACAGGAACTGTGTAAGACAGGAGGAAGCTAGACAGAAGCAGATGACACAGATGCATTCCTTCTGCTCTTGACTGTGGGTGTCATATGACCAGATGTCTCATGCTCCTGCCTCAGTGACTTTGCTTCCCAACTGTAACCTGGAATTGTGAGTACAATAACCCCTTCCTGCCCTGGGTTGCTTTTCTCAGGGTGTTCTGTCACAGCAACAGAAATGAAACTAGATACAGCACGATTCATGCATTTCAAATTCTCTTTCTTCTGCTGACATCATTTCCACAGGAGTCCATTTCTGAGCCTGCTGCCCTCGCTATCCGGGATCCCTAGTGTCCGATCAACACGGGGCTAAGACAGTCTGTCCTTCAATCCTCAGGTCACCAAGCCCACTGCGGTGGGGCTGGGCAGGGAGCTGGGCCAGGTACCCTTCTTCTGTGTTTCTCTCCTCTCATTTTTCTTTCTGACTTAATGAGCAATGTCCTGTTGGATGATGCTAGTGACAATACCGTGCTAGGGGACAGACATCCTTAACTGTGTCCCTCCGCTGGGAAGGTCTGAAAGGTACAGTGGCCTCTCTATTCACAAGGATTTCCTGGCTACAGTCCTCCCTCTTTAAATGGGGCTCCAAAAGTCACAGTGGAGCTTGAAGGCTCCAAATTCAGGCCTGTTGATCCCCCACAACAAGATGCCCATTATCTATAAGGACTCCATGGCTGGCATAACTCACAGTCCTGATTCTAGAACATTCCAGTCCACCCTCCATACTTCACTGCCTCCTTGGAATCAAAGACTGAGCTGGTCTGCTCATGCCCAAATCAGCGGGAGTCCCCGCGATTGGTCCTAGACTCACCTGTGCCTCAGCTCCCTGAGCTGTTAAGGGGTACTGGTCTACCTGAGGAGGCTGCTATGAGAACAGAGGGGGGTCACCCAGCCCTCATTTCCAGTTACGGTCAAATCTCCGATGCTGGTCTAACCAGAATGAGGTTCAAGTCTTCACTTAAGATCTCCTTCTTTGGGGGCTGGAGAGACGACTCAGCAGTTAAGAGAACTGGCTGTTCTTCCAGAGGACCCAGGTTCAACTCCCAGCACCCACGAGACAGCTTACAACTGTCTGTTACTCCAAGATCTGACGCCCTCACACAGACATACAGGCAGGCAAAACACCAATGCACGTAAAATAAAAATAATAAATTGTTTAGAAAGAAGAATTCCTTTTTCTGGTCAGTGAGGGTGTGTGACAATGCCTGGAACTCCTGCAGTTGCTTTGTTGCCACAAGGCAATCCATCCTGGTGACAGGGCGGTGACAGGGCCAACACAAAGGGGCCAGCAACACAAGAAGGCTGCTAGGCCTTGAAGCCAGAGCCCTGAAACCCAATTACCACAGGCTGTCCAGCTGAGAGGAGTTGGTGGTTCTCTCTCCTCTAACTGATTAGAGCTGACCTCCCACTCCCTCACCCCCCCACCACACACACAAAGTCTGCTTCCAGTTCCCTTCTCTGCTCCTGAACCGACTTGGTACCGCTCAGTGAGACTTCCACCCACGTCCCACTTCTCATCATCCATATCATTGGCTCCCAGGTGATTTCCCAAAGACTGCTGCGGAACCTCGGAAGGATCGGGGCTCGTTTGACATCGCCAGTGTGATAGTTTATACTGCCAACCTGACGGTCTAGAATCAACCGAAAGGAACACCTCTGGGCATGTCTGTGACGACAAAGCTGGACTGGGTTAACTGAGGTAGGAGGACACACCCTGAATGTGGGGGGCACAATGCTCCAGGCAGGGGTCCCAGACGGAATGAAAAGGAGAGGGAACTGAGTACCAGCGTGCCCCACTTTGCTTCCTAACTTTGGGTGGAGGTGACCAGCCGCCTCATTCTCCTGCTGCCTTGTCTCCCTGCCATGATGGACTGCGTCCTCAGACTGCACCGAGATAAATCTTCCCTTCGGTAAGTTGCTTTTCCTGGGTGTCTTGTTCCGGCAGCAAGAAGAGCCGACTAACATACTCAGCTTGTCTGCACCAAGGCCAGGACTTGAACTGGGGACATCTTGACTCTGGGCCATGTAGCATTCCTGAACAAGCACTCAGCAGCCACCAGCCATCCAGGCCGACTCAACTCTCTGCTAAATTGATACTTTGCAAAATGCACATGTTTCCAATTTCAGAGCCGGGCTGGAACTTTGAAGCCCAGGCTTGCTTTCCCTGATGTGGTGAAGAGGAGAAGGGGAAGGGAAAGGATCTTAGAAAATGCTCCACAGAGACCCAGGGGCACCCACAGGCTGGAAGCAGATCAGAAAGCGGCCGCTCTCCTGAGGCTGCAACAGCCCATGGCCCACTTGAAAGGTCCTTGTATCAAGTTCACTTTGGTTTTCTGTCTTCTTCTTGGTGCCTCCCTAATGGGACTATGATGTTGGAGTTGAAAATAAACAAGAGACTGGGTAAACAAAGAAAGCTAGTTGTCATGGTACAGACTGCTGGGATCTCAGCTTGGGGAAGTAGAGGCAGGAGGATGGAAAGCTAAAGTCATCCTCAGATACATGGTGAGATTGAGGACAGCCTGGGCTATCTGAAATCCTGTCTCCAAAACAAACAAGTCAATAAACAAACCAACCAAAGATGACCTTCCTCTCACTGGCAGAGCAGGAACCTGAGAGTCTCTCCCTGTAGGCTAGAAGGCTGGTGAGAGGCCCCCATCTCTCTCCACTGCCTCCCAAACACCTAGCAGGTACTGTAGGGTAAAAGGACCAGCCAAAGAAACTCACCCTGGCCCTGAAACCAGAGCCAGTGAAAGAAACACATCCTGGTTCTGCGACCCGAGCCAATGGAAAAAAAATGTTTTAGCCCCAAACCCGGAAACAAAGAAACACACCCTGACTCTGAAACCAGTGCCAAAGAAACACACTTTATCCCTAGAATCAGAGCCAGTGAAAGAAATGTGCCCTGGCCCCAAAACGAGAGCCAAAAGCTAAATAAACAAGGCCAGTGAGAAAAACACAGTTGGGCCCTGATATCAGAGCCATCTCTGCCCCTGACCAACTAAACTAACCAATCCCTGAGCAGGAAAAATTAACCAATCCCTCCTCTCCCTGGGAAAACTCCACCCCTAAGAAGCCCTATATAAGCCCCACATCTGTTCAGTTTGCTGCTCCTCCTCCACCCTGGTAGAGGCAGCCACTCTCCTGGAGTCTTCCCTCCCAATAAATCTCTTGAACGAGGTTTGGGTGAAGACCTTCTTTAGCCGGAGCGGTGATGGGGCAGAGCGGGACTGTAACACTTTCGCTGGGGAAGCCCTTACCCGCCAGAGCAGAGCTGTCACTTTGGGGAAAGCTTTCTCTAGAGCAGGACTGTAAACTACTACACTCACTGTGATCTGTGCTGTTCCCTGGCTCCCGAGTGCAGAGCACGCTTCCACCCGAGCTATAACACTCAGTATTCCCTGGCTCCCGGCTGCCAGGATCCCTTTCCTTCTGTGATGTGACAACTCTAAGTACTATCCTGGCCTCTGCCTGCACTCTCTTTCTCTCTTGTAGTTGGATATCACTCCCAGGACCTTATATGGTAACAGAAATTAAAAAAAATAGCAAAGGGGTGTGTTTTAATTTGTTTTAACAAATCACAACTGGTAAGGGACAGAACCAAGCCCACATGTCAAGTCTGTCTGAGCACAAAGATGGACAGGGCAATGGTCCCCTGACCCCCAAGAAACCTACAGTCCCATTGCCAGGAAGCAGCCTCAGTAGAGAAGTGGGTCTCAAATCTGGGATATCTGGAAGGTGACGTGAGCACATGAACACAGGGTTTTGATGTAAGCTGCTGCTGCTGCTGCTTCTTCTTCTTCTTCTTCTTCTTCTTCTTCTTCTTCTTCTTCTTCTTCTTCTCCTTCTCCTTCTCCTTCTCCTTCTCCTTCTCCTTCTCCTTCTCCTTCTTCTTCTTCTTCCTCTCTTTCTCTTTCTACTCGTTTTTTTCTTTTTCTGTCTCTCCCTCCCCTTCCTCCCTCCCTCCATCCCTCCCCCCCTTTTTTCCTCAAGCTTTAGGCCATTGAAAATTTCAGATGGAAAATTCTCATTCTGAGAAAGTGTGAAAGGGATCCAGGGGCATGGAAGAAAGACATCTTGGAAACCATCTACCAACCAGCAAAAAAAAAAAAAAAAGACAAGAACTGACCGTAAAAAGGGGGGCAGCCAAAGAAACCCACCCTGACCCTGAAACCAGAGCCAGCAAAAGAAACCCACCCTGGTTCTGAGACCTGAGTCAGTGAAAGAAATGCTTTAGCCCTGAGCTGAGACCCAAAGAAACACACCCTGACTCTGAAACCAGTGCCAAAGAAACACACTTTGTCCCTAGAATCAGAGCCAGTGAGAGAAATACACCCTGGTCCCAAAACTAGAGCCAAAAAAGCTAAAAAATAAAAAGCTTTTTAAAAAAGCCAGTGAAAGAAACACATTTTGGCCCTGAAACCACAGCCAAATCTGCCCCTGATCAACTAAGCAGAAAACCAACCAATCCCTATTCAGGGAAATGAACCAATCCCCGAGCAGAGATCTAGCCAATCTGAGCTCATGGAACTGAAATCTGACCAATTCCCACCCTGAAAATCTTCTCCCTGGAAAAACTCCACCCCAAGAAGCCCTGTGTAAGCCCTGTGCTGACTCAGTTTGTGGCGTCTGCTCTTCTTCCATCCTGGCAGAAGGAGCCTCTCCCCAGGATTCTTCCTTCCCAACAAATCTCTTGAATGAAGTTTGGATGAGACCTTTCTCTGGAGAAACCTTCCCCTAGCAGAACAGAGTTGTTAAACTCTGGGGTACAGGAGCCGAACTGTAACAACTTCTAACAACTTCGCTGAGGAAGCTCTCCTGCCAGAGCCAAACTGTTACACTGGGGAAGCCTTTCCCTAGAGCAGGGCTGTAAGCTGCTATGCTTTCTGTGACCTGTGGTATTCCTGGCTCCCAGCTGCCAGAATACCTTCCACCTGAGCTGTAGCACCTAGTATTCCTTGGCTCCTGATTGCCAGGATCCCTTTCTACCCAAGCTGCCATGCTTACACTGACCCTTACCTTGGCTGTGGGACACTAAGAGGGTTGAGGTGGGGACAGGGACTGTTCACCTTTGGCTGGAGAGTGCAGGAAGGGCAGGGAGACAGTGAAGGAGCCGGGGCTGGGCAGGTCTTATCATAAAGGCAAACAGGGAAACCAAAAGAAGTTTCAGAAGTGAAGTGTGCTTATGCAGAAGGGCACAAAGGATGAGCCGCTGTTGCAAGGCATCATGGGAGTACTAGGATCCTGCCTGGAGGGGATCCGGAGTTAGGGAGGTTAGGGGTGGGTGGACTTGGGGAGCTGAGCACAGAGGAAAGCCCTGACAGTCAATAGTCAACCCCATTCTTCTCCTGTGGCCACGTCCAAGTTCAAATTCAGGCAGAGATGTTCCCAAGGGCACTGAGAGGACTTAAGGTAACCGGAAGGGGGTAGTGAGCTAGTGAGCGTGGAGGACTGGGATACTGGGATTAGGAGGTAGAGAGAAGGGAGCACTGATGTCAACGTACCTCGTGGGATGCGAGACTGGACAAGAGACTCCCAGCCTGAGCTCCTTGAAAAGTGAGGGGTGTCCTAGTGCCAGTAGGGAACCCCAGGAGGGAACACAAGGGCATGGCTCAAGTTCAAAGGCAGGAACTGGGGTAGGAAAGAAACAGAATGTGGTGGACGAAGGAAGTGCAGGGAGGGTCCTCCCTCCCCCGCACCCCGCAGTCCTCCAGTGTGGGCTCTCTGCCTCAACCCCTGCACAGGCCCCCAGAGCTGCCCCTGTGCAGCTGTGAGAAGAGAAACCTGTGTGGGTGACTGACTTCCTTCCCTGGTCCTCACTGACAGGGGTCGAGTTTGCAGTATGTCTGTCCACGTGCCTCAGCTCACTGATGCATCACGACCCCACCCACCCAGTCACTATCTTAGTCTGGGAGGAGCCCGAATCAAGTTGGTGAGTGGCTGGCACCTGCATTAGCTCCTTAGTAGGTAGAAGCAGGACAGAGTGAGAGTGGAGATGCCAGAAAGGGAAGACTGGAGCTTTGGGGTGTCTAGACTCCCTCAGGTCAGGAGTGACCTGCTAGGGAAATGGGGTCCAGGGTTTTAAACTGTTGTCCTTTACAAATACTTTCTTTCCTAGTAGTCAATATGACACAACCCACAACACCACTCCATGGTGTTCAGCTAAAGAGGCTGAAAACTCACACGGGCACCAAGACCTGCCTGTGCGTATCCCCAGCAGCCTGACCCACAGTCACCTGAGTGGAAGGTGAAGGACACACGACACACAAACATCCTTCCAAAGAGGAAAGGTGTCGAGAATGTAGTCCCAGCAGACAGTGGCAAATGCGGAGGACAGTCTTGAACTTAGGATCTTTCTTCCTCCACCTCCCCATTGCTGCAGTTCCTCCATGCCTGGTTATGCAGAGCTGGGGACTGAACCCAGGACTTCGTGTGTGCTAATTTGAGCACCCTACCAACTGAGCCATATGGCCAGTCTTCTACTTAATAATGTTTTCGGGTTAAAACTGCTTGCAAAGTCAGGCATGGTGACATGCGTCTTTAGTCCCAGCGCTTGGGAGGCAGAGGCAGGCGGATCTCTGAGTTCGAAATCAGCTTGGCTCACAGAGTGAGTTCCAGGACAAGCCCTGCTTCAGAAAGAGAAAGCAAAACTATTTGTTGAAAGACCAGGGTGGCAGACACAAGAAGAGAAGAAGCTGAACAAAGACACTTTGCCTGAAGATACCTTTTAGAAAGAAGGAGAGAGAAGCCATTGCAATGCATAACACTTTGTATACACACTTTTAAAAACAAAACAAACTTGCTTTCAAAAGTAAAGCCTGTTAATTTTATTTGATTTTTATATTTAGACATTTATTTGTTTGTATTTCGTTTGTGTTTGTTTTGTATTGAAACAAGGTCTCTCTATGGCTCTCTCTACCCTGGCTGGCCTGGAACTTGCTTTGTAGACCAGTCTGGCCTCAAACTCACAAATATCAAAGTACTGGCATTAAAAGTGTGTACCATCAAACCTGACTAAGTCTATTAGCTTTTTGAAAGAGCCAAATAAAAGCCAACATGGAAGTTGGGTCCCTAGAGCCCACACCTCTAGCTTTTCTTTGGCTCTTATTAAACTCTGGGAAGCTGTATCTGCCTCTGGGTCCTCTGGGTCCTCTGGGTCTCCCTCTCTTTTTTGCCCTCTCCTCAGAGCCCTTGCAGCTCCAGAGACCTAGGGTGAGAATGTGGGATGGTCAGGCCAGCTTGTACCCTGCCAGGCACCTCACACAAAAGCACAGCAGGGCTGGGGAGCTGGTGGTAACTGCCAGCCTGGTTTTGGCTACCCTTTGACGTGTGGCTACAGCCTCAGATCAGATTCCCAGGTGACATCTGCCAGAATGGACCCCGGTCTATCACTGCAGAGTCACACTTGAGCCAGGGTGTGACATGAGCCTCCGTTCTGCCAGGTACACAAACGCTATGGAAGAGTCCCCATGGCACATGGCTCCACAGTCTGTCTGCCGGCTGGGATGGGGATAAAAACCTCCCTTTCATGAACCTTTCTGAGATGGAATCAGTCCCCTGGGCCTGAGGCCACTGCCTTGGCTCTGATGTTCAAAGCCAAGTTGTCAGAGACCTGACCCAAGGGACATGCAGATTGCTAATGGGCCAACTGCCCGGCTTTGTGCAAGTTCATCGGAGATTTGAGTTACCTGTGGGAGCAGGGCGCCATGGGGTCATTTTCCCTGCTGTTAATTTGTTGGCGTGCCTATCCACTACCTGTGAGGCTGGGTTTCCATGAAGGAGGTCTAGGGACCACCGGGAGACGGGGTGTGGGTAGGAGGAGCTCCACCCCCAGTTCTCTTCATAATTGCTGTAGGTGGAAACCCTACAGGGATCCTTGAAAAATGATTCCTGCTATGTGGAGGGGTTGGGAGGATTGAGGACACTAGGGTGAGTGAAATAAGCCAGGCACAAGGAGACACAAGTGGAGGGGGCTTCCAAGCAGGAGGTCCCTAGGGTCATGAGACCCACAGAAACAGACATCAGGATGGGGGTGCAGGGGCTGGCCGGCACTGAAAGCCAATGTTTCATGGAACAGAATTTCAGTCTGGGAAGATGAGAAGTTTTTGAGGTGGATGATGGGCACCTGGGAAGGTTTTCATGTAACAAAAACTGTGGGACGGGGGCTAGGGAGATGACTCGGCCAGTAAAGAGCTGAACAAGCATGAAGACCTGAGTTCAGATCCCAGCATCCACATGAAAGACTGGATGTGGTGATATACCTGCGGGACAGAGATAGAAGAATCCTGGAGAACTACTGGGTGCCCAGCATCACGAATCACTGAGCTCCAGAATCAGTGAGATGCTATGTCTCAAAACAGAAACAAAAAAACAAAAAACAACAGAGACAGATTAAGGGAGACACCTGACTGACCTCTGCTCCACACACTTAAGTACACCTGTATGTATATACACATGCATACATACATACATATACACACATACAAGCATGCATACACACCTACACACAAAGAGAGCTGCAGAGTGAGAAACGTGTTCCCTCTGTAACACAGGCATACAGTCTATAAAACCCATCCTTCTCAGTAATGTAAGAATTTATCCAATCCCTTGAAAATACACAATGAAAAGGAGCTATTTCAGAACGACTCCAGAGTGGAAGTTGCTTCCCTGGGTCATATTCCACAGAAGATGTCAAATGTCCCAACCAGCAGCAGAGCTGTAGCTGCTAGACACAAGACTGTCCTCTTATGGGACATTTGGGGTCACTTCCTGATCCTTCACCCCAGGCTCTGTAACTCCCCCAATGCTGCTCCCTTACCTCTGGAGTCCAAAGTACTCACGGCCAACATGCCCTCTTCAATGGATGCTCCAGGCTTTCCTGGGCCCCCTTCCAGTCAGTCTCTGCCAGGTGAGTCCGCAGGCTCCACCTGTAGCTGCCAGCCACATCCAACTCTACTAACGGCCTCCAGGAACTTATAGAAGCTAAGTCAGACCCCGCCCTGGCTCACTTCTGACCCCCTGACCCAGTCTGTGTCACCCACCCAAGCATTCATGGGTCATCCTAAGCCCGACCGTGACAGGTTTTAGAGACAGGCCATCAAGAGGTAACTGGAGTTAGGTGAGGTCCTGGGGTTGGAGTCAAGAGACAAGGTGTGTGTGTGTGGGGGGGGGTATTTCCACATCTCCCTCTCTTCGTGTAAAGACACAGAGAGAAGGGGCTGGGTACAAGGCGGGAATCCAGTCAGCTGACTCTCCGCACTGGACTCAGTGCCAGTAGAGCTGAATTTAAATAACGTATGCTCTCATGCCGTTTCACACTTTCCCTGGGAAGACACAACTGATCTCTTCACCCCATCAGAGAAAGGATGACAGACCAAAGAACAGACATCAACAAAGTCCACTTTAGTGAACTAGTCGTTTTATTGGGGTTACTCACAGGAGCATAAATGACTCGAAGACAGCTTCATCGTCGAAGCCCACCCCAGCATAGGTGACATGTCACAAAAGCTGGACACCTAGAGCTCACTGCACGGCCTGCAGGCAGCTCAGTAGGTTGGAGAGTGTCCTTTCCGTGTGGCTTGGTTGACTGAGCTAGGCTGGTCTCTCCTTGGATACAACTCGGCTACTCTGAGGGTGTCTCTCACCAGCCCTTATTGCTTGTACATGCCTGGGGAAGAAGGGACCTAGTGAATTTGGTCAGTTTCAGAGACTTCCTGAAGCTTTTGAGTTATTTACGTCCTTACCCTAAAGAGCTCTGCAGGATGGAATACCCCACCTCCCCTTAGAACAACCTGTCTCTTATTGAACTTGCTTTATCTCCGGGGAAATAGCCACAGGGTGTCTATGCAGAGCAAGAAGTAAGAAGGGGAGAGGAGAAGAGGGAAGAGGAAGGTATTGAAGAGAAATGAGGGGAGAGTTATTGAATAGATGCTTCAGTTCTCTCTCTCTCTCTCTCTCTCTCTCTCTCTCTCTCTCTCTCATTTTGTTTTTCGAGACAGGTTTCTCTGTGTAGTTTTTGAGCCTATCCTGGAACTCACACTGTAGGCCAGGCTGGCCTCGAACTCACAGAGATCCTCGTCTCTATCTCCCGAGTGCTGAGATTAAAGGTGTACACTACTACCGCCTGGCAATGCTTCAGTTCTTCATTTAATCTTTAAATGTTTTATAATAGCATGTATTCATTGTGTGTATGCATACATGTGCAAATGCCACGCCTTGCAGCACATGTGGAGGTCCGAGGACTACTTGGGAAAACAAGTTCTCTCCTTCCACCCCGTGGGTCCTGGGGCTGGACCCCAGCGGTCAGGCTTGATGCATGCATCTTTAGACTGCTGAGTTTCTGTTCTCAAACACGCCCAAGCTGTCTTTCCCTCTGGGGACTCAGAACCAGCAGAGGACTGGAGGGGACCAGAGGGGTTGTCCTGTAGAACACAAGACCTCTTAGCCCCTTCTCCAGGGGACAGGGAGAGCCTGGCAGGGAGAGCATAGGGGGCAGGAGGGGTTGGGCACAGTCTCAAGCAGGAAATTCCAACTCACAAAATGCCTGCCCGTGGGTGAGGCTTCGGGTGGGGTCCCGCTGACTTCTAACCAGAGGTGGGCCTGGAACTGGGGGCTGGACTTTCACTTTCACCAGCGACCTAAGAAAGCAGTCTCAGTGCCTGTGACTGGCAGGCCACCTGCTGAGACAGGGCTGAGGAACAAAGCCAGGCCGGCTCCATCTGCCCCAAGTTCAATGACTCAACAGAAACCATGTCTCATGTCAAACTACCTGTGACCCATAAGCTACAATATAAACATAAAGAGACAGACAGAAAGAAAGAGAGAGAGAGAGATCTATATATTGCTATCTATGATGTCCAAGTTGACCCCAAACTCCTGGGTTCAAGCAGTCCTCCTGCCTCAGCTCAAGGAACCTGAGGCAGTGCCATGACCAAGGTAGCATGTCCATGTGTGGTACAGCTTAGTGTGACACAAAGGGTGTTTGGGGTCATGGCCACAACCTCAATGGGAAGAGGGGCTGTGATTTTATTTCTCTTTATAGAATTTTTAGCAGACAAGGTCTCAGGTCAGATATGGTGGAACAAGCCTGTCATCCCAGCACTTGGAAGGTGGAAGCAGGAGAATCAGGAATTCAAGGCAAGTATCGGCTACAGGAATTCAAGGCCAGCCTTAGTGAATGTGATGCCAACCTGGGCTACATGAGACCCTGTATCTAGATAGATAGATAGATGATAGATAGATAGATAGATAGATAGATAGATAGATAGATAGATAGATGATAGATAGATAGATAGATAGATAGATAGATAGATAGATAGATAGATACAGAGAGAGATTGAGATCTGTATATTGACCCCCAAACTCCTGGGTTCAAGCAATCCTCCTGCCTCAGCTTCCTAGGTAGCCAGTATACCACGTGTATAATCAATACATTATCTACTCAAAAACTCAAACTTACTTATGTGCAAAACTTGATCTCATAGTCCTGAAGTGTTATTTGACCAGGCTGCTGCAACTGAGCACGTAGGATCTGTCACCAGGGGCCACCTCCCAGTCAACCTGTTGAGAATTAACTCCCACAGGGTACAAGCCCTGATGATACCCCACAGTGGACATATTTCTCCCTAAAGAGGAAAGAAGTCCCAGAGAGTATCACCTGACCAGAACCCCAGGAAGGCAACTGAGAAACCCAGGCCATCCCTGTGTGAAGCAGGAAATGGGCCGGGAAGAGGGGACCAGTGGCCAGTCTCCCCTCATCTTTCTCACCCTTCACAACAGCTTGCCTGCGCTATCTAGCCTGGAGACCCACAGGAAGGCAGACTCTGGAACTCTCCGCAGGCCTTGGCCTGGCATGAAGGCCTGCTGCCCACTGGCAAGCTCTCCTAGGCAGCACCATGGGAATTCCCTGGGGGCCGAACTCTGTCAGGAAGCAATGCTGGGTACAGGGCGGGCGCCTCTTATTCCCATAGACTCTCCCTGCAGATGACCCGGGCAGGCTCCTGGGCAAGCCCACTTGGCCTGTGTGCAGGAAAAAATACCACTCCTATGAGGCAATGCTTTGCAGAGACCCGAGAGAGGTGACCGGGCCCCACCCTGGCTTCTCATCCGCTCCTTCTCTTCCCTAGGCCCATACCACACACACACACACACACACACACACACACTGTGCAGCATCTCCATTGTGTTCTTCACACCACTTCAAACCCTGCTACAGGCCCTAGGAACTTAGCAAAGGGCACTGGCCTTGGAGACTTATGCCACCAAAGGCTAGAGCCACGTCCCATAGCCTCTGCAAGGGGAAGAGCTGCAGGGGACCCACAGACCTGACCTGGGGTAGCTTGACTGAAAAGAAGCCTGCCATCCCAAGCCCTGCCTCGGCTCTGCACCTTGCCCTGCTGACATTTTCAGGTGAGGAGATCTGGGGAGGTGATTCAGATGGAAAATGCTCTCCAGCAAGCATGAAGGCCTGAGTTCAATACCAAGAACGTGTGTGTAAAGCCAGGTGTGCTCAATGCACTTGTAATCCTTGTTCTAGGGGAGACTGAGCCTCTCAGATCCCAGGAACTCTCTGCTCAGCCAGCACAGCCTAATAGTCAAGTTCTAGGCCAATGAGGGATGTCTTCTCAAGAAACAAGATGGGGATGGCACATGCATTTAATCCCGGCACCTGGAGACAGACTCAGGCAGACTCACCCGGTCTGCATATCAAGTTCCAGGCCAGTCAGTACCTACATAGTGAGACCCTGTCTCACACACACACAAAAAAAACCACAACAAGGTGGACAGCACCTGATAGTGACACCCAAGGTTAACCTCTAGCCTTCACAGTGGATGGTCACAGATGTGCACCTACATATGAACACGTGCATGTATGCACACACAAAGACACACACACACACACAGAGACACATGCATACACACACTCGCAAACACCAGAGTACAGAGTGAATCTTAGAACTGAATACTTCATTCAAGATGGAAAGGCAGTGGCCGGGGCCTGTGATCTGACCACCCCCTTTGTCTCATTCATGGAACAGTCGCTTAGGATTTCATTCCAGAGGCCATAGGAACAGAAACTTCATGATTCAGGCCAGGAAACGGAGACCCAGGGAGGCCACATGATCTGCAGTGAGGTGCACTGGGAGCCACAATCCCCACCCTCTGCACAGAGTACAAGAAGAGAGAGAGCTTCCAGACACACAGGGAGGTGAAGGCGACCGGGGATCTGCTCAACCCTTGGAGCAGAGATCGGAAGCCACACGCACACAGTTCCATGTCACCTCTTGACTCCAGGAGTAGAAACCCAAATGACACTGGACTACCAGGTGGGGCACACACCTTTCTGTGAGCTTCCTGCCAGGTCTGCAGCTGTCCCCAGTTTCCCTTCCAGTTGTCACCCGTCACGAAGGCAGGAAAGAGGATGTTTGACCCCCTCTGAGAGGACTCTTGAAATCCTCCATGGTTGAATTCACTAGGTGCTGGCAGCAGCCAGCTTCCTGCTTATAAGGGGGGAATGGGGAGGGGCCTGGGCTACTTAGACACCAGTTGAGCACCCCAAAGCAAGCCAAGGAACCTTAGAAGACACCCGGGCTTAATAATGAAAAGAACTTGGCAGACAGTGGCTGAATTTTGCTGAACCCAAACATTTAAAAGATGCTGGATTCATCCATCCTTGGGTGGGGTGTCCTCAGGAGGGGGTGCACAGCACTGACAACTGTCTGCCGTGTGCTTTCAACCTACAAAGCCTGCTTCTCTCCTCCCTTCCCCTCCTTTTCTCTCTCTCTCCCTCTCTTCCTCTAAAATACAAGGTCTCACCATGTAGACCACATTGTCCTGGAATTCCCTATGTAGTCCTGGCTGGCCTTGTACCTGCAGCCCTCCTGCCTCTGCTTCCTGAGTGCTTGGATTACAAGCCTGCACACAGCCCTGCTTCTCCAAAGAGAGCTTTCCTCCATGTTTCAGAGAAGTTGAGGAATCACCAGATACTTTTACAGCCTAATAACTTTTGCTTCCTATTTTTCAAAACAAAAGCTTAGCTCTGGAGTAAGGTTCAACAGTTAGGAGTACTGGCTGCTCAAGATCTATTCTCGGCGCACACGGCAGCTCACAGCCATCTCTGACTCCAGTTCCAGGGCCTGATGCCAATTCTGGCCTCCTCAGGCACAGCACACACATACACGGTACACACATAATCATATACATAATCAAATAAATCAATCAATTTTAATTAAAAAATAAAAGTTTAAATATGGAGGGGGGAGGGCGGGCAGGAAGGAGGAGAGTTTTCCTCCCCTTCAGTGTCCAAGAAGCAAGTTCACCTGAGGGCAGGAAGGGGTGATTTCCCTAAAGAACTCTGTGTGTGTGTGTGTGTGTGTATGTGTGTGTGTGTGTGTTTCATCCCTCAGTGTGCTGCTTTTTGAGACAGGATCTTTCACAGGCCTAGAAGAGAAGACTGTAGACTATCTGGCTAGTGAGCCACAGGGATCTGTCTGTCTCTGCCTCCCTGGTGCTGGGATTACAAGTGTATGCTGTCATGTCTGGGAATCAAACCTGGGTCCTCAGGTTTGTCCATCAAACACTTTGCGGACTGAGCTATCTCCCCAGTTCTCCTGAGAGACTTTTGAGGAAATATTCTGGGATGGTTCTGACACTCTCAAGACTATGAGCCTTTATAATTTTGAGTAAATCACCACCACCCCATTCTCCCCAGGGCTACCACCCCACTCTCCCCAGGGCTACCACCCCACTACAAACCTGTTTCCTATTGTCCCAGGTTCCAAGAAGACCTGAGAACTATCACAATGACTTCCAGGAAACTCCCACAGAGAAATTGAAGCTGCCCGGCCCGCTTTTTCTGGGGCAAAGGCAACTGACTCCACACTGGAGGCAATACAACAGCGTGCTATATACCAGGTTGCGAGCTCTCTCCCCAGCCTCGCCCTTGCCCTTCCCACTGCAACTGCCCAGGAGGCCATGGTCTGACCCAATTCCCAGGCTCTCTTCTGAGCTCCATGCCAGACTTGCACCAGGCTTTTGTGAGGCGGGTCTTGATTACCAGCACACCCAAATTCCGGTAGGCAGATGTGTGTCACAGGCCTACTGTTATAGACCAGATATGTTTGGCCAAATAACCCCATGGCCTGAGTAACTCACAAAGCGGGGACAGGAGAAACCCATAGAGTCCCACAAACAGGAAACCAAAGGGCTGTATGGTGTTGTACACCTGGCAGTGCCTCAATCCACGTGTTTTTACTGAGAGGCCTGTGAGCTGGCTAGAGCCATGACCAACACAAGGTGTCTCACTAGCCTAGAACTCGCCAATGAGGCTAGACTCTCTGACCAAAGGCTATCCTCATAGTATCATCCTACATATGCAATGAGCCCATTGCCAAATGCAGTCACATTCTGAGGCTCAGGATTTGGATTTTTGAGAAGGATTTTGGGAGGTCATTCCCTATCTCCCTTTAAGAATATTCTAGAAGCAGATGCTGTCCTCGCCCTGTTTCTGTGCCTTGACGTTGCATTCATGATCCCATCTTTGCGTATCTGGAAAAGCAGTGGAATTTTAAAATAAATAAATGGACACACACCAAGCAGTGTAACTGGTGCAGATGAGAACGGTCACGATAAGAGAACTCACTGAGTGTTGGGGTGGTGGGACACCACTCTCAGAGGATATATGACCAGGGTGGCTCTGCAAAGCTCCAGCACCACAAACTTGAGTCAGGACCACACAGTGAGGAGGCCTGGCAGCCGTACACAGGGACTGAGGAAGGAGAGGATGGGCCACCACCCAGGCGGAAGCAAGGATAGTTCCTGGACCAACTCTGGAGTTGGGAATTGGAGTGCAGGCTTGTGGGCCGGGAGAAATCTAAAGGCGACACATCATGTGTGGGCTGTGCACTGTGATGTGAACGAAGGCAAATAGGAAGCCAGAAGGGCCAAAAGAAAGGGGCTACAGCCAGGGATAGCAAAAAGCAGAGGGTGCTGTCGTCTGTATAGAGGGAGTGTGTGTGTGTGTGTGTGCGCGCGCGCGCGCGCGTGCACACATGCGTGGGGGGGTGGCTGCTGTGAGGGCTGGGTCTGAGCATCCGATGAACAGCAGGGCTGCTGGGTGAGGAGAAACCATAAAGTGAGTTGGCTCAGTAGTTAGAGCATTTGCTGTTCTTGCAGATGACTGGTTCCCAGCATCCATGTTGGGAATTACCTGTAACTCCAGCTCCAGGGGATCAGCACACACACACACACACACACACACACACACACACACTTAATTCTTTTTACTTGTAAAAAAAATAAATAGCAAGAGGCCATCATATATCTATCTGAGGAGCTAAAATTACAAATACTGACAATACTAAGTGCAGACAAGGATGCAGAGCAGCTGAACCTGACCAGCCTTAAGGGTGGGAACACAGTTACAGCTGATGCATGGCAAAATGCTTAGCATTCCTATTCTGAGGATTTCCCCTAAAGAAAGAACACCTCCTGGGCAATGGTGGCCCAGGCCTTTAATCCTAGCACTCCAGAGGCAGAGAGACAGGCAGATTTCTGTGAGTTCAAGACCAGCCTAGTCAACAAAGTGAGTTCTAGAACAGCCAGGACAGTTACCCAGAGAAACCCTGCCTTGAAAACAGAGAGACGAAAAGGAGGAGGAAGAGGAGGAGGAAGAGAAGTTGGAGGGGTAGAAGGAGAAGGAGGAGGAGGAGGAGGAGGAGGAGGAGGAGAAGAAGAAGAAGAAGAAGAAGAAGAAGAAGAAGAAGAAAAGAAGAAGAAGAAGAAGAAGAAGAAGAAGAAGAAGAAGAAGAAGAAGAAGAAGAAGAAGAAGAAGAAGAAGAAGAAGAAGAGAACAAAACACACACAAACTTTCCTGCCAATTCATACTTCAGATATATACATAATGCCCCAGACTGGAGCTATAATTTGGGTCTAGACTGTGCCTTAACTTCCATGTACTAAAAAAGTGGTTCCTAGACTGTGATACTATTGCGAGTTGGAGTTTCATGGGGAGAGTGAAGTCATTGGAGGCAGGGCCTCCATAGTAGTACTGGGAACCCACCCCATCCAATGCCCCTGTTTGCTTCTTGATGCCATGAGGTAAACCGGCCTCTTCTACCATGTCTTACCCACGACAGTGTGCTTCCTCTCTATTGCTCCAAAGCAACAGGGACAAAGACCTGTGGATTGAGACCTCCGAGACTGTGACTGCTTAGTCGTCAGGTAGTGGCACTACTTGAGAGGAATTAGGGGGTATGGCCTTGTTAGAGTGGGCATGGCCTTGTTGGAAGAAGTGTGTCACTGGGGTGGGCTTTGAGGTTTCAAGAACCCAAACCAGGGCCAATGGCTTTCATTTCCTGCTACCTGCAGATCCGGATGTAGAACTCTCAGCTACTTTGCAAGCACCATGTCTGCCTGCATGCTGCCATATTCCCCACCATGATGATAATGGACCAAACTCCTGAAAGTTTAAGCAAGCTCCAATTAAATGCTTTCTTATATAAGAATTGCTGTGGTCATAGAGTCTCTTCACAGGACTAGAACAGTGACTAGGAAAGGATCTCACACATGTGCTGGTCTAAAACTCAATTTGCAACTAAGTATGGACTTGAACTCCTGATCTTACTGAGTGCTAAGGTGACAAGTGTGCACTTAAGACACTGGCTTTTTTTTTTAATTATGCCAGGTATTTGATCCTAGTGATATAGAGGCAACGAACACAAATGCAAATAACTGGCCTATCCCTGGATGGATGGACAAATGGCAGTAAGTCCTGGTCAGAGACCAGTCAGCAGCAAACAGGAAGAGCTCAGTGTTTTAAATGACTCAAAGTTAATTGTGCAGGGCAAAGGCAAGGAACCTGGAAAGTTTCATGCTGTATGATATCATCTACTGGACATTCTACAAATGACCAAGTGAAATGGGGAAGCTTGAAGAATGTGGCATGGCCATTGAGGGCAGTGGAGGTGGATTTTGTAGAGAATGGAACTGCTCTAGTGTTTCAGGCTTCTGTGAAAATGCAGCTGTGTGCAAAGTTATGCACCAAGACACGCTGGAAACAGACTTGGCATCACCATCCCTCCGATGTGGTTTCACAGCATCCTGTACTGCCAGAATTTTATACCCAGACAGACTATCCTACAGTGGTCCAAATGGAGATCTTTTCCATCAAAAACAGTTAGGGGCTGGAGAGGTGACTTGTCAGCTATGAGTACTTGTTGCTCTTGCAGAGGAGCTGGATTTGATCCCCAGCATCTACCTCACAACTCACAAATATCTGTAACTCCAGTTCCATGGGCTCTAACACCCATTTCTAGAATTTCTGGGCCCTGTAGTCACATGCGCAAACACAAACATATACATAAAAATAAATCTTTTATTTTTAAGAAAAGAACTGTTATTGATATAAACACACATATGCACACAGGCACATATATTCATACTTCATTTCTATCAGTTTTCTCTAACGAAGTAACCCTCCATTTGCACTGCCATCTTAGACAAGGTATGAGCTTCCTTGGCTGATACTGAAAGAGGGGACGCTGGGTCGATGATGGTCTTCCCAGCACTGACATCCTGAGTAAGGTCTCTGAGGTGCTTGAGGCTGAGGCACATTTGTTATTTCTGTGCAGCTTGTCCTGTGGGCACTGAAACAATGAACCAGGCCAGGGTGTATCCAAGACTCCACCCAACAAGCTTGGCATCTACCAGGGAATAAAATGAAAGGCAAATCTCAACACGTCCCAAGTGTTCTGTAATTGCTGTAAATAGCTTTTAGCAGATTACACAAACATGGAAAATATTCAGTAGGTGTTGAGTGGGAAAATTGCTTATAGTCTCTAGTTACAGATATCACACACAGGATCCAGGAGGCAGCAGAGCCACCTAGAATTTCAATTTTACTCAAAGTGATATTTTATTTGGCCTGATTTTTAATTGCTGGCTGGCACTTAAAAATCTGTAGTGTGTGTGTAAATATCCAGGTTCCTTGGCCTTACAGATATGAAGGTGAACCCATGCAGGGATTAGTTCACCCACGGTCCCCTGCAGGGGCTGCACAGGATACAACAGCCCCTTACAGAGGGTCTGAGGCTCTCCTGATGGCCTGTCCCCACCTGTTCCGCTCCCCTCCTTCTGTGAGCATGCAAGACAAGGCTCAACAATGGGCTTCAACGCTGCTAAGTCTTTCTCATGCTCTTCTTCTCTAGCCTTTCGTTCCTCCTCACCTGCGAAGCTCCTGACAGTTCTTGGAGCCTCTGCATAAGACTCATTTCTTCCAAGACACATTTCTAGACTTCAAGTGGCTCTATGGGAT
The DNA here is from genome assembly GCF_950005125.1 of Chionomys nivalis. Taxonomy (NCBI): domain Eukaryota; kingdom Metazoa; phylum Chordata; class Mammalia; order Rodentia; family Cricetidae; genus Chionomys; species Chionomys nivalis. The sequence continues at coordinate 52,382,609 of NC_080093.1, forward strand.
GTCTTCTCCACAGCCCAGTTATCCTTCCCTCTCCCTGGAGCCCATGGTGGTTCCTTCTATCATTTATCCCCTACCATGGATCAAGCCTCCATTGCTCCCTAGTACTGAACTATGTATATGTCTGTATGGAAGGCCATGGCTGTGATGCCAGGCCAGGTTCCCAGCCACAAGGAGCTGAACCGAAATCAAAGATGAAGCGCTACCACCTTTGCAGGCTGAGAGCCCTGTGCCACCTCGGATGGCTGTGCGGCCACAACTCCTTTCTTGGGGACTGGGTCTCAGACAGTCCAGGTTAAAGAGGCTGCCAGTCAGTTCTCACCTCCTCCTGTACCCCTACAGGAAGTCTCTGGAGCTTTCTGGGTTGAAGACCAGTGGTGATAGAGGAACCAGTACTCAGCAAGCCATGTGCATGCAGGCACCTTGGGGTTCAACACCCTACAGGCACCCGAGAATGTCACTGGATCTTGATCTGTCTGACTGTTTCAGGGAACCCCCCTCACCTCCCAGCCTGAGGCCACGCTCTCTACACTCCTCTCTGCTGTGTCCCTTCCTAGAGCTGAGGCTCTGGTTACGCCATTTCTCCCCACAGAGTGGAAGAATCCAGAGCTGGACTGAGCTCATCTTGTTTAGTGCTGCGCTCCCAGCGTTCATGTCCACCGATGGATGTTTGCTGAATGAATGAATGAATGAATGAATGAATGAATGAATGAGAGTGTGGCCACCAGAAGGGCTGGCAGTAGAGAAGCCAGGCTACCGAAGCCTCTCCGGAGTAAGGCAAGGTGCTGACTCTAGAGGGTTCTGAGGCTGCATCAGAACCAGAACCATCAGGAAGTTGGCCAATTCCAGCTGTCCTAGGCAGGACCCTCCAGGGACAGGAAGAAGCACGCAGGAGTCCTACCTCAGGTTCTGACCTTGTGCCAGGCCCCTCAGGGCCAGGCCAAAACCCTCTGTTCAGATTCCCGCTATGAAGCCACACCCCCACAGCCACTCCCTCAGCTTCTCCAGAGCTCAAACCCATATGGCCCCGCCTTCACAAAGCCCCGCCCCAGGTAGCTCCACCCACCCCAATTTTCAGAGGCTTCCTCTTGGCCTCAGACCCCAGTCCTTACTTCCAAGGTGCCAGGTCTTTCCGGAGTCTCATGGACAGGAGATAGCGGCCCAGGAGGTCGGCTGCAGGGCCAGCTCTGGGTATCAGGACATTTCCAGTGTTAACGCTGCATGGGCAGCTCAAGCAGTCTGACTCTGTTGACAGAACTGGGGGCAAAGCCAATGGTGACTCACCCATGTGGCACCCAGATTCAGGGGTGGGTCTCACACAGACCAGGATTTGACGTGGGCATGAGAGGAGGCATGCCCTGGCGGAGTGGAGCATTTTCCTCCCTTCCCAGGCAGACAGCAGTAGCTGAGGTAGGCGCATGCCTGCTGCCAGCTCTGCCTATGCCTTCCAATGATGATGAACAGGAGTGGGTGGGTCACCATTCATTGTGGACCGAGCATGATGGGATGTTAGTGGAGGCATGGTACCCGAAACCTGGCTCCTCCTCCATCACCTCAGGGCACTATATCCTGGCTGTCATCTCCCCTACTGCAGACAGAGGAGTGCAAGAGAGCTGCCTGGGCTGACAGGAAGGGGGTGGCCAGGCTGAGCAGGTGCCAGGAACCACACCAGCCTCTGTGTATCCCCCTCTGCCTTCGGCTTCCCCTTTCTCGGCACCTCAACTTCTGCTTCCACCTCTCCATGCTTAGGGCCGGTGCTGCAGATCACAGCCGTCCTGGAGAGTGTGGAGTGGTGTTGCATGTGGTTTTACTCTGTGTGTACCAGGCACACATAGGGACCATTGTGGCCCTTCAAAGGAAAGTGGGGGCAACGGGTGTCCTGAATGTACGCTCCGGGAGCCTCTAGACTGTGCAATGGCTAAGCACCATGATCTATGATGAAGACCAACTGGGGAAAACTCACTACAGCTGCTGTGGGAGGGGCTGTCCCCTTATTCAAGTACCCAGGAGAATGCGCCATGGTGGGCAGAGAGAGCAGGGAAGGAGAGATGCTAAAGCTTCTTCTGGAAGTCATTTAGAAGTGTCTGTCTCCCGCAGGACAGGTCTGATGTGGATTAAATGTTCCATCTCTCCAAAGCTCCTGAGTGTGGCAATGGGAGGCAGGGCCTTTGGGAGATGGTCGTGGTTGGGTCAGGGGACCTGTCACACTGAGAGCTCTTCCTTTCTTCATACTGTGTGGGGTGCAGTGAGAAGTCCACCTCCTGCAATCTGGCCCTGATCTCAGCTTCCTGGACTGAGAAATGAGTCTGGATGAAACACCACCTGTGGAACGAGACTTCCTCAGGGTTACTCGATGTCAGTGTGCACGTGAGGGGTGTGCCTGGGGAAGTCACAGGACACCTTCAGGTGGCATTCCTCAGTTGTCCTCAGCTTTGTGTGGTTTGGTTTTTGAGACTCAGTCTCTCACTGGCTTGGGACACTTATTAAGGTAGGCCGCCTGGCCAGTGAGCCCCAGGAGATGGGATGATGGGCGGTTGAGAGCCCCCTGGAATGGTGCTGGGAACTGAACTCAAGTCCTCTGTAAGAGAAGTACACCCTCCTAACCACAGAACCATCTCTCCCACACAGCTTTTGTTTTATGGCGTCTATGGAGGTCAGAGGGCAACCTGCAGGAGACAACGCTATCCCTCTACCATGTGATACCAGAGACCAAACTCTGGTCACCAGGCTTGTCGGCAATACTCAGCAAGTCGTCTTGCCGGCGCCACGCTCAACTTTTCACCTGGGGGCTGGATGCCAGACTCAGTTCCGAGGTTTGTGCAGCGAGCCCTTTTCCAGTTCAGCTGCCACTCCAGTGCCCCTCCCAGCGGCTTTGGTGGATGGCTCCTTCTTGTCCTGTGAGACCATTTCTGTTTCCTTAGCCTTCTCAGGAGTGCTGTGCACCCCCAACGCACAGGGCTGCCCATGATTTTGAGCCTCACGGCCTCCTGCTGATATGTGAACCACTCTGTTCCCTGATCTCATTCTCCTTCATTCCTTCAGAACGCATTAGACTCGGGACAGAAGGCTGCCTCACCATACCCAGAAATTTAGAAGCTATGATTCCAGGCTTTTCTCCTGCTTTGACCTAATTTAGAAGAGGCCTCTTAGACACCCATGCTCAGGTTATAAATTTTTGTTTTTATTGCATTATAATTACAGAGTGTGGTTTATGGAAACATAAAAGTGTAATGTCAGAGCCAGAAAAATGTCAGTTCTCAGTGTGTGCATAGGAGATACAACACACACACACACCACATACATATATATACAACACACACATAAACCACACATTCTACACTCTCACACACACACTCACTCACACACATGCACCCATTTATCCACCCGTGCCCACTTAGATGTTAGTTATAGCTATGATTGCATGTTATAAATCAAAGACTGAGAAAAATATGTTAAATCTTTTTTTGTGACAGGATCTCACTCTATGCCTGGCTGGCCTGGGACTCTCTCTTCCCTGTCTGACCTTACCCTTGCAGCAATCCCCCTGCCTCTCCTCCAGGGTGCTGGATCACACACATGCACTACCGGGTTCATAAACACCCATACCCACCCAGCAGACCTACGCCACAGTTAGCAGTCTCTAGTTCCGAAGAAGGTAATGTAAGGTGCTTTACATGAAAGGTTAGAGTTGGGACCCCATCTCAGACCCTGGGATGTTGCCGAGTGACATATACAAAGCCCACACTTAGACAAGACAGCAAAGAGCTCCACAGGCACACTGGGTCAACATGCCCACCTTGCTGACTCCAGTTCTTGAAGAAAAAATAAAAAGGTCTTTTCCTTCTCAAGTTTAGGGGAAACCAAAGGACAAAATAGAGGCATCAGGACAATGTAGGTTTTGTCTATTTCTCCTCACATTTACAACATCTTCCCATAGACATACAAGGGGGAGCAGCCCCCCTCAGCCTGTCTCCCCTATGAAATACAGAATGTCTCTCTTCATTCTGTTCATGGGTTTGCTGTTGAGTTTCACATGGACCAGTATCTACTGTATCCTCACCTCCCTTTAGCTATATTTAGTTAGTATGCATTGGCTACATGTTTCCACCCATGGAGCAGAGGCATTTTAGGAGTTCCATTTGAAACTGCTGTACACATATACAACTTAATCCAATTTATAGCCTTTTTAATAAGAGAATCTGTGATGTGGGATGTCCTTCTGTCTATGTGTTGCTTTTATTGGTTGATGAATAAAGCTGTTTTGGCCAATGGCTTATCAAAGTCATGTGGGAAATCTGACCAGAGATAGAAAGTAGGTAGAGTCGAAGAGATGCCATGTAGCCGCTGAAGGAGAAAGAACGTTACCAGTAAGCCACAGCCTCGTGGCAATATTCAGATTCATAGATGGGTTAATTTAATATGTAAGAGCTAGCTAGGAATATACCTGAGCCATTGGCCAAGCAGTGTTGTAATTAATATAGTTTTTGTGTGATTATTCAGGTCTGGGTGGCCGGGAAAGAAAGCACAGTCTCTGTTTACAAATCTGTTTCATTTATTATTGTTCTGTTTGTAAGGATTTATTTATAATTTTTATATATGTATGTGGGGTGGGGAGAGGTTGTGCATATGCCCACAAAGGCCTAAGGAGGGCGTCAGATCTCCTGGAGCTGGAGTTTCAAGGAGTTGTGATCTGCTGACATAAGAGCTGTGAACTAAACCCAGGTCCTCTGCAAGAGCAGCAAGCGCTCTTAGCCACTAAGCTCCTTGTTTTGTTTTTAAGACAAGATCTGTTTATGTAGTCCAGGATGGCCTGGAGTGCAATATGGAGCCCACACTGGCCTGGAACTTACAGCAATCCTCCAGCCTCAGCCTCTAAGTGCTATGATTATAGTTATGTGTTACCACGCCTGGCTATATTTATTATCATAACCAAGATTCACATATTGGTTTTTGTCTCCTTATTCTATGGTGTGTGTGTTTATGTGTGTGTGTGTGTTGTTTGTTTTCCGTCTTTGGCTGAATATATATTAAGTTGAACTTTGTGAAATTGCTTATATTCAACTGCTTGATTGGGATTTAAACTAAGATAAAGTCTTGCTCCATAGCCCTGGCTGGCCTTGAACTCACTGTAGTCAGTAATTTCAAACTTATAAAAGTGATACTTCCCAAGATTCCACCTCTTCTGCCACCTCACCATTCCTGAAGGTTCTATAGCGGATTTTATGGATTTTATTCTCCCTAGGCTTCTCTTTTGTATGGATATAGTTCTCTCTTTTTTTTTTTTTCTGTTTTACTATACATTGATGGTTTGTCCTTTCTGCTCAGTTTCAGTTTTTGTTTTTTGTTTTTTGTTTTTTTGTTTTTTTGTCTCTTAAGATCCTGAAAGAGGAGACATCACCATTTTAACAAACGGATAAATCTTCCTGCTCTGGCCCCTTCTCAGACCCTGGCTGAACCCATCTGTTCAGCACATCTTTATCTCTTGGTACAGTGTGGTCCCCCATATTCTCCTGCTCTGGTGTCTCTGTGGGCATTGTATGGAAGCTGAGGAGCCGTGAACTCGGGTGTGTTCTCAACAGAGCCCCCGACACCCCTGCCACTCCACGTCACCCTGGGCGATTGAGTTCTTCCCACTGTGCTTTCAGCACAAGCACGGGCTAATGAGGGTGAAGGAGGGGAAAGGAGCCATTAACATGAAGTACATGACCTTACACAGATGTTAAAGCCTGCCCCCCAACACCTGGTGCTCCCTCCATGATTCAAGGAATGTGCCTCAGAAGAATCCATACGTAGGGCTGAGGCTGACCTCAGTGGGTCAAGTGCTTTCCTGGCATGCTCAAAGCCCTGGGTTTTACAGCTGCAATCCCAGCACCCTTGGGAGATGGAAGGAGAATCAGGAGTTCTAGGGTATTCTCTGCTACATAGAAAGGACAAGGGCAGCCTGCTACATGAGATCGTGTCTTCTAAAATAATAATAATAATTAATAATAATAATAATTCAAACCTTCAGACCTAAAACCAGCAGCTATACTGGCTGTAGAAACCACCTTTTCCTTTATTCTGCAATGACACAGTAGAGTCACAGCAATTGCTTGGCATGGTGGTGCACACCTTTAACCCCAGCACCCAGGAGGCAGAGGCAAGTGAATCTCTGTGACTACAAGGCCAGTCTGGTCTACACAGTGAGTTCCATGACAGTCATGGCTACAAAGTAAGAACAAAAACAACAACAACAACAAAAAGCTATCCAGAAATGGCTTACTGTGAGCACTGTAAACAGAGGCCTTGAACACTGGGCATTCGGGTCTCTGGTGGTGGTGGTGGTGGTGGTGGTGGTGGTGGTGGTGGTGGTGGTGGTGATGGTGGTAGTGGCTGAGAGCATAGCTCCTATGGACACTGTGGAAGGAGAAGCATCACAGAGAAAAGTCTCATTTTTCTGCTTTACAGCATATCAGGGTGACACAACCAGCAAATGCCCCATCATCAGGGCATCATTTTTAGTCTTGAGAAGAAAATTCATAACTGGGATAGTTTGCTTGCTCAAAGAAAGTCATGGGTTCAATCGCCAGCACCCCAGTGGGCGCTCCTCTAGGGTAACAGAACTTTTAGAATATATATATATATATATATAATCTAGAACAGCTTACAGGCAGTGGTCCAGCTAATCCAGCAGCGGGTGCTCAGTACATGAGACTGGATGTCTCCGCTGGTCTTCAGTGTATGGTGGAATCTGAAATAGGCTCTAATGCCAGTGAAGGAATGGACTTGCTAGAAAGTCAAGAACGAGCAGGCAAAGAGCAAAATCTTCCTTCTTCCACGTCCTTATATAAGCTTCCAGCAGAAGGCATGGCTGATATCAGGGGTGGATTAATGATCTGAATTAAAGGTGTGTGTTCCTACCTCAAAGATTGAGATTAAAAGTAGACCTTCCCACTTCAAATTAAGCAGAAATACCTCACAGGTGTGCCCTCCAGTTTTGGGTTCCAGTTAATTCCCGACATAGTCAGATTGATAGCCAAGAACAGCCATCACGATGGGAATGATGATAACAAGGTTGGGAGTGTAGCTCAGTTAGTTCGTGCCAGCGCTCACAAGGCCCTGGGTTCAGTGCTCAGCACAAACCAGGCGTGGTGGGGCAATGTAGGGGACTGAAGTCCTAGGTGAAAGTGTGTTGTTTGACATGGGCATGGCTTGTAAGAAAATCCCAGAGCTCAGCCCTGTGCATATGGCAAGGTCTTCCATGGTGGGACTCAGGGAAATGGCAAAGCCTTCCTGTGGTTCAAATGTAACTGTTGACAGTGCCCACTACAGTTTTCTCTCTGCCCCCAAGTTTATGGCCTGAAGGCTATTCCTACCAGGATTAGCTAAAACCACCTCCTGGTTCAGCTGTGTATAATAATCCTGCCCCTTCGCTTACCTATGTATAATAACCCCGCCTCCTTATCAACTGTATATAATAATCCTGTCCCTTCACTTACCTATGTGTAATAATCCCGCCTCCTTATCAACTGTATATAATAATCCTGTCCCTTTGTTTATCTATGTGTAGTAATCCCGCCTCCTTATCAACTGTATATAATAATCCTGTCCCTTCGTTTATCTATGTGTAGTAATCCCGCCTCCTTATCAACTGTATATAATAATCCTGTCCCTTCGTTTATCTATGTGTAATAATCCTGCCTCCTTATCAACTGTATATAATAATCCTGTCCCTTCGTTTATCTATGTGTAGTAATCCCGCCTCCTTATCAACTGTATATAATAATCCTGCCCCTTCGTTTATCTATGTGTAATAATCCCGCCTCCTTATCAACTGTATATAATAATCCTGTCCCTTCGTTTATCTATGTGTAGTAATCCCGCCTCCTTATCAACTGTATATAATAATCCTGCCCCTTCGTTTATCTATGTGTAGTAATCCCGCCTCCTTGTTCAACTGAACAGAATAAATGTGCTGATCCTCCAGGTGCTCCAGCTTCTCCCCTGCAGACCACCGGATCCCAGCTTCTCCTCTGCAGACCACCGGATCCCAGCTTCTCCCCTGCAGACCACCGGATCCCAGCTTCTCCCCTGCAGACAACCGGATCCCAGCTTTTCTGCGTCCCCGGGTTTGTTCTCTCTCCATTCCTTCACCACCCTGATTAGGTCAATCCTGTACAGACACAACAGTGCATACCTGCACCGGGAAGGGGGAACAAGGAGAATCAGAAGTTCAAAGTCATCCCTGGATATATAGAAAATCTGAGCCCAGCCCAGGGTATGTGAGATCCTGTCTCATAATATACATATAATAAGATAATGTACACAAACTCGCAGTTCAATACTATTGGAAAGATGGGCATTTTCCAGGTACTGGATTTGATTACACACACACACACACACACACACAGAAGTTCCGTAATGGAGTGGGAACAGGGTCCCGTGTTTCTCTGAGGTGGAATAGAATAGTGCCGCTCATCTCTGGGTGGGCACTCAATCACCCACTCACATGGCATACACTGCCACCACTCTTCGCTGATGCCAAACCAGCACATTTAACACAAGGGGCAGATCGACATAAGTCTGCCTTTTATGGGAGGAGCCCAGCCCATGGCCTGGGTGGGGGTTGGGGAAAGAGTCAGGGGAGTTCCTAGCACCCCTGCTGCCCATCACTATGAACTTTCCAAATCTCACTCTCTGCTGAGGTTCAAAGAGCTTTCTTGCTGAGGGATGCTTAGCCCCCTCACCAGCCTAAAGAGTCTCCCCCACTATAGAGAGCTCCCTGGCTCCCATCCTGGACAGCGGCCCGCTACCTAGTCTGGATGTCATGGAAGATGGACTCCAATCCTCTAGGGCACCCTGTTCCTTTCCACTGGGGTCCAGAGCAACTTCCCTGCTCCCCCCGCAGCAGGCTGGACCATGTGCCCTCTGCACCCCTCGGGGACTGACCCTCATGGAGCCTAAACAATTACTTCAGGTTTTTGGAGTGCACACTGGCCACCATGGCGAGGCAGTGGCCCTGCGGTATGTACCAGGGTTTGGGGTTCAAAATTCCCAGACTCCCCTCCTGTGACTTCCTGACACAGTTGTCTCTACAACTTGGCCCCATCTAGTTTTTCTCCAGCCCCAGAAGAGCACTTCCCAGCAGGCTTCATCCCGGGACAGAAGGAGGATCCACTTTAATGGCCTCTACACTGGCCTGTCATCGTCTTCCCAGAGAAGACTGGCAGCCCTCAGAGGCAGAGCCTGCCTCTTCCCCTCAGCCTCTGAGACACCTTCAGGCTAGGTTTTGCTGGGACCTTGGCTGGTGTCGGAGTTGGGGTGAGACACTGGCCTCCAGAGAGATGGGTCTGAAACCCTTGGCCTGCCAGTTTGCTTTGTTTTAAAAGCTACCTGCAGGACTCCATCAGACTATGCATGGGTGATTCCATGGTAGAGGACCCGCCTTGCCCCTCCCTGTGGCTATTGGGCTGGGCTGGCACAAGGCCCTCCGAGCCCTGGCCTCACCCAGGGGTGGGAGCCAACAGGAGCCTCATGAAAAGGCTTGATCTCCAGAAGACATCTTGGCAGTTTCCTCCCCGAACCCCTCAAAGAGATCCTGATACTTAAACTGTGCAAGCAGCTCCCTCCTGTCTTGGAGTGACCAACCATGGAGAGACTCAACCAACCTGGCTGAGACCCTGGCTTCCCTGGCTTCCCTGCCCCTGCTCAGGAAATGAATTTTGACCTGCAGGGTTCCATGTGTCTCTAGTAAATTTCCATCTGATGGGAGTTCTCACACTCCTGGCTTCTTTATTCCCCCTCATTTCCTGTGAAGAGCTTGTTGAAACTGGACACAGAAGAGCTGAGTCAAATTCTCAAGTTAGCTCTGGATATTCAATGGGCATGTTCAGGTTCTCTGCATGATCCAAAGCTGAATCACCCTCACTTTGGCCTCTGCACAGTACAGTGAACTTGGGTACTGTCAAATAAAAAAGCAATTTTTGTAACATGCCAGGAAGATTTGTGGCTAATCAGTGGTATGTTTAAGGAGTTATAATATATAAAGAGCTCCCAAAAAGCAATGACAAAAGGTGGGAAAGTTTATTGCAAAAATTATATATACGTAAATACATATATATATATATATATGAGAGAGAGAGAGAAGGAGAGAGAGAATCCAACCTCATTACCCAGTACTGATTAAGAAAACACAAAATGAAGTGTTCCAAGAGGTTTTTCTTTTAGTTTTGATTTGTCTATCAGATTGGCAAAGACATCAAAGGCTGACAATCCATGGAGCCACTGATGGCTAGCAAGAGCTATGCGCTCAGTCAGAGGGGTGGGGACCAGGTGGACGGGCTGATCTGAGTCTTAAACCACAGGCACTCTGTGATAACAATTACTCCAAGAGAGATAAACTCATCACAAGGGTGTAAAGGTAGACAGAGAGGGTATTTATCCTGGTGTTCTCTTTAACAGCCAAGTTTAAAGCTGGGTGTGGTGCCACACACCTGCAGTCCCAGCGCGTGGTAGGTGGAGGAAGGAGGATCAGGAGTTCAAACCCAACCTTGGCTACATAGAGTTCAAAGATTGAACTACATATCAGAGAGAGGGTTTAGAAACACCTTCCTAGCCCTCCAAAGAGAGCCAAGCCTGGAGGAAACCACGGGAGCTGCTCGGAGCATTTCCCGTTTCAGGTTCAAAGCTCTTTCAGGCACAGACGAATCAAAAGCATCTTTCTGGTATCTTTTCGGAGGGGAGTTTGGCATGTGCGCTATAGTGTGTAGAGGGTTCTCTCCCTCCACCACCATGTGGGCTGCAGGGGCAGAACACAGGAGGTTAGGCTTGGTGGCAGGCACCTTTACCAGCCAAACCATCTCTCCTGTCCTGGCCAAAAAAAAAAAAAAAAAAAAAAAAAAGAAGAATTTTTATAAAACAACTGTGACATTAACCCCAAAACTTGATGAAAGCTTTAGAGAAACATTCTTTAAATGTTTCTACGTGGGTGTGGGTGTGCGCATGTGAGCACAGGTGCCCTCAGAGACCTGAGGTGTAGGATTCCCAGGAGCTGGCGTTACAAAGATGAGCTGCCAGGATTGGGTGCCGGGAACCAAACCCCCATCCTTTAGAAGAGTGGTAAGTGCTCTCGACTGCTGAGCTGTCTCTACAGCCAAGGTAAAGACCTTTTATGACTCTCAAGAAAGAAATTCATGGAACTGAATAGAAGACCCGGATATCAATCCACACATCTTCAAACACCTGATTTTTTACAAAAAAGCAAAAAATATCAAATGGAAAAAAGAAAGCATATTTAACAAGTACTGGCATAACTGGATATTAACATGTAGATGTATGAAAATAGACCCATATCTTTCACCATGCACAAAACTCAAGTCCGAATGGATCAAACACCTCAACACAAACCCAGCCACACTGAACCTTATAGAAGAGAAAGTGGGAAGTACACTTGAACACATTGGCACAGGGAACCACTTCCTAAATAAAACCCCAGCAGCACAGACACTGAGAGAAACAATTAATAAATTGGACCTTCTGAAACTGAAAGCTTCTGTAAAGCAAAGGACATGGTCAACAAGACAAAAAATGGAGTACAGACCTAAACAGAGAACTCTCAATAGAGGAATCTAAAATGGCTGAAAGACATTTAAGGAAATGTTCAACACCCTTAGTCATCAGAGAAATGCAAATCAAAACAATTCTTAGAGAGCCGGAGGCGGCGACAGCTGGGCGGCGGTGGCCATGGGCAAGGACTATTACCAGACGCTGGGCTTGGCCCGCGGCGCGTCCGACAACGAGATCAAGCGAGCCTACCGCCGCCAGGCGCTGCGCTACCACCCCGACAAGAACAAGGAGCCCGGCGCCGAGGAGAAGTTCAAGGAGATCGCCGAGGCCTACGACGTGCTCAGCGACCCGCGCAAGCGCGAGATTTTCGACCGCTACAGAGAGGAAGGCCTAAAGGGTGGTGGCCCCAGTGTTGGTAACAGCGGTGGTGCTAATGGTACCTCTTTCAGCTACACATTCCATGGAGACCCTCATGCCATGTTTGCTGAGTTCTTCGGTGGCAGAAACCCCTTTGATACCTTTTTCGGGCAGCGCAACGGGGAGGAAGGCATGGACATCGATGATCCGTTCTCTGCCTTTCCCATGGGTATGGGTGGCTTCACCAATGTGAACTTTGGACGCACCCGCCCTGCCCAAGAGCCCTCCCGAAAGAAGCAAGATCCCCCAGTCACCCACGACCTCCGGGTCTCCCTTGAAGAGATCTACAGCGGCTGTACCAAGAAAATGAAAATCTCCCACAAGCGACTGAACCCTGATGGAAAGAGCATTCGAAATGAAGATAAGATCCTGACCATCGAAGTGAAGAGGGGCTGGAAAGAAGGGACCAAAATCACATTTCCCAAGGAAGGGGACCAGACCTCCAACAACATTCCAGCTGACATTGTCTTTGTTTTAAAGGACAAGCCACACAATATCTTCAAGAGAGATGATTCCGATGTCATCTATCCAGCCAGGATTAGCCTTCGGGAGGCTCTCTGTGGTTGCACTGTGAACGTTCCCACTCTGGACGGCAGGACCATCCCTGTTGTATTCAAAGACGTCATCAGGCCTGGAATGCGGCGGAAAGTTCCTGGAGAAGGCCTGCCTCTCCCCAAAACACCTGAAAAACGTGGAGACCTTGTTATCGAATTTGAAGTCATCTTCCCCGAAAGGATTCCCCTGACATCCAGAACCGTCCTGGAGCAGGTTCTTCCCATCTAGCCGCCTGCATCCCCGAGGACTGAGCAGGGACTTTTCCAGAACTGCAGATTTCCAGACCGTTCACTGGTTGCATACTGCGGGAGGGCCCAGGGAGGGCTTCTGCTCTGCCGAATGTTTTCCACAGAATATATTACAATCTTTCAAAGTCGCGCACTAGACTACAGTGATTTTTTGAGCGATAGGCAGGCGGTGGGAACAGCAGCCCTCCTGGAATGGAGCCACCCTCTGCACCCCAGCTCCTGCCCGAGGGTATGAGGCAGGCCTGCGACTGGACTCACCCCTCTACCGTCCTTTAGTTTCTGGCTGCCATCTCGGGTGCCAGACCCTGTGCACTAGTCAGTCTCCACTGTGTGAGAGGTTCTTGTTTTCTTCTGTATTTGTCCCAAGCCTTGTTTCTCCCCAGAAGAATCCTGTCTTGTCTTGGCCATCTCAAATTGAGAGCAATTCAGTAGGACTGCCAGGCCAGCATCACAAGCAATACCTGGTCACAGGGCCACAGGGCCAGCCCAGGTGGGCAAGTCTCGCTGCCACCTCCTCCAGGTTTGAGACTTGAACGATCAGGAATTCCCTGGACTTCTGGCTCTGTTGAAGTCAGCTGGTTGGCTTATGTCACAGTGTTTGTCGGCCCAAAGGTAGTCCTTGGCCATACCTGGGACTTCAGAGACCCAGGTGATTTTTTTTGCGTGTGTAATGGACTCTGAACTCTCAAAAGGATACATTCCTTTTGAATTTTGCACAGCCCGAAATATAATCCCTTTATATAAAAGGGTCTTCGCTCTGATGAAAGGAGCACTGTGGAACGTCTGTAAATATGTTTTTATAATTCCATTTGAAGCTAGTGTGCACTCAGATGAACACAGTCCCTGTCAACTACTGCTGTCCAGGGCTGTGATGGAAGCAGACCTGGGAGTGAAGGTATCTGTTCTTTGAAGCTAGCCCGGTGCTCTGACATTTGACTCATTGTAAGTTGCCACTACGAACACAAGACCAAAGTGTGTGACTTGTCATTATGCAGTGTGACAGCATTAAAGACTGATGCTAAACCTCAAAAAAAAAAAAAAAAAAAAAAAACAATTCTTAGATTCCATCTTACACCTGTAAGAATGGCCAAGATCAAAATCACTGATGACAACTTATGCTGGTGAGGTTGTGGGGAAAAGGAAACACTTCTGCATTGCTGATGGGAATGCAAGCTGGTACAGCCCCTTTGGATGTCAGTGTGGCAATTTCTCAGAAAATTAGGAAACAACCTTCCTCAAGACCCAGCAATACCACTTTTGGGTATCTATCCAAAGGATGCTCAATCATGCCACAAGGACATGTGCTCAACTATGTTCATAGCAGCTTTGTTTGTCATAGCCAGATCCTGGAAACAACCTAAGTACCCCTCGACCTAAGAATGGATAAGGAAAATGTGGTACATTTACACAATGGAGTGCTACACAGCAGAAAAAATAACGACAGCTTGAATTTTGCAGGCAAATGGATGGAGCTAGAAAACATTATTTTGAATGAGGTAACCCAGACACAGAAAGACAATTATTACATGTACTCACTCGTGGGTGGTTTTTAAACATAAAGCAAAGAAAGTCAGCCTACAAACCACAATCCCAGAGAACTTAGACCACAATGAGGACACTAAGAGACACTTACATAGATCTAATCTACATGGGAAGTAGAAAGTAGAAAAAGACAAGATCTCCTAAGTAAATTGGGAGCATGGGGACCTTGGGGGAGGGTGGGAGGGGGGAGGGGAGAGGCAGGGAGAGGAGCAGAGAAAAATGTAGAGCTTAATAAATATCAATTTATGGGAAGTACTCTACAACACATGGGCACAGGAGAACACTTCCTACGTACAACCCCAGCAGCACAAACACTAAGGACATCATTGAATAAATGGGACCTCCTGAGACTGAGAAGCTTCTGTAAAGCAAAGGACACTGTCACTAAGACAGAAAGGCAACCCACTGACTGGGAGAAGATCTTCACCAACCCCGCAACTGACAAAGGTCTGATATCCAAAATATACAAAGAACTCAAGAAATTAGACCGTAAAAGGTTAATCAATCCAATTATAAAATGGGGCACTGAGCTGAACAGAGACTTTTCAACAGAAGAAGTTCAAATAGCCAAAAGTCACTTAAGATCATGCTCAACTTCCTTAGCAATCAGGGAAATGCAAATCAAGACAACATTAAGATACCATCTTACACCGGTCAGAATGGCTAAAATCAAAAACACCAATGATAGCCTCTGCTGGAGAGGTTGTGGAGAAAGGGGCACTCTCATCCACTGCTGGTGGGAATGCAAACTTGTGCAACCACTTTGGAAAGCAGTGTGGCGGTTTCTCAGGAAAGTCGGGTTCAACCTACCTCTTGACCCAGCAATACCACTATTGGGAATATACCCAAGAGATGCCCAAACATACAACAAAAGTATATGCTCAACTATGTTCATAGCAGCATTGTTTGTAATTGCCAGAACCTGGAAACAACCTAGATGTCCTTCAGTGGAAGAATGGATGAAGAAAGTATGGAATATATACATATTAGAGTACTACTCAGCAGTAAAAAACAATGACTTCTTGAATTTTGCATACAAATGGACGGAAATTGAAAACACTATCCTGAGTGAGGTAAGCCAGACCCAAAAAGAGGAACATGGGATGTACTCACTCATATTTGGTTTCTAGCCATAAATAAACGACATTGAGACTATAATTCGTGACTCTAGAGAAGCTAAATAAGAAGGTGAACCCAAAGAAAAACATATAAGCATCCCCCTGAATATTAACCTTCATCAGGCGATGAAAGAAGACAGAGACAGAGACCAACATTGGAGCACTGGACTGAAGTCTCACGATCCAAAGGAGGAGCAGAAGGAGAGTGAGCACGAGCAAGGAACTCAGGACGGCGAGGGGTGCACCCACACACTGAGGCAATGGGGATGTTCTATCGGGAACTCACCAAGGCCAGCTGGCCGGGGACTGAAAAAGCATGGGACAAAACCGGTCTCGCTGAACATAATGGACAATGAGGACTACTGAGAACTGAAGAACAATGGCAATGGGTTCTTGATCCTATTGCATGTAATGGCTTTGTGGGAGCCCAGGTAGTTTGGATGCTCACCTTAATAGACCTGGATGGAGGTGGGTGGTCCTTGGGCCTCCCACAGGGCAGAGAAACCTGCTTGCTCTTTGGGCTGAGGAGGAAGGAAGACTTGATTGGGGGAGGGTGAGGGAACGGGAGGTGGTGGCGGGGAAGAGGCAGAAATCTTTAATAATTAAATTAATTAATTAATAAAAAAAATCAGCAAGGAAAAAGAAAAAAAAAAGAAAACATGAAAAAAAAAATAAATATCAATTTAAAAAAAACTGAAAAAAAAAGAAAGAAATTCAAATAAAATACAATCTGACTGAATTCAGAAGCCCAGGAAAACCAAGAAGGCTTCAGAGCAACCCAGGGATATGTGACTGACTCCTTCAGGGGGTTTGATCTAGGGATGGAAGTTACATGAGAATGTCCGTAATGCAGATGGGATTACACGGACTCCCTGACAGTCCAATGAAGGGACGAAGGTGCCTTTGAGAAGCCACAGCCTCGTACTTAATGTCTGAACAGAGTCTCAAAGGCGTCACCACTGAACCAGCAGCAAAGCCTTGTCAAGCTGCCACTTAGGTTCATGTTGGTAGCAAATGCAATCAGACAAGGCTGAACAATAAAATAAAACCTGGGTGGGTGCCGAGGGAGGAAAGAAGCTGAAGAGAGGCCTCGGCCTGTAAGGGCACTGGCTGTTCTTACAAAAGATCCAGGTTCAGGGCTGGAGAGATGGCTCAGCCGTTAAAGGCTAGGTTCACAACCAAAAATATAAAAGATCCAGGTTCAGTTCCCAGCACCCACACAGCAGCTTTTATCTGCCTGTAACTCCAGTCCTAGGGGATCTGATGCACTCTTCTGGCCTCGGAGGCACTGAGCTCACATGCACAAGCCCCCCCACCGCCCCCACCGACACACAATTTAACAAATTAAAGCATTAGGACTGGTGAGATGGCCCAGAGGGCAAAGGCTTCTGCTACTAAGTCTGATGACCGAGTACAGTCTCTGGGATCACATGGCAAAGAGGAAGAACTGACTCCAGCAAGGTGTCTGCAGACCTCTGCGTGTGTGGCTCACCCAAGGGCCTGCGATGGTGGCACACGCCCGTAAGCCCAGCACTTGAGAGGCAGAGGCCGGTGGACCTCTGTGAGTTTGAGGCTAGCCTGGTCTACAGAGCGAGTTTTAGACTAGACAGACTGACATACGGAGATTTATGTAAAAATAAATAAAAGGTTGGAAGGAAGATGAGAGGTGGGCATGAAACCATTGCCTACATGTGACAGGCAACCCTAGCAGCCTGTGGGAAATCTACTCAAAGCAGCAAAATAAACAAAGAAACCTGCATTACAATAGACAGTTTTCACACCTGTGCACAGGTGTGTGCACGCACACGTGCACCGTCAGACGCTAGACTGGAAAAAGCACCCTGACAATCCATTTCCAAACACGATAAAATACTAGGAATGAAGGTGAAAGAACACAAGGGTCCGTTTCTTCATTCTGTGCATGCACGCGTGCACCTATGTGCATGTGCCTGCGGAGGCCAGAGCTTGCCATCAGGTGACTTCCTGGATAATTCTCCGCCTGATTTCTCAACAGTTTCTCTGGCTGAACCTGGAGCTCGTGGGTTTGTCTAGATCAGTGAGCTCCTGGAATCCTCCTGTCTTCATCTCTCCAGTTCTGATCACAGGCATGCATCCCACCACCACCTCTACCATCACCACCACCTCCTCCACCACCATTCAGCTTTTTTTAATGTGGATACTGGGACTTGAACCCAGGTCTTCGGACTTGCTCCGTAAACCCTGTACCCACTGAGCTGTCTCTCCAGCCTGTCAATGTCACATTTTTGACAGTGTAAAGTCACAGGTGTTAAGGAGCAGGAGGAACGAGAAAAGAAAAGACAGACTGACTGACTGTCTGTGATCCTGCACAGCATGTACTGTGGACATCCTGCCTCTATGTGGCTAGGGCTGGAGATGAGGTCTTTATGGAGGTGGGTGAAGTTAGCTGTGTTCCTGGGGCCTTATGGATGCAATCTGAAAGCGTGCGTGTTTGAACACTTGGTCTTGACAGCACTGTTTGGGCAGCTTGTGGAACCTCTAAGGGGAGTGTGGCTGGTAGAGGCAGGCTCGCCTCTGAGGGTTGTGGGGCAGCTTTCTTCCAGTCATGTCTTCCTGGGTCTGAATGCTCTGGAGAAAGTTCTACCACACATGACCATCACTACACTCATTTCCTGACACCACGCCTCCCACACTGTGATGAACTGAACCCCCTGAAGCCGTGAGCCAAAATAACCCCCCCTCCCTTGAGTTGCAGGGATCAAGTGTTTTGCCACAGGGACAAGAAGGGGAGCCCAAGCACAGGGCAAACTGAAGCTTGGGTGTTGCCCATCCCTCCAAGCTTTAAAGGCTCAGTCTGCAGGACGATGGAAGCAGATCTGTCCCCATATTGTGACAGCGGTGACAATCTTCATCAGAGCAACTGGAAAGGCAGGAGATCCTCAAGGTCCAGCCTGTTGACGTCCCCTCACGGAAGGATGATGGGAAGGGTCAGGGACCTCCTCGCAAGATGCCAGCCACCTGCTCCAGTGCCTCCCTCCAAGCCGCACATGATTCTACCTCTCAGGAGATTCTAGGGTACAGAGAGGTAGGGAGGCTAACAGGAGGGTAGGATTCTATGATGCAGCCTCTTTGAGGTCACCAACTGGGTGGAACTTTGTGGTGATGCAGCTCTTCGGGGTCCTCGACCCTGTGAATGGGGACAATACTCATTGGTTCAACAAGCTGCACTTGGATGGAATCGTCACTCATCCCTCTGTCGGGGTGAGTGGACGCATCTCCCCGGGAGAGTTTCATGCCACAGTGGAGTGCCTGGGCACTGGAGGAACCTTTAGGACATGGGTCCTTGTGGGAGGTCTTTAGGTAACTGAGGAATTATGGGACCGACCTCAGCACCGTCTCCTTGTTTCTTGGTTCATGGTATACCTGAGGCTTCTACTCAGCTGGTTCTTCCCAGGTGCTCTGCCTTGCCATAGGCCCAAAGCAAGGGGCTAACCTACTAAGTCACCAGGAAGGTGTGCCAAAAGAAACTTCTTCTCTTTATAAGTTAATTCTCTTAGGTATTTTATTATAGCTGCAGAAGGTTAACATAGGACAGAGCCTTGTCCTGACCTATGTTTCTATCAAGAACCCTCAGAGGTCTCCCTTTTCCCATACACCCTCTCCCATCTCCTATCCCCACCACCTAAAAGAGGTGCCACCTGCCGGTCAGAGTGCCCTCACCTGCCACAACCCCACTGGGATTCTATTCAAGACTTCCTGCCACCAATTTAAAAAAAAAAATGTGCCACAATACATTTCTGTTCCTTAAGCTGCCTAACCTAAGGTGTTTTGTTACAGCAGCAGCCTGAGCTAACTATTACATGGCACCATTGTGAACATCTCAGGAAACAATGAGAAAGACCCCACCCTGCCTTCCTCTGCCCCTCCTTGCTCCTGTGAAGGGTATGTTCCCCTGCTTTACCTTCCAGCGTCTCCTTATACAGAAAAATCAGACTTCTCTCCTGCCAAGGGATGTTTTGAGTTAAATGACAGAATTGTCCTATGATGGTGAAAGGTTGTTGGGATGTTAAAGCTAGGCTGGCTGCACATGGTGATCCGAGGGAACCCATTCATTAACACCCGCAAAGGTCATGTGAGGGTTGGACTCTGTCCTCCAAACCCATTTGCTGAGTCCTGGCCCCCACAAACCTAGCCTGCAACTGTCTCTCAATAGATTAGGAGAGATGAGTTCTCTAGGAAGATCAAGAGTCAGTCTGACTGTAGATGAGGACACAGCCACACAGAGTACAGTCATGTGAGGACAGGGAGACGATGCCATCTGTGAGCCAAGAACAGAAGCATCTGCAGGAGTGTGGCAGGTGGCATCTTGATTTGGGACTCAGGACACGTGATGCTGAGGTCTGAAGTCGTACTGCCTGGCTGAGGTATTAACCACGGTGACTGGAACTGACTCAGAGTGTCCACAGGGAGGGAACATCTACCGTAACCAGCTGTAGCCCCTGCCTTGTATGGATATGGTAAACGTGTACTGAAGGTCATCTCTACAATGAAGATTATAATGGCATAAATTGAACATATCTGCTGTGTACGGATGCCATGAGTGCAAGGGGATTAGGAACATGTAAGGCCTTCGTGCACACACATGAACACACATGATTGAATCTTGCTGGATCCCCAAGTTCAAAAAAACACAACGTGATGGTGCACACCTGTGATCCCAGCACTTTGGAGGTAGAGACAGGAGGATCAGAAGTTCAAGGTCACCCTCAGCTGCTTAGGGAGTTGGAGGAAAGCAGCCTGGGCTCTAAGGAACCCTGCCTCAGAAATCATCACTTATGTTCAAGGGAAAGGCACCTGCCACCAAGCTTGTGGACGACCTGAGTTCAATCCCCAAGACCCACATGGTGGAAGGAGTGAGCCCGTCCTCATAAGCTGTTCCTGACCTCCACCCATGCCGTGGCATGTCCATGTCCTCCACCGAGAGTAAATAAACATCAAATAAAATAAAATGACAAAGAGTAAAGTCTCTGTCTAGCTCATACATTTAATCCTAGCAATTGGGAGCTGAGGAAGAATGTGGGCTGTTTCCACCCCTCGCCCCAGTCCTTTGGCAGCACTGGGTAAGGTCCTGACTAAGCATCAACACCCACCATCAAATGAGGGCTGGGAAGGGAGGACCACGCCGGGTGGAAGCAGCAATCCACACACCCTGCCTGGAGCAAGGGGACAGGTAGCGTATAAAGGCAGAGAGCCGTACCACAGCTAGAGAAGCAGAGGACAGCCACATGCACAATGCATTCTGCCTTTGCAGGAGTGATCTGGGCAGTGTGAGCCCGGTGCCCCGGCTGCAATGGATACCTCTCTCTGAGTTCCCAGCAGTCCCCACTCCTGGCCTCCGGGAAACCAGATACCTTAAGACTGCTAAGCCCTCGCATGCCTGCGATTCCTAGGCTGGTGTTGGGCTTAATTAAGACGTGAACTTTAATGTAGTTCTCACGATTACCTTAAGGCACTGCAGGTCTGTAAGCTGATATTTCCTGGTTGCAGGATCTCAAGGTGGAATCTCAAGTCACCACTTGGGCACAGGAAGTCACGGCTACCTGGGGCAGCTAGGGGCCCTGCCGCACAATCAGCCTGCTGTTCCCAGAGTTATTTAAGAGTTCAGGGCATCCATGTTTCCCAGGGGTTGGTGGTGGGTGGGGAGGCATCAGTTCTACAGAGAGGCATTCTCACTGTTCCCTTAGCTTTGATGCAAAAAAAGTAAGCAGTGTGCATCTGAACCCTTTGCCTTATCTCTCCTAGACTGCCGACACGCAGCTGCTAGCGTTAAATAGCAGTCTCCGACTAGGCCTGCCTTCCTGCCCTTCAGCTTAAAAAGCAAACTGCACTTTTATAAAACGAGAGAACCCTAATGCTTGCTGTTCAACGGGCCCATGTGTTTCTTTTTTTGCCATTTAGGGTCTTTTTTAAATCAAATTTTATTGCATTTAATTTATATAAAGTGTGAATGAGCATGTAACAGCAAGCCTGTGGCGGGGAAAGGACAACCCATAAGAGTTGGTTTTCTCCTTCCACCGTGTGAAAGTACTTACAGAGACCAGGGGCATCAGATCCCCTGGGAAGGTAGCATGTGCAGGTACCCACAGAGACCAGGGGCATCAGATCCCCTGGAGCTGGAGTTACAGGTAGTTGTGGACTGCCTCACGTGGGTGCTTGGAACCAAACTCAGGTCCCTGTAAGAGTAGTTAGTATACGCTCTTAACTGGTAAGCCGTCCCACCAGGCCTCTTTCTGGCTCTTTGAGACAAGGTTTCACCTAGTGAGCCACCCTGGCTATCAAATCAAAGCAGTCCTGCTATCTCGGCAGGAGGACTGCGATCACGGAGCTGCCACACCCAGCTTTACTACTTAATTTCTAAGAACAGCTTGCTGTCATGAGGTGGTCCACCCCCGGAAAGATCTCACCCTGTTTCTTGGCATGCTAATCTGCCCTTGAAATAAAATATGAATATGAAGAATAGACAAGATAAAACTGTCCCCAGACTGCCCCGAGGACAAGAGTGAGGGTGCTGGGACCCTCTACCACCTATGCAGAATCGAAACAGGGCAGGATTTGAGTTAAGTCTCCACCCTCAGCCACTCCTCCACCCCAAGCCTAGGATGGACTCAGTGGAGCTGTGGGCTAAGGGGTCATCTGCCAACAGGCTACTCAGCACCCTGAAGCCAAGATCAGTGCCTGGGGCACAAAGAATTGTAGCAGCTCCAAAGCCTGCGTTGGTAGCTCCCCTGGAACACAATAATGAAGGCACCCCACTTCCTGCCCAGGACACGGCAGCACATTCAGGGTCTCTGGTGTGTGTGTGGTGGTTAACGTGGAGGTCTATCTGGCGGGATCCAGAATCTCTGAAGAGACCTTGAGGAAGTTTCGAGATTGGGTTGATGGGGAAGGAAGATCCATCCTGAATGTGAGGGGCACCCATTCCATAAGCAGGGGTCCTGGACTGAATAAAAGGGAGAGAATGAGCTGAGCACCAGCGTTCATCTCTCTACTTCCTGATTGTGAATTTGATGTCATTTGATTTCGAACCTGGGACTGAGGTGCCAAATTAACAAATCAAAGTGGACCTGGCCTTCAGGTTCTCCCTGCATCTGTCCCTATCTGGTACAGGGCCCTCCTGGCTGGCATATCCCACCCCTTACCCCAAACTCTCCAATACAGGGACTGGGCTGCCCTTCCCCCGGCATCCCATGCTTGGTATTCATTGTCCACCCTGGGACTGTGGATGTCCACTTGGTAGCTGGTGCTCACCACTTAGCCAGCCCTCTCTTCCACTGGGTGGTCACAGATCTGTGTATGGATTCAGTTCACTCTGATGTCTCCAGCAGGCGAGAGTCGCCTCTACTACAGGAGACTAAGCGGCTCTTCAGACATTGCTCCTGATCCCTGGAGAGGGCCCCTATCATCCCTGTCACTGACTCCCCACCACCTGTGAGACCCCTGGAGCCAGAACCCAGGGGAGAGACCACAGACGGGCTTCATGGATGGCAGCGGAAGCTCTGAAAGCGGGGACCTGCTTTCCTGGTCAATGAGCAGCCCAGAGTGGGCTCCCTGCCCCTGTGCAGCTCATAGAAGGTCCAGAAGCAAAAGTGTCCGGGTCAGAGCCATGGAACCTTCAGCACATGCGGAGCCCTGACTCCGTGCCTGAGGTTCTGTAGACAGCTCTCTTCCCAGCACCACTTAGTTGGCCATTGCAGGTCCCAAGCTCCACCCAGCACTCTTTCCACATTCTCTGTGAGCCACAGCCTTTCCTGTTGGCAGTCACCCTCTTGAATTGCCACCAACTCCACAGGAGTCACCTGACCCAGAACAACACATGGGGACTCCAAGTCAGGAGAGTCATAGGGTGACACCTGACCTAGAGAAAGAAAGGCCCCACAGTGGACGATTCTGTAGTGTAGGTCACACTACAGATGCTCTCTGACTAAGATCCCTCATGGCCCTCCTAGAGGCCCACCCCCACCAAAGCTGCCTCGGCTGCTTTCACTTCCTTCCTAGGTGGATATGAGAGATTGAACCCAGGCCCTGGCACAGGTATGCAAGCACCGAGTTACATTTTCAAGCCCTCAATAAATCACATGGAGGACCCAAACCCTTGTCTCAGGCTCTGCATCCTGAAGAACCAAAGAACCTATTCTTTCAATGACCCCTGGCTCTGCTGCCATGGTGACCTCCTCTGTGGGAAGAGATGAGAATACAAAAGCATACACAGATGACTTCATGAGGACGTAAGGAGAAGATGGCATCTGCAAGCCAAGGAGAGAAGCTTCCAGAGGAGCTAACCCCGTGACACCTCCGCATCAGGCCTCTAGTCTCTGAGACGTGAGTTGATGCGTTGTTGAAGCCCCCATCATGGCATCCCAAGAAAGTTGATGCGCCCCTCCACCGAGGAGAATGTGTGCGTCCTCTATGGTCCAGCTAGACTGGCACCTACGAAACAGGGCTTCCCAGCCACTCCGAGGCAGGATAACTCACATTTCCACCTTTCCTTACAGACTTATCTGGAACAGCCTTCTACCATTCCCATAGGCCCACATCTTCCCTACTTGTTTCCTGCTTGGTTTTGGCTGCATTGGGCTCCCAATAGCCTCATGGCAACTTATCCATCACTGTATTCCACACCAGATCAGGTCAACTGTCAGTCCTGGCGCTTAGCAGGACAGCGCCCTGTGTAGGCAGGCAGCCTTCTCTCGGGTGTTTGTTGGCAGCTCAGATGACATTCTAAATGACATCCTAAATGGCAGGGTCACCCTGGGCTCCAACACTGACCCCACTTAAATGGCTCTGAGGACAGAGCCCAAGAACTTCAATTTCTCTCCCCCACATCCTCAGAAACATTGACCGAACTCTCTCCAAAAAGGTTACAGAGGAACTCAAGCTGTGATATTTCCCTCGCTCCTTGGCTCCTGACCCCCTTGAGCAGCTTCCCTTTGACTCCTCAGAGGCACAGCTGCCTGCTGGAGCTATCCCTTTATCTGTGACCCCTGCCACCAAGCTGAGACTGTTTAACATAGTGTGAGTGTCACAATGGGCCTATATCACCCACGAAACTGTTTTTCTTCTTGTTCAGTGAAATAGATATTTTTGTGAATTAGCCAAGGAGAAGAATGTGGGGGGTAGGGCATTATGGGCTCCTTCACCCTCACCTTCGAAGGGTCATTGGAACAAGGGTGTGGCCTTATCAAGGGCTTCCTATGGCTTCGGTCCCCTCTTAAACAAACAAATCCCTAGGTGCTTGTCTGAGGAAGACAGGGTGGGTTCATAGGGCTAGAAAGTTCTATGTTGGTATCTGCAGCAGATAGCTAATGTGCCTGGCTCTCCTGCTCCTACCCTCCTCTGCAGACCAGGACTGTTCTGCACGACCTGTGGGGACAGAGACTATCACAGCTGTATCGGAAATGAGGGACCCATCCTGTGATTCCCTGCAGCCAGGTTGCAAGAACAAAGGGATTTTTGTGTAGGCTTCTCCCTCCTAGGACTCAGGAGTCCCTTCGGAGACATCAGAAGTGTTCTGTGCATACACAGTAGAGGCCCCCTCCTCCCGGGATGACTGCCTCGGAATATGTCCCCTGATTAAAGTCTCCTGATGAATGGAAGATGAAAGACAAGTTATGGACCTCTGGGAAATTACAGCTCACCGGCCGCTCTTTTCCTCTCTGGCTTGTGTGGATTGCTGGCCACGGGAAAGGAGCATTTTACAGTTTATGAGATCAAGCACGTACTTTTCAACATTTCCGTACAATGTCTTTCCATAAAGCCGTGTCAAAAATATCCTGGGGGCTGGGGAGAGACGTTTCAGGGGACATGAGTGCTTACTGCACAAACATGAAGACCCAAGTCCAAAATCTCTAACTCTCACCTAAAAAGCCAGGTGTGGCCTTGTGAGTGAAATCCAGATGTGTTGAGGGCAGAGAAAAGAAGATGGCTGGGGCTTACTGACAGCCAGCCTAGCTCTAAGTTCAGTGAGAAAGGCTTTCTCAAAAGAACAAGGTGGATAGTGATAGAGAAGGTTACCTGGTGGCTTCTTCTGGCTTCTGCCTTTATTGGAGAGAAGAAGACATGTGCACACAAGTGCATACGTCACACACACACACACCTCACATACACGCAAATGCGCTGGCTAGTTGGTACTGATAAAACACCATGATACCTCAGTGGTCCAGGGTCACCCAAGGATTCCCTACATGACAAGGTTTCCACATGAGTTTGTTGAAATGCTTGCATCTCTCTCTGAGCCAAAGTTATCAAAGCAGTCCAGGTCAGGACCAGGAAGATGGCTCGGAGGGTGAAGAGCTCTTGCTGCCAAGCCTGATGTACTGAATTCAATCCCAGGAACTCATGTGGGGGAAGAGAACCGGTTCTCACAAGCTGTCTTCTGACCTCCACATGAACAACAGAGCTGCATACACACGCGAATAAAGAAGTGCAAAAAAAAAAAAAAACCGATTATAGAGAGACTGAGTCAGCTGGAGTTGGTTACAGCAGAGCTAGATTCGAGCGCCACGCTAGCTGTTCATCTCAATGGACCTCAAAAAGGCTCGACCTGGATCTGATTAGACCCACTACAGGGGGCCTCTGCAAAGTATAATTATGTGATGTTTTCAGATCCTCAGATGAAAAGAGACCACAAGCACAGAACATTCCAGAACCTCATCAGCCGTCTGCCTCTCCACGGCAAACGCTGCGGGCCTTATCTGAACTGTCCGACCCACAGCAGTTGACTCTGAGGCCACAGGTAAGGTCCCTTGCATTCGTGTGTATTCTACCTTGATCAAAAGCAGCTTACGGTTCCAGGTTATGGTCTGTCATTGTGGGGAAATCGAGACAGGAACTCCAAGCAGCTAGTCACATCATATCCCCAGTAGAGAGCTTAACAAAACAAATGCAGGCATATTAGCTTGCTTTGGGTACTCAGGTCTAGTTCTCCTCTCTTTTCATAGTCCAGGAGCCCTGCATAGGGAATGGTGCCACCCACAATGGGCAGGGTCTTCCCACATCAATTAATTAATCAAGACAATTCACCTACCGGGCGGTGGTGGCGCACGCCTTTAATCCCAGCACTCGGGAGGCAGAGGCAGGCGGATCTCTGTGAGTTCGAGACCAGCCTGGTCTACAAGAGCTAGTTACAGGACAGGCTCCAAAACCACAGAGAAACCCTGTCTCAAAAAACCAAAAAAAAAAAAAAAAAAAAAGACAATTCACCTGCCCCCAGCCATGCCCACTGGCCAACCCAGTGTAGATAATCCCTTTTTGAGAATCTCTTCACAGGTGATTCCAGGTTGTATCAAATTGACAACTAAAACTAACCATCACAATATGGGACCCTGACATAGGACACACCTGAATGAGGTCCTTAGCAATGTTTCTTGACTCTGGACTGTTACTACCCAATGTTCTTATCCTCAGCAGGGCCATAAGGGAAAGCTGGCTCACCACACACACCTGGGAAGAGTGTTCCAAATCAAAAGGGTGTATTCTTAACATGTGTGTGATGTGTATGTGTGCATGATCATGTGTGTGTTTGCATGCACACTTGTGTTCACATGTGTGTGCGTGTATGTGCACACACACATGCACTCACCCATACAAATAGATGCACATGACGGCCAGGGGTCAGTGCTAGCTGTCTTCCATTATTTTCCACCTGTTCTTTAAGACAGACTCTTACTGAACCTGACGCTCCCAGGGAGCCAAGGAGCTCCCAGTGATCCACCTGTCTCAGCCTCCCCAGTACTGGGGTTACAGGTACGTGCATTATCGTGTCCCCCTTTTTCATGGGTGCTGGAGATCTAGACTCGGGTCCTCATGCCCACATCGCAAGCTCTTTAGTTCACTGAACCATCTCCCCAGCATTTAGAGTGGTCTTTCTTTAAAAATAATTACTCTAGAGCTGAAGAGACGGCTTAGTGGTTAAGAGCACTGGCTGCTCTTTCAGAGGATCTGAGTTCAATTCCCAGCATCCATGTGGCAGCTCCCAACTGTCTGTAACTCCAGTTCCAAGGGACCCAATATCCTCAGAGAGACATACATGCAGGCAAAACCCTAGTGCACATAAAATAAAAATAAATTATAAAAAATAGTAATTGTTAATATTCTAGCTAGGTGTGGTAGTTCACACCTTTAATCCCAACACTTGGGAGGCAAAGATAGATAGGTCTCTTGTGAGTTATAGGCCAGTCTGACCAAGCTCCAGGACAGACAAGGCTACATAGTAAGACCTTGTCTCAAAAGTAAAGTAATAATAGCAACAAAAACAGTTATATTCTGTGTGTGCATGCGTGTGTGTGTGCGTGCATGTGCATGCGTGTGTGTGTGCACATGTGCGTGCGTGTATGTGTGTCTGTGTGTGTGTGTGATGTCATGGTGCATGTGCAGTGCTCAGAAGAAACTCTTAGTAGTCAGTCCTCTCCTCCACCACATGGATTCCAGGAATCCACTTCTGCGATGCACGTTTATCCACTGAACCGTTTCACCAACCTTCTGTGAAGTCTTCCTTAGTGCACAGTCAGGAAGGGGCTCAGCCTTCTGCCTTTGACTGATCCTTTGAAAAGGCTGGACTAATTTTCAGCAATCTTGGTCTCTAATAAAGGGTCCTTGGACACATGTAATTTTGATCTCTCCCCCTTTCTGTTTCTTTGTGACCGGTTCTC
Organism: Chionomys nivalis; assembly: GCF_950005125.1. NCBI lineage: Eukaryota > Metazoa > Chordata > Mammalia > Rodentia > Cricetidae > Chionomys > Chionomys nivalis. Next base: position 52,410,716 of record NC_080093.1, read on the forward strand.
ACATAGCCCGAGCTAACCCTGAGAAAGCAGAATTGCACTTTCCCATTTGTGTAGAAGTGAATGCCAAATACACAAATGGGGATCAAGAGAACAAATGGGTTTGAACATGCAAAAAACTATTTCAAATTCTTCCATAATCCTGTGCTCCATAAAATGCGCAGGGAGGGACAGACGGGGGACAAGAGTCATTTGTATAAATAAACAGCACTGAGCCACATGCTCGAAACTTCGCTACCCCCTCTGCAAGCTCTGGCACTGGAGGATGACTCAGTGGCTAAGAGCACTGGCTGCTCCTGCAGAAGCCCCAGGTTCGGCGCTCAGCACCTGCAATGGCGGCTCACTGGAACCATCTACAATCACACTCCAGGAGATCCAGTACCCTTCTCTGGCCTCTGCGGGCACTAATGCACATGGCATGTACACAGACAAGCTGGCAGATACACATGAAATAAAAATAAATAAGTCTTTTCTAAAAAAAGAAAGATAACATGATGTACAGGTCAGAAAACTCAGATAACCAAACAAAGTATCCCTGGGAATTCGAGGGATAAAACTCAGAAGAGAACGGGCATCCCCGGGGGCTGGGTCAGGGTAGTACGTCAGCGAGACTGAACAATACCCTGGGCTCCAGGTACTCCCAAGCAGTCAAGAAGCTGAAGCAGGAGGATCTCCACTTGCAGGCCACCCTGGAACACATAGTGAGACCCCATCTTTAAACAGCAGTGAAAAGATGTAACCCTTAGAGCGTAGGCACAGACTCTGCTCCTGTTGGACGGGCTCGTTGTTTCTGTTTGTTTGTAGGCTCAGTGGAGTTGAACTGGAGCAGAGCCCTGTAGCTAGTCAGTAGAGACCTGCGACCTCAGCAGCCATTGCTCCTGGACCTGTTCATTGTTAGCAAAACCCACCAGCTCTGTTCTCATGTGGTCCAGAGACGTGATCAGAAAACAATCGCTGGCTCAAGGAAACCAGACCAGAAATGAGGAGAAGCGGAGTCTGCTTCTCTGCCCGTTGAGTCATCTCAGCTGGCTGACCTCCACTAGAGCAGGGTTGGGACCAGGCGCCTGCACTGCAGGTGCAGTCAGATGGGTGTGCTCTGGTGGCTGTTGGCCTCAGTGTCCTAAGACACAATCTGTTTGGAAACTTCTAGCCCTCTCTTAGGCAGGGTACCAGATGGTCACCCCACACTATACATGGGGACAGGAGGAACTAAGCCTAAGAAAGAAAACTAAAATCTCCAAGATTATGTTGACACCAACATGTTACCAAAAATCACAGGACAATGTGACAGTCCCAGGCTCACAGGCCCATGGGACTGAGAAGATGGATACTCACATCTTAGATACCAAACCCTGCTCTGGCCCATCTCCTTCTATCCCCATTTCTCACCCTATCTCTTAGGATAAGGAAGAGAGAGACACCTAAGACAAGATGTAGTCCCCCAAAACACATTTCCAGTGACTGTTTCCTCCGACTGAGCCCCACTTCATCCAGCTGAGCCCCACTTCTGGGTGTTTCCACCCTCTCTTAGGAAAGCCACCAGATTATAAGCCCAGAGATGAGGCCAGCAATACCGGACCCATCTGTGATACGTGACTGCATCCACTAGGTGAGGACCAAGCCTCCAAGGCATGGCACTTCCCATCCAATCTGCAAGTCCGAGAGGATACAAATGCTCCTTGTTTTTTGATGACACCAAGACACTCCTGGCCATGTGACAAACACCCCAACTAGGATGTCTCACTCTTCAAATCATTCCTATTCCCTACTCTCCTTTCCCTTCTTACAAGGTCCCTTAAGTTCTAAGACCCCAGGTAAGACATGAAAACTTTGGTGTCCTAGGACTCAGACAACAGCAGACAATGAAGCTCAACAAAAATGAAACCCAAGAGCCAGCAAGAAAGCTCAACAGGTAAAGGCCCTTGCTGCCAAGACTGAAGACCTGAGTTCAATCCCTGGGACCCACACAGCAGGAAGCACTGACTCCCAGTGGTTTTCCTCTGACCTCCAGACATGGGCTGTGGCATGTATGTGACCACACACATACACAAAATACATAAATATAATTTTTAAAATGAGATTCTGGACTGGAAGGATGCCCAGTGGTATAGAGTGCTGCTGCTGGTTATAGAGGACCCGAGTTCAGTTCCCAGATGTCACCTAGGAAGACTCACACCTGTTTGCATCTCCAGCTCCAGGGGATACTATGCCCTCTTTTGGCCTCTATGGGAAACGACACTCACATGCACATACCCACACAACCGCATAATTAACACAATCACACATGCAGACACACACATGCACACATGCATAAAAGAATTCTCCTCTTAAAAAAAGGGAAAAGGAGACTCAAGGGGAGTGTACATTTTCAACTCAGATCTGAAGAAACGGGCCCCATGGATGTTCTTGTGAAATTCCAAGTCTGGCAGAAGAGGGCTGCCAAGAGAGTGGAATGAGGGTTCACAGGCTGCTTCAATGGTGGTTGGCAGAGACAAGGTTTACAAGGTTGTTGCATTAACTGTGCCTGTTTCCTTGCATGCAAATTGTAGGCCAAAACCACAAAATTGCCCCCCAATAAGAGGCTTTCTGCTGAACGACCCACAAACCCTTGTTGGCCTTGATCAGCGCTGGGTGCCCTCCTCACAGAGCTTCACGGGTCTGCCAGCGCTGTAGAGTCCTCACGGCCTCTAATTTCCCTCTAAGTGCAGCTCTGAGGAGGTCTGTGGGCAGCAGGTCAAAGTTTCATGGTAGAGAGACTGTGGCAACAACACAGGCAAGAACGATGGTGAAGTCATTCCAGTGCTGGGCCTTGGGAGCCCTTGAACCCGGGGCTTTCATGGTTAAAACAGACACACAGACACAGATAGAGGCACATGCACGTGTGTGCACACACACTGTTCTTCTCTGTCTTCTCCACCCACAGTTGACCTCCCTTCCAAAGTGGGCCTTCCTGGGTTAAGTCCCTCCTCGTTCCTTGGAGGCTGGAATGGGGATGGACTGGGAGGGGACAGGTTGGACACAGACCCTCCAGAAAGCAGCTGTTCCATAGGGTGGAGAGCACCATCCCCAAGCAAAGGAAGGGACACCAGAAGTGCAGTGCTAGGCTCTCGACAGAGCCACTTGGGAAAGAGCTGCAAGCATCCAGTCCTAAAGACCATGATGCCATGCTGGGAGGACCTGGGTCCTGGAAAGAGACAGGACAGAAATTTAACTCAGGCGAGTAGCTGGTTTGAGTGAAGAGGGTTTAAGACACGTAGAGGTGGCGTTGATGTGTCTTCAGAGGTCCTTCGGGAACCACAGGGCACCTGAGTAGGATGTGGTACCATGGAACAACTCATTAGGTGCAAGGAATATAGATGACAGATGGCAGCTCTATGTCCCAGGTATGCTGAGGTCCTGACTGCCATGTCCAGGAAGCGAGAGAAGACACCCTTAAAGAGTGACATACTCTCGGAGCTATCGTTTCCTTCAGAGAGGAGCGACCAGAATGAGGACAAGCCTGGTTCCTTAAGGTGGCATGGCAGCTTGCGGCATGACTGGGACTTGGTTCCAGATGACATCCATGTGCTGGCCAGCAGTCTCTGAGCAGGTGCACAGGAGAGTGAGCCTGAAGGCTGCCTACAAAGACTTGTGTGACGCTATACCTCTCCTTTCCTGTTAGTTTCTGCTGCCTGATGAATTGTCCCCAAATGCTGTGTGCTTTAAAACAACACCTAGATCCTGTGCCCCAGCCCAGGCAATGGAGATCATTACAGGAAGCCACAACCAGTCAAAAGGCCAAAAACCACTAACTGGGGGGTCCCAGTCTCAATTAATACCCACACCAAAGACTCAGGGACCATCATGGAAGAGGGGGCAGAAAGACTGTAAGGGCAGAGAACACAGTCCAGAAGACCAGGAAGTCTACTGCGAGACTGCTCTTCTACTTATGACAGGGAAGGACACACATGAAATTGCAACAATGTAGTTGTTTAAACAAGGCCTGAACAATGACAGCACCAGATAACACGCCAACATGGTGGTGGGGGGAATCCTACAGGGCCCCACCCCCAGATGAAGAGCTACACACAATTCACAACTGCTGAAAGGGGAGAATTAGTCTTCCCCAGGGATGAACCTCCTGACTGATTATCCAATAACAAGTGGTTAGAAACATAAATATGACAAGCAACACTAAAGAGACTCAGTAGGAGAGGTGTGTGTATGTGCGTGTGTGTGAGTGAGTGTGCATGTGTTATGGTTTCTATTGCCGCAATGAAACACCATGACCAAAAGCAAGCTGCTTTTTTATAGCACCCAGGACCACCAGTCATGGGTGGTCCCACCCACAATGGGCTGGACCCTCCCCCCTCAATCATTAATTAAGAAACTACCCTACAGGTCTGCCTATAGCCCAATCTTTTTTTTTTTAAATATTTATTTATTTATTTATTTATTTATTTATTTATTTATTTATTATGTATACAATGTTCTGTCTGTGTGTATGCCTACAGGCCAGAAGAGGGCACCAGACCTCATTACAGATGGTTGTGAGCCACCATGTGGTTGCTGGGAATTGAACTCAGGACCTTTGGAAGAGCAGGCAATGCTCTTAACCGCTGAGCCATCTCTCCAGCCCCCTATAGCCCAATCTTATGAGGTGTTTTCTCTGTTGAGGTTTCCTCCTCTCCAGTGACTCTAGCTTGTGTCAAGTTGACATAAAACTAACCAATAAATAAATGTGTGTATCACATTATACACATATTTGTAATATAAAATGTATATAGTTTTTAAATAGAAGAGGCCATGAATGGAGGGGCATGGGAAGGACTGAAGGGAGGAAAAGGAAGGGAGAGATGATGTAAAAACTTAATTAAAAATACAATTTTAAAAACAATACCTAGCCGGGCAGTGGTGACGCACGCCTTTAATCCCAGCACTCGGGAGAAACCCTGTCTCAAAAAACCAAAAAAAAAAAAAAAAAAAAAAAAACAACAACAAAAATAAAAACCACTTTCTTTAATAAACAAACCCAGGGGGTTAGGAAGCTGTCTGTCTCAATGGTTAGAGTACTTGCTTTCTGGCACAGGACTTGGATTCAGTTTCCAGTCCCTACATGGTGATTTCATAATGATTCACATCTCCAGATCCAGGGGATCCACAGCCTAAGGCTTCTATAGGCACTACACACACATGGTATACATGCATGCAGACAGGCAACTACCATACATGTAAATAAAAATATTAAATGTCTTTAAAACATCTTTAAAAACAGGTCTGGAATCCCAGCACTCGGGAGGCAGAGGCAGGCGGATCTCTGTGAGTTCGAGACCAGCCTGGTCTACAAGAGCTAGTTCCAGGACAGGCTCCACAACCACAGAGAAACCCTGTCTCGAAAAAACAAAAAAACAAACAAACAAAAAAAAAAAAAACAGGTCTGGAGAGAAGGCTTAGTAGGTAAGAGTACTTATTTCTCTTCCAGAGGACCCAGATTTGGTTGGCAGAACCCACTTGGTGGCTTGCGACCATCTGTAATTGTCATTCCTGGGGATCTGGTATCGTCTTTGGGTCCTACAGGTACATTACACATGTGCTGCACATACATGATAAAATAATATAAATAAAGACATTATAGGACCCACAGAGCTGGGAAGGCAGGTCAGGCCAGCAACTGTTTGCCATACAAACATGACTATCTAAGTTCCCTACCCAGGTCCCACTTTAAAATGCTAGTTGTGGACTGGGCAGTGGTGGTATATGCCTTTAATCCCAGCACTCGGGAGGCAGAGGCAGGCAAATTTCTGTGAATTTGAGCCCAGCCAGGACTACATAGAGAAACCCTGTCTCAAAAAAACAAAGAAAAGGAAGAAAAAAGTTAGGTGTGGTAGCACATGCCTCTAAGCCCTGTACTCAAGAGGCAGACAGAGCTCTGAGAGTTTAAGATCAGCTAGGATCACAGAGAGACCCTGTCTCAAAAAAACAAAAATAAAAGGCCTGGTTTAGGGTGCACACCTTTAACATCTTCTGAAGGAGGTAAAGGCAGGTGAATCTCTGAGAGTTCAAGGTCAGCCTGGTCTACATAGAGAGTTCCAAGGCAGCCAAGGCTACATAGAGAAACTATCTCAGAAAACAATAAAATAAATAAACTAGGTGTGACAGAGCTTGTTAGCCAGCCAGCATAGGCAAATTGGAGAGCTCCATCCCAATAAGAAACCCTGTCTCGAAAAAATGGGGTGGAGAGGTTTGCTCTTGAGAGGACCTAGGTTTGGTTCCTATAATCTGAGTTCCAGGAGATTTAATGCCCTCTTCTGGCCTCTGCAGGTACTGCACACACACACACACACACACACACACAATAAATAGCAAGGCATTATGACACACACCTTTAATTCAAACACTGGGATGGGGAAGCAGATGTAAGTGGATCTCTGTGAGTTCCAGGAGCCAGGGCTCTGTTAGACAGAGAAACCCTGTCTCAAAAAACCAAACCCAAAAATAGATAGATAGATAGATAGATAGATATAGATAGATAGATAGATAGATAGATAGATAGATAGATAGATAGATAGATCTTTTAAAAAAAACTAAAAAAACAAGAGAGATGGCACCCAATAAATGGCACCTGACATTGACTGCTGCCTGACCCCATACACACACGCAAATACACCAGCCCTCTAATTTTCTGGGCTTCTGATTTAGCACTAGCACTTGTTAGAGTTTATTTATCCCTTGCTGCTACCATGAATGGCCCCAGGTCCTGCCTCCTTTGGCAGCACCCTGGCAGGCTTCTCCTTGCTTTTTGGACATAGGATAGTTCTGGGGTGTCTTAAAAATTCAGGCCATGGCTCAATGCCAAGAACATTACTTGCTAATGCACTGAATCTGGTGCCCTGGTCTTACTGCCACTGGTAACAACAACGAAACAAGAGGTGTGGGCTTTGAGAAGAAAGGCGGAAAGATATAGAAAACAGGCAGGTGGGACAGCCCGTGTCCCACCAAATACCCATAATACTATCCCCACCTAAGGCACAGTCACATCAGGCTCCACCTGTCTGTCCCCCAACCCATATCCCTGTGACAGCCACCCGGGTATTACTGCACTGCCAAGTTCTACACTGGAATTTTTCTGATTCTTTCTACCACCAGCTCCCAGTTCAAACTTTTGCAAAAAAAAAAAAAAAAAAAAAAAAAAAAAAAAAAAAAAGACCCCAGGTTTGTTTAGGCCATAACTCAACTGGTAGAGTTGCTCACTAGCACACAGGAGGCCTTGGCTTCCACCCCCAGCGAGACCCATGACAGCCACTTTCACCGTTAGCCCCTGAGTATCTTCCAGCACTTCTACACAGCTCTGCCTGTCACCTCGGAAGTCTGCCTGGTAATTTGTTGGAGGGTGGGTTCTAGGCTTAGCCTCAGCTATCCCTGAAAAACCGGGGGTAAGGGCCCAGGCCAGAAGAAGCACTGAGGAGACACATTCCCCCAGCACCACACACACCTGGTACGATGGAGCAAGGTTACCATCCCGGCACCTGGAAAATGGAGGTAACAGTGTCCTGAGTTCAAGGTCAGCCTGGGCTACTGACAAGGTCAGCCTGGGCTACTGAGACGCTCTCAAAAGACAAAACTAAAGTAAGCAGGTCACCTTCTCTGCCTGCTAGGAGTTAAAAGACAGGAGAACAGGAATAAGGGGAGATTCCTGAGCTACAGTTTTTTTCCAATTTAAAAGTTTCTTCTGTGATTTAAATCTCACTCCCATAAACAGCTCAGAAGTCAACAAAGAGAAGGGAGTTGATTCATGATGAAGTCATTTTAAAAATTCTCTTTTTGAATATAAACCAAAATGTTTAATTACTTCCACATACTGCAGGCAGCACACTAGAGCCTTCTGGGTGAATACCCAGCACAGCCCCTGCCCTTGCCAGGGCTCTGCTAAAATGTCCCAAGCATATTACCTTAATTACTCTTGGCCTTGGCCTGGTGAGGACACTATCACCCTGCACAGTACAGATGGACAGATTTACCCACAGCCTCTCTGGGTGCCCCCTCCCATAGGAAGAGAAATGTTTTCTGACTTCCTGGCATCCTGAGAAGCTTTAAGATTACTCTCCCCTTTGACAGGTAGCTCATGCTGGCCTCAAATTTCCATTCTCAAGAGTCCTTAGTGCTGGGATGTGGTAGTACATGGATTTTCTGCGTTTGCCTTGGTTTTTGGTGGTGGTGGTGGTGTTTGTTTTGTTTTTTGCTGTCTTTGTTTCTGATATAGAGTCTCACTATGTGGCCCAGACTAGCTGAGAACACCCTATGTAGACCAGGCTAAATTTGAACTCAGCTCCTCCTGATTCTGCCTCACCAGTGCTGGTATTCAAAGTAGGAAGCTGACCTATGGGCTTCTGGGGACTCTGCAGTGTCTGCATCCCACTTTCCCCTTGGGGTGCTGGGATTCCAGGTACCTGTGCCTGGCTCTGTGTGGATGGCCAACCTGCCAGCACCCTGCTCTGCCCTCCAGCCTTCTGAGGACAGCAGCCACCTGCTAAATCTGGAGGAGGAGGCTTTTCCTCCATCCCACCAAGCAGCTTGGGGCAGGGTAGGGGGAGAGAAGGAGCTTATTTGGGCTCAGAATTCCAGGTTTACAGTCCACTGCTGCAGGAAAATCAAGGTGGCAGGAGCTAGAAGCTGCTGATGACAAGACATCCACCAAGCACAGTGAGACAGGAATGCATGGTGCTCAGTTTCTCACTTTTACTCAGCCCAGGACCTCAGGAATGTGCCCTTCACTTGCACACTGGGTCTCCCCACATCAATTAAGGCAACCAAGACAATCACCCACAGCCATCCCACAGGACTTCTTGAGACTCTCTAGCAAGTGAGTCAAGGCTGTGTCAGGTTGACAATTAAAGCTGACCATTACAGGGCCCATATACTCCCTGAATTTGATGTGGTGGAGGCAGGTATCCATCCCAGTGGTTAAGGCCAGGATCTGTCATCCCTCCGTGGACTGACTCTAACCTTTAAATTTTATTTATTTGTACATATGTTTATTAGTGTGTGTCTATGTGCACGTATGAATGCAGGTACCCTCAGAGTCGGGAAGAGTGTGTAGAATCCCTTGGCTGGAGTCACAGGTGCTTGGAAGCTGCCTGATGTGAGTGCTGGGTACTGAACCCTGTCCTCTAGAAATTCAGCAAGCACTCTGAAGCACTGAGCCATTCATCCACCCTAACTCATTTTAAAAAAAAATAGTTATAACGGGTTTATGAACACTTCCCTGTTGGCTAAGCACCCTCCAGATGGGGCTCCTGACATAGGGCCTTAGCTTGAGACACAACTGACTTGGCATAATGACAAAAATTCAGCTTTCAGAAGCAAAGGCTGCAGCTCCTCTCTGGCTTCTTCCGCTGTCAGTCACCACCAGTCCAGTTCCTTAGATGGTCAGTCAGTCCCCTTATTACACATACCAGGGGAACCAGGGCAGTATAGTGCTCCTTATAAATGTGAAAGGGCAGTTCCTACACACGGGGGGAGGGGGCGCAGGGTCGGCGTCCCTAAGAAAGTGCACATATACAGTTTGCCTTGGGAGCGTCCGCAGGCGCTCGCGAGCCCCTGCTGCGCGTCGCCTCCAAACTTTACGGTAAGCGCGGAGCGCAGGACGACCACGTGGCGGCGAAACACCGGCCGGGCGGGAATGCACGGAATGCGCGGTGCGGCCTTGCGCGCTCCCAGCCGTGACCCCGGGGCTCCCGGCGCGCGTTTGTGGAACCGCTGAACCCAGCAAAGGGGTCCGCCCGCGTGTCCTGCCACCAAGCACCACTAGAGAGCAGGGACCCTGGGAAGGGCTCAGAATGTGAACCTAGATGACCTTTCCAGAACCTGGGGCTAAGTTTGCCCTTCCTGGTTGGGTCCCGCCACAGCCGGTATCCCGAGATCTGGAACCCGCAGAGCCTCCTCCCCGCCTCCGCTCTAAAGCCCTCACTGTCCCCCACTGGCCTAGATTAAGAATGAAAACGCCTAGGTTTTGCAGGAAGCAGGACAGAGAGGCTCTGCCCCCTGAACACCTTCGGGGTGCAGAGGGACCAATGCTGGAGGCGCGGTGCCCCCTAACTCCAGAAGCTGGGCCCTAGGCCCTAGGGCTCGCTCACCCTCGGTTGGGCCACGTGGTCCTGCCTGGTCACGGGTAGCCCACACTGGTCCAATCGTGAAGGTTTTCTTCTTCACCTGGGTGCACGCTCCCCACCACTTGATCTGGGACGAGACGTGGTCCAGAGCGACATAAAGTCGACAAATCCCAAAAGGACTCTGGGGTTCGGACTGCTCAAGGCATCTGTGATGGAGACCGAGCAGCTACCCCTCCCTAAAGTTACAGCTCCACCCTCGGGGTCTCTTTGCTCCGGGGGTTGGGTATGGGGGACTGAAACTAACTTGGAAATGCAAGCTCCGGAAGATGGGATGTTGCTGTCCCCTGCGTGTACATGATGAGCCGAGAATACACACCCGTCCTTAGCTTAAGGGTGCCTGGGATCAGCTCAGGGTAACCTAGGTGGAACAGCCGCGTAGCACGTGGGCTGCCATGGGAGCTCCAAAACGCCTGCAGGGTGCGGGGAGGGGAGCTGCATTGTCCGGGAACCTTGGGGCCAATATTCGGAAGCGTTTTCCAGAGCGACTTAAAGGCTTAATTAACAATGGCTAACTGGAACAGAAGCAGCGAAGTCCTTTCAAGTTGCCGCCAGGTATACAGATGACCCCACCTAGGAGCGTCTGCTCACTGCCCGGTTCTCTCCCGCTGAGGGGCTGCTGCTGGAGGCTCAGGATTCTCCCCCCCCCTCTCCCCCCCCAACTCCACACCTTCTGCCAGAGCCCCGAGCTAGGCGGCGCGGGTTCCTCAATGAACGCGCTCCCTTCCCCCTCTCAATGAAGTTCCCACAGCCAGGGACGGTGGCAAGTCTACGGGAATCCGCGCTCTCTTTCGGGAACCCTGGCCCAGGGCGAAGGGTCGAGGAGGGGAGAAATCGGAAAGGGGATTAAAGTTACTTCGAGATTTTCTTTTCAAATAACGTAGTCCCCACTCGATTGGACGAGTGGCCTTTTGTCTCCCAAAAGGTCACTGAAAATAAGCGCAGAGCACTTTAAGTGAGCCCAGAGCGTGCAGTTCCTGCTTTGGGGTGGTGGTTTTTTGTTTCTTTGGTTGGTTGGTTGATTGTTTGCCAATGTAAAAGTTAAAATTGCAAGAGAAAAGTGTATGTTAAATTACTTTTTCGTTGGAAAATAAAAATTAAAAATCCAAACGTTTTCTCTGAGATTCTTAAAGCAATTGGCCCGGAAAGAACCCTGAACTACTGCCCCCCTCTAGTGCTCCGGAGCTGGCCCAACGGGGTTCCCCGGATGGGGGATGGGCGCTCCTAGCCGGGTCCCAAATTCCTGCGCCTCCCCCACGGGTTCCTGGACGGCTCCTCTGCACGCTCGCCGACCGGACTTGCACTTTTGCGCCCGTCCCTGAGCGCACAGATCAACGAAGTTCCTCGTGGAGATCTGCCCGGTCCGCCTAGTAACAGCGCTGCGTCCGGATTGGCTCATGCTAATTCCAGTTTCCTGATCTTTCCCGCGGCGGTGGTGGTGGGGGTGCAGGCTGCGGGTCGTGAGCTTGTGCTGCCGGGTGGGCGAGCCCCTTTATGCCCCGCTGCCCTCGATGGCGCACCCTGGCTAGGCCCGCGTGCTCCGCTTCAGGCACTCAGCCGCGGGTGATAGTGCGCAGCCCCATAAATCATGCTTACTGCCGCCCGGTAGGGATTTTATGAATGAAAAGGCAGCCGGGCCGCCCTCGTGCTCAGGCTGAGGCTCCCAGACTTGGCGGGGCCTGTGGCCAGAGCAAGCGTGGGCGCACTGCCCGGGCCACCCACCACCTTCAGAGCTGCAATGGGATCACTGTCCCACAGGACCTAGATATTAGGGACCCCAATGTCGGGGGAGGAGGAGCGGGTAGAATGGGATCCGAAGATGATGAGGGTGTTCGCGTCTTGCATGTAACCTGTCCCCCCTGCGCGCCTTTACCAGTTTCGTCCATTCATTCTTGGGGACACGAAACTATTACAGGGAAAATATGTGACTAGTTCGCCTGACTGGGGTCGGGATTGTGAAAACTTTTTAAAGATAAGGGCATTAAATAATGGGCCAAGGTGGTGGGAGCCCTTCATTCTAAAAACTTTTATTTGACTAAATGTTAGAGAAGCCTGGGAATCCACTCGTGTAACCACGAACATCTATCTATAAGTTTCTTTTAAATATATCGGAGCACACACTTGTCTTGACTCTGACCAGCCCCCCAGGAACTGACAAACGCGGCCCCAGTTGCTGTTCTAAAGGTGGAGGGACGGAACACCCCCAACAAAGCCAATCGGAAAGCTTCCGGTGGTCTGGTTCCTGGCAAAGCGACTAATACTTGCAGCGATTTAGTTTTCTTAATTAAAAAATAAATTAGGAAAGAGCCCATCGTGTCTCAGCCTTTCCTTAAAAGGTTTATTTTTCTTGGGTAAATCGCCCGCACTGGAGGACCCTGGCCAGAATGGACTGATCACCATAGGAATCAAATCGAAGATCACCCCCACCCCCACCCCCCGGCGACGAGGAATGGATGAAGGAAATAATGGCCACCATCTTGAGCTGTTTCTGGGATTTTTTGAGGTTTTATTTTATTTTTGAGCGAGAGCATGCTAGGCTGGGAACCCTTTAAAGTTCAGAGCTGCATCTCTGGCTCTTTGCAACGACCCCCACAGCAATAGAATGGTGCCTGCCTGCACCGGAGCTTAGGGCTGGTCCGGCATCTTCGCGTGTTAAACAGTTCCTGAATTTTACACGTGTTGATGAAATTGATTTCTAAGCAATCAGTCCGCCCGTGGGTGCCCTCGTGGCGTCCTCGGAAACGTGTCCTTACGTCCCCAGGATCTCCCATCCATTCAGTCTTCCCTAGTTTGCGTGTGGCCTGGCCTCCCTCCTAGCTGTCCTGTTTAAAGCTAGCACCACCCCACCTCCACAGGTCTCGGAGGACCCACTTGGGTAAAGAAGACACCCCCACCACCACACTTGCACCGCTCTTAGCTCGAAGAGAAGCAGTTTCGAGCAATTTGCATATCTACGAAGGTCGAGTTGTGGGGGGGGCTTTGGGCTTGTCCCCCCACGCCGCTCGCAGCTCCCAAACCCCCTCTCCCCCTGCGCCCGCCTCGGCCCTCCCCCTCCCTTTCTCTGCCTGGCTTTGATCTCTGCTTAACAACAGTAACGTCACACGGACTACAGGGGAGTTTTGTTGAAGTTGCAAAGTCCTGCAGCCTCCAGAGGGCTGTCGGCGCAGTAGCAGAGAGCAGCAGATTCCGCGCGCTCCGGAGACCGGCCGTAGAGCGCCAGGCAGAGCGCGCCAGCAGCAGCAACCACCGGAGCCCAACTCGGACCACAGCCCTCCCCAGGCGGCCGCGCCATGGAACACCAGCTCCTGTGCTGCGAAGTGGAGACCATCCGCCGTGCGTACCCTGACACCAACCTCCTCAACGACCGGGTGCTGCGAGCCATGCTCAAGACCGAGGAGACCTGCGCGCCCTCCGTGTCTTACTTCAAGTGCGTGCAGAGGGAGATTGTGCCGTCCATGCGGAAAATCGTGGCCACCTGGATGCTGGAGGTGAGGGGATACAGGTTACTGGCTTGGGACCCCTTGGCAACTTATTGCCCCCACTCACACTCTTCCCTTCCAACACGGAGTTTTCCCGGTGTGTTGCTAGGAAAACGGATTCTCAAAATAAATAGATACTGCGGGTCTCTTTGACCGAGAAAGGTGTAGGAGTTGGGATGATGGGGATTCCATTTCCTGGTGGGGGGCAGTCGGGGAGGAGTGCCTTCAAGGGAGGACGGTGCTAGAGTGTGCCAGGGACACCTCAGAGGGTGCGGACTGTGCCCCTTTTGTGGCCCCCGTTTGCGCCCCATTCCTGCTGCGCCTCGGTGGTGGCCGCCTCGCGCGTAGCCGCCAGCTCGGGGGGAGGGGGCATAGATTTGATTTTTAAATTAATATCCGTGGACACGTATGCAAGGGCCGCTCGTGCCAGTATTATGCGCCATCTTTGCTCCTTTATTGCAAAGCAAAAGTGTTTATTAATAATTGGGGGCAGGGCGGGGAGCGGCGGCAGGAGTGCTGGGACAGGCACGAGGGGGCCTCGCGGCGACCAAAAATCACTAAACAGGACATAGCGAGGGATATTTGGGGGGACCCTTTGTTCAAGCAGCGGACCCCTGGACACCTCCACACAGGCTGTCTGGCCCAGAGAGCACGCCAGTCTGCAAGGTCGCGTGGCCCCCTAGTTGCTAGAGATTGACTGTGGTCCTCGCGGGTCTGCACTTGGGGGGTACCTACCCAAGTCAAGCCGGGAGACCAAAGCACGTTTTCAGATATTTAGCAGAAGTCTCAAAGGTCCCAAAATATTTTAAAATAATTTCTAAAGTGCGGCATGGTGCCCTTGCAGGGGCAAACGGCACCCGTACCCAGCAAAAGGGGGGCCCCGAGAGTTTGAGTTGCTGGGGCTCACTCTCCAACGTACACCGAGCTCCTGACCCTCGGGCTGGATTAAGGGTCGCCCGATGATTATTTTCGGGCCGTTTTTAGGCACCTAGTTATTTTTTTAATATTTTTAAATATTTTTTGAAAAGATGACGTCTGGGAAATGAGGCGCGGCGGCCTGGGACGCCACCTTTGTGTCTCGCGTGCGCGCGAGCGGCGCCCAACCCCCGGCGTCCTGCCAGCCCCGCGGTGGGATTCCCTGGCCTGCGACCTTTTAATTTCAACATGGGTCGGGGTCCCCGTGGACACTCACTGCTGCTGAACTTCACCGAGCCAGCTGCCCAGGAACTTTCCCTTTCAGTTTCAGGGTGGGTGGGTACTGGGCACCCGCGCATCTCCTGGAGTTTGCCACCGCGACCCCTCCTTTCCCTCACGAACCCATTCACTGTGTAATCTAGAAAAGGGATGCAGGGTCACATACGAGCGACCCCACCCCCATACCCGTTGACGGTCATGCTTCGGGTCCCCGCAGGTCTGCGAGGAGCAGAAGTGCGAAGAGGAGGTCTTCCCGCTGGCCATGAACTACCTGGACCGCTTCCTGTCGCTGGAGCCCCTGAAGAAGAGCCGCCTGCAGCTGCTGGGGGCCACGTGCATGTTCGTGGCCTCCAAGATGAAGGAAACCATTCCCCTGACCGCCGAGAAGTTGTGCATCTACACTGACAACTCTATCCAGCCGGAGGAGCTGCTGGTAACCGAGGACCCCACCACCCGCGATCCCTCATTAGCTGCACGACCCCTGGGTGGTGGGAGATGCAAGTGACAGGAGGCCGAGCCAGCCTCGGACAGACCTCCAGCCCCATGGAAGTCACCCACACTGCACGACACCGAAGTGGCAGTGGGAAGAATCCCAAACCCTCAGAATTCCACCTCTGTGGTCCCCTTCTCTCCTGGACTCCCCACCATGTCTGCGGTGAAGCCATTTTGAAATGTGGTCTGTGTGCGCCCCCTTGCGGCGCTTGAGTCGCAGCCCAGGCCGTGGGGGGGTGTCTTTTTGTCTAGCGCATGTTGTTGCCCACTTGTTAGTTTTTCTGCATTTTGTTGTTTATCTATCTGTGGTACCCGGTTGTCCCCACTCTTTAAACCTCCCCCCAACCGGCCTGCCCTCCTATTGACCTTGTTCCCCATTTTCTGCAGCAAATGGAACTGCTTCTGGTGAACAAACTCAAATGGAACCTGGCTGCCATGACTCCCCATGATTTCATCGAACACTTCCTCTCCAAAATGCCAGAGGCAGATGAGAACAAGCAGATCATCCGCAAGCATGCGCAGACCTTTGTGGCCCTCTGTGCCACAGGTAGGGCCCCCACCCCCACTCTTCCCCAGGAGATCTCAGGCTCCTTGTGGTTCCCTGGCTAATGCCTCTTTCCTTGCTGTTTGTTCTGTACCACATGATGGTCACAGGCACATCTAGAAGGGGGTCCCCTCATCTCTGTTCTGAGCCCAGGGCGTGGGTAGCTTGTTGGGGATAGATGGTGGGGGTGGGGCACATTGAAGGGCAAACAGGATGACCCAGCCTCCCTATCCCATGCTTTCTGAAAAGGTTTTTGCCCCTGCTCCTGGGCTGTTTGCCCTTACCTACCTTCTGTTCTGTCTTTGAGCAGCCCCAGCTATAGGGGTAAGGGTAGGGGTTCCTGGTTTCTCCCAGCCTTGACCACCTGTTAGGGGTGGAACAAATGGCCCCAGTGCCAGCCCCACGTGCTACAGTACAGCCCCAGTACAGGATGACCAGCTCAGGAGTTTAGAGAGCCTCTTTCCCCACCCCACCCCCAACCAGGGCTGCTACAGGACAGTTCATTTTCACAGGGCTCTGGGAGGGCTGGTTGGAAGCAGAGAGACGAGGACCTCCGGGTGGTTCCTCTAAGGGACCCAACCTGGCCCAGAACTCAGGGTGGACAGACATGCTGGAACACAACACACAAAGACACCCTGCTACCTCTGGGTGGTCCCAGTACTACATCTGACAGCTGCTCCCTGCCCAGGAGGCTTAGAAGTGCTGAAGGGGTCCAGCACTCCCCCACCTGCTTAGGATCCCCCCACCCAGGTAGCCCTGATTGCCCCAGCTGCTACATCTGTTTGGAGCTCAAGCTGGGCGACCTGTAGCATGGCCAAAAAGCAACGTGGTATAAGCAGGGCATGCAGTGTCTTCTTCCACCTGCCGTCTCTGGACCTCCTCAGGTCTGGCAGCCCCCGTGGCTAGTGTTCCTACACCGCTGTGGTGGGTGTGAAAATTTGGGGATTCTAGTCTCCCAGCTACCTGCTGAGGGTGCCAGCCCCTCCCCAGAGGCCTACTAAGCAAGGGGGGGGGGTGGCAGATGGGAGTGCCAAGGCCATCAGTAGCCTGGAAGGATCTAAGGGGCGGGGGCGGCCCTACTGGCTGGCAGGCAGGGAGGCGTCTGGCTGGGGTTCCTCTAGGGAGAGCAGAGCCCTTGGAGGCTCCAGGAAGCCTTTTAAGGAGCTGAAAGTGGCTTCGAGGAAGCTGCAGAGTTTCCCAGAGATAACATGAGGGATGGGGTGACAGAACCTCCCCAGGACGATTCTGGCAGCAAAGTGCCCCTCCCAGGACCCCTGGATACCGGCAGGGAAGCCAACAAGCATTAATGCATTGTGGGTGCGGCTGGACCCCGCTTACTGTATTGTCTTTGTCTATGATAGGATCCACTAAGAGCCCCCGGAAGACAGGTGGAGGTAGAGCACAGCTTGAACTGCACTAGGCCAGTATTCTGGGCCCAGAGACTTTGTCCCCCTGAAGCTCCTCTGTCACATGGGGGTCACTCTGGGAAGGAGCCAAAGGTCAAGGCCAGGAGATCTGCCGTCCATGTAGCAAGGTTTCTAGGGGATGGCAGGGTGTGACCTTTCTTCTCCCTTCTGGATACCCCCAGACCTGGGTCATGACCGTGTGAGCAGTAAACTAACCTAGGGTTGGGGTTGGTCACATTGGCATGCACAGGTGACCAGAGTGCATGGGAAATTGAGCTAAATGAAGGGTGTTGGTATGTGCCACAGAGCTGGGTGACAGCTGACCCAGCAGCAACCAGGCAGTGTGAGGGAGCAGATGTTAGGGCTCCTTACGGGACATAATGGATCGCACTGCTGCACTCAGGAAGGGGAAAACAAGTGGTGGGCTGGGGGCTCTGGCCCGTGTGCCAGCTAGTGGTTGGAGCTTCTCTCCCTGAAAAAGAGATGTCTCCGTTCACTGGACTGAGTGAGCTAAGTCCTTGGGACCACCTGGAGGTCTTTCTCCCTTCTGTGTGGTTGCTCTTCCTGGTACTCCCCCCCCCCCAACTTTTAAGAGCCAGAGCTGTACACTCTGTCAGGGTAGTCTCCTAAGGGCCGCCTCACCATGCCAGCCCTCTCCCCTCATGGTTCCCCGTACACTTTCTTAAAGCCTCCCTGTCCCAGGCACCGGGTGACACCTGTTCTTTCCCGTGTCCTCCTCTGGCATGGAACCCCTGCTTCACAGGGAAGCAACTTGTGGGCTCAGCGTTGATGGAGAGGCATTCCATTGGTGCGGCACGCCACTGCAACGCTGGGTCCATTGGGTGAAAGAGGCAGACAGCTGGTGACCCCAGATAGAGTCCTGAAGTGATACCCCACTGCAGTACTGTGGGGGAACATGACCCTAGCTTTCTAACAGTGGGGCAGGCTGGCACTCCCCTGGGGTTCCCCCTTGGGGCCTGTGCATATGAGAGAGGCTTCCCTTACAAGGGACCCTGGCCTGGAGTTCTGGGGTGGCAATCCCCCCCCCCCCCCCCCGGGGCTACTTCCACTGGTTTTCCTGGTCTGGAGTCACATGTCCTCTGCCCTAACCTGGCATCCGTGAACCAGGACAGCAGCCTGAAAAGGATGCAGGACAATGCTTGTGACTAGAGAAATGGCTTTGTAGGGGGTTCTGAGAGTCAGCCTCTGGAGGAGCATCCCTTCTGTGGCAGCTATCCTGGCCTTCTGAGGGACCTGCTCCTGTCACCCCTGCAACTTACTGTCATCTTTCTGAGGAGCGACCTTGGCGTGCTGCCAGACTGGCTCTGGAACACACAGCATTCCCCCTGCCTCAACCTCTCAAATACTGGAAATGCAGATATAAAGCACCACATCCGGCTCTGGGTTAAAGGGTTAAGAGCCTGTGCCTTCTTGAATTCGGTACTGTGTCCTCTTCCTTAAACTTGGAAGTGCTTAAAGCCACAAAGGGGGCATGACCAACTCTTCCTTAGTGTTTGCTTGAGGTGGATGAAACCCCGGGCCAGGGTCAGCCACTCCACTTTTTAAAGCGAGACAAGAACTTGCTTAGAACTCTTGATCCTCCCTAGTGCTGGGGTCGCAGGCCTTAACACTATGCATCTAGCGCCACCTAGCTGTCTCCAAAGGAGCTGGAGTTAATGCAAGCATGGAGAGGTTTGGAGGACTGGATGAGGCTGTGCCCAGAGCTGGGTGGGGACTGAACCATGGGCTTGTAGCTATTCCCGCTCACAGCCACCTCTGTCCCTCTCTATTGCAGATGTGAAGTTCATTTCCAACCCGCCCTCCATGGTGGCTGCTGGGAGCGTGGTGGCTGCGATGCAAGGCCTGAACATGGGCAGCCCCAACAACTACCTGTCCTGCTACCGCACAACGCACTTTCTTTCCAGAGTGATCAAGTGTGACCCGGTGAGTGAGTCTCACTGATGGAGACCTCTGGTGAGGGCCAGGGAACCCTGCTGGGGGCAATGTCAAGACACTGACCAGGCCGAGCCTTGTGAGAGGTGGAGCACTGACCTCTGTAGCAAGAGGGAGCCAAACCGAGACCTCCACCAGTCTCTTCCCAGACTTGAGGTTTGGGGATCTTCCAGAAGCCATTGATCCTAAAAGCGGTGGCGGGGGCGTGATATACTGTCAGGTGAAGCTGAAGTCTGGCCCAGCTACGATAGGACCATATCTCCCTCGGTGTAGTCTACAAAGAACTCTGGTATAGGCCTTCTACTTGCAGAAGACACATTCTAGAAATTTGGGGGTAGGTGGCATGCTGTGCCACACTGGAGTACCTTCTCACTGAGGGGTATGGCTGATGGCTGCTTGGAGCGCTGGCCGTGACGGTGCCCTCGAGGACATTTCAGGCTGGCATAGGCAGAACAGACAAAAGTCCAGTTCTGGCTTGGACTCAGCTGAGAGTTCGGTGTAGGTCAAAGTCACTGGGCATGTGGAAGGCTTCCATATGTGACGGCCACTCTGCCCTGCCTGACATCAGCCACAGGGACCCCTAATTCCCGCACTCCTCCAGTGTACCTCAGCATGTGGCCTCCTTCCCCCAAGCATCTGGGGCTCCTGAGAGTGGGGGGGGGGGTAAGTGATATAGGTGGGAGCCTGCGGACTTCAGAGAGAGGTTCAAGGGTGCCTGTGGGTTCACACCAGGCCACCTGTGCTTCAGTTGCCCCTTCTGTAAAATGGGGCTATTTGCCCTGCCACCCTCCTTAGGCATAGTACCTGTCAAACAAAGGGGAACAATACCCAGACTCTGAATGTGGGGCTCCCCAGGGTTTCTGCAGAAGTACTACTGGCTTGAGGAATGTACACAGTGCCCTAGCCTCATCCCATCTAGGCAGGGCTTAATAAGTTCATCAGTCTCATTCCGGGCAAAATGCTTTCCAGGCTCCAGTGGTGGCCCTGGAGCTGGCTTCCCTCAGAGGCCACCAGGGGCAGAAGGCTGTGAGGGAGAGATAGGTATTCCTTGTGGGGAGTACAAGATACAGCCCCAAAAGAGGAACCTGAAGAGGTGGAGGTGCATTCCCTCAGCCAGGCAGAACCTGTCACAGGTGCTTATGGTAGGCTGGGTTCACCTCCCAGAACCACCTACAGAAACTACATCCAGAAAAAGGTGGAGTTCCCGGGAGGATGTGTCAGGCAGTGCTGCAGGAGGCCCAGGGAGAAATTCTGCAGGTGTCCCGTGACTCAGGGGCAGGGGCAGAGGTGGCACTCTTACTCTCTAGTCCTTTGTAGTTAGTTCTCTTACTGCTCACAGATTTGGGGGTGGCTTGAGGAGTTTCTTCCAGCCTTACCCTTAGCAAAGCCTGCCTCGCAGGTCAAGGCCCTGGCCACTAGCCTCTGGCTAAACAAGGACCCCCTCCATCTCCGCCCGCCTCTCCAGGACTGCCTCCGCGCCTGCCAGGAACAGATTGAAGCCCTTCTGGAGTCCAGCCTGCGTCAGGCCCAGCAGAACATCGACCCCAAGGCCACCGAGGAGGAGGGGGAAGCGCAGGGAGAGACTGACCTGGCCTGCACACCCACCGATGTGCGAGATGTGGACATCTGAAGGCCACCACCGGCCAGGCGGGAGCCACTAAGTAGTGGCAGCCCGCCTTGAGAAAGGAGCTAGCCTGGGGCGCTCCTAACGACGTTCCTCTTAGGGACATTTGTTACCAGAAAGGGAAGTTTTGTTCTCTTTGTTGGTTGTTTTTCTTTAATCTTTCTCCTTTCTATCTGACTTAAGCAAAAGAGAAAAAAAAAATACCAGAAAGTTGTCTTAAAGAGAGAGAGAGAGAGAGAGAGAGAGAGAGAGAGATAGAATTTGCATCACCCTGAGTGTAGGGCGGAGGGTGCTACAAAAATAGGATTTTATACCCCAGTAATCAACTAGTTTTCTATTAATGTGCTTGTCTGTTGTAAGAATAGGATTAACATGCAGGAAGTGTCCAGAAGGATTTTGATTTTATGTGTTTAAAAAGCTTGAGAAACATTGTTTTTAAAAAAGGAAAAAAAAGGCAAATAGAGCAAACCGTTGTTAAAGTAGAAGAGAGTTTTAGCTAGAGAACGTACTCGCTTTGCTGAAAGACACAGCTTGGGCGGTCCTCAGCCTCACTCCCCTGCATGTTCATGGCTGCCACTGCCAGTCACTGTTTCCTGCGCCTCATCCCAGGGATGAGTAGACCTCTTCACTTACTGATGGTCGGTGCGACCTCTAGCGGTCTTGTAGCGTGTGGCACCCCCCCAGGGCTCTCTCCCAACATGCAGGTTCATAGCAGTGTGCTCCAGTAGAGTGGGGATGAGATAGTGGCATCGTATATTCTATTTTTGTAATCTTCCTATTTTGTAGTTCCTGTTTAAAGAGACGCTGGTTTTTGCCTGGCGGCCCTGCAGCCCACTCACATCAGGTTAAACCCACAGCTTTTCTCTTGTGTGTGTGGTTTGTTCTGTTTTGTTGTGTTTTCCTTCTCCATGTTCCAAAACCATTCCATCTCAAAGCACTTTCGGTCAGCTAGCTGGAAGCAGTGTCGCTAGTGTGTGTGTGTGTGGGGGGGGGGGTTCCAATGGAATGGTTGGGGGTATCCACACACTCATGGCTTCTCAATGCATGCGTGGCACAGTAGGGCTGGTAGGATGGGGTACTTGGGAAGTTTCTTTGGGTCAAGGAGAGAGAACTCTGTTCTCGCACCGCCAGGATCTGTCCTACAGAGAAGGTGAATTGAAGGGATCCTTTGGTGCCAGCTGGTGTTTGGAAGTAGGAACTGTGATGGCATTACCTGGACAGTGAGGGGATTTTTTAAACACTAAAATGTCTAATTTATACTTAAGGCTACAGAAGAGTATTTATTGGAAAGGCTGCCCATGGCCAGTATGATTTATACAGCAATGTGATCTCCCTTGATTCAAACGCACACCTTCTGCCCTTGCTGGCGAAGGTGCCATGTCTGAGAAATTGGTCTTTTAGTGGGGAGGGGAGGGATTCTCAAGAATCATATAAAGACGGGCATTTGGTTTGCTTAACTTTCCAAACCCAAACAGCCCCATTGGAGAGCCATCCGAACTAAGGAAAACTAGGGGATCCCAAAAGAGTTTGATTCCGGCACATTCTTGCCACCACCCCACCCCCCCCAGCAGTAGGTAATTTGTATTGTGCTTTTCTAATTAGGAAGTGTTGAAGGGAGGTGACGAGCGGGAGGCTGGAGAGAGGACGTGAGGGAAGTGTGTGGAGGGTAGGGACCACACGGGACAGGCTGCGGCTCCTTTCACATAGCGCTGCTACCGATGACTCCCGGCATCCCGGACGTTCAGACCCAGATTCGCGTCGCTTTGTATCTTTCACATTGTTTTCGCTGCTATTGGAGGGTCAGTTTTGTTTTGTTTTTTACAATGTCATAGACTGCCATGTTCAAGTTTTAATTTCCTCATAGAAGATTGTATTTACAGATGCCCTTTTTTTGTACTTTTTAAGTTGTGATCAATTTTGGCTTAATGTGATTACCGCTGTATTCCCAAAAACAAAAAAAAAAAAACAAAAACAGGTTCCTGTTCACAATACCTCATGTTTCACCTAGCCATGCACGGGCCTAGCAGGCGGGTAGTCTGCCTCCTGGGACTGGTCTGGTGGGGATCATCCCCCTGCACCTGTCATGCTGGGCCCTTCATTTGATCTGGGACATATAGCATCACAGCAGTCGGGACAACTGTATTTTTCTTTGTTAATTATCAATATTGTTATTTTTGTAGCGGCCTGTTGTGCATGCCACCATGCTGCTGGGCCCGGAGGAATTTGTTCTGAGTCTCCGGTGCATCATTTATTGTTAGGTTCTAGTATTCTGTCTTGTTTTGTGTTAATTACAGCATTGTGCTAATTTAAAGACTTCAGCCTTGGCAAAGCCAGCTCCAGTGCTGCAGGCCTCCAAATTCCCTAGCTAGCTGTCAAACCAAAATGGTCACCTGCACGGTCACCACCAACCTAGCTGAGGCATCTGAACCAGGCAAGACCCTTGAGGACCACTGTGTTCATGGTGATGGGTGAGGGTTTGGCCAGAAGGCCAAAGGCTGGTGGTGGGTCCACGGAGTCTGCCCTGTGACATGAAAGGCTTTGAGGGGCTCTGGCTGATGGCCAAGTTGGGTTTGTGTATTTCTGGTTGACACACCATGGCGCTTCCCAGCACGGACATGTGACCAGCATGGTCCAGAAAAAAAAAAAAAAAAGACACAAAAAAATCTAGAAATAAAATTGGTAAAATCCCAGCTTGGTGTCGTCTGTTTTCTGGGTCTTGGGGAAGGGAATGGGGGATGTATCACTGGTGCCATAACCATGTGGGACCAACCTGGGGTTCCCAAAGGAAAGGGTGTTTGCAGGTGGCAGCCTCTGGCGTCAGGGAGACCGGCGGCAGCCACTGATGAGAAGCGACTCTGGGTCTGTCGCTGCCAGCTTGCCCTCCTGTGTATTTGCAGATGGAAGATCAACAGAGCCCGCGTTCACTGCCCCTTGTCTGGCACAAATCGGTGTTTGCTCTGGGTGAATCACCATCCTTAGGTGCTGCCAAACGCCCAGAGAGCGATGCTTAGTGTTAGGGCCAAGGCCCAAGGTGGCCTTTCACACAGTTACAGGGGACCTGAGTGGCCTGGCTGGACTCCTTTGACGTCCTCTGGGTGGCAGTTCATGACTGGCATTGTTTGCCAACCCTTGGGGAATAGGTGGCACGACTCTCCCTAGCACTGGGGGTCCTCTGCCATACCCTATGTAGCCATTTGGGAGCCACCTAAAGACCTGGATCTCGGGTTGGCTGTGTTGGTGCCAGGCTGGCCCCTGCCCTTCTGAAAGATGGGGAATGTAGTTAATGCCTGGCCTGAATGGTGCCACCCAAAGATGAAAGCAGAAAGGGACTTGACCCAAAGGCAGATGGAGCCCCTACCAGGCAACCTACCCCCATGGGAGTTTAAGGAAACACTAGAGCTGAAGGAGACTCCAGTGTCCCCTCTGGTGGCTTAGGAAGACACAGTCCTCATCTTGGGCAAAGCGGCTGCCTGAGGGCAGGGTCCAGAAAGGTCTATCAGCTCCATCCGAGCATCAGCCTGTTATAGGGCTGAGGACCCAGGAACTGGCAGATCTCTCCCCACAACCACACATGTCCAGGAGAGTTCGTATGGGGCCTTCAGCATTCCGGGAACAGGCCAAAGGGCAGTGAGGTGGAAGAGCTGCTTTCCCATTGGATCTTAGAAGCACTGTAGAGCAAGCTTATCACATTCAGGTGGGCTGAGGGGAAGGTTAGTATGGGAGACACAATAAACTACGCTGGGAAGAAGCAGGCTGACGGCCAGTGCAGCAGAGTGGTCCTAGGAATGCAGACACGGATAGTGTGGGGCTGAGCGTACACTAGAGGAAGGCAGGCTGCTGCTGCTGTTTTCCACCATTGCCTATCAAGGGTGGTTGTGGAAAGACACCCAAGTGGAATGGGTAAGCATCACCATCAAATGCGGAGAGCTCACACCATGATGTGGTCTCTAAAGGTGCAATTGGCTTGTGTCTTCATCCAGTGGTCTGTGGTGCCCAGCTACAGCTGATGTCCAAGCCTCTTTACATGGCTCAGAAGTTAACCCCAGATACCAATAGCCACTCCAAGCTCTGATTCTAACCCTCGAATTTTGCTGATAAAACTGGAGGGTAGGCTGGGTGGTGACGGTGCACACCTTTAATCCCAGAACTCAGGAGGCAGAGGCCAGCCTGATCTATAGAGTGAGTTCCAGGACTGGCTCCATTGCTACTGAGAAACACTGTCTCGAAAAACAAAAACAAAAAGACTGGACGGCAAATCCCCAGTGGGATGAGTAGACACTCGTGTTCATAGGGTGATGGTACAGTGGCCTTTGGACAGCCTCAGAAACAAAGGCTCAGGGAGTTAGTCCGCCCAACTGACTCTTCTCAGAAGCCCAAAGGCCAGCTCCCTCCATTCTCTCCCTCCACCAGCTCCACGGATCCTTGCCCAGTATCCTGGCCAGGCTTCCTACATGCAGAGAGCCCCCATCCTGCTGAGCCATCCCACCCCTCTCAGCCAGGCCAAGGTCTTGAACCTGCCTGGCCTCAGTGAACCTCAGCTTCCTGACTCCCCATTCTAGGTTACTTCACTGCCTGGACCTGCCTGAACCTTCATTTCTGCTTGTCCTAGAGGACTCAAAGTGTGGCCTCTGTGGAGCTTTTGCATCACATTACACAGGTGACTGTGTGGCCTCCCCTCCTGACCTCACATCCTGGGGCTAAGTATGAGGAAGTTAACCTGTTGCTCACAGGCCAGCCCAGCTGCGGCACTTTGTCCTAGAAAGCAAGCCACCTTCACCGACCCTACAGAGTACCTGGGCTCCTGGGGCCCATGAGATGCCAGCAGTGGGGGTTGAGGACGTCTGGGGTGGGACACAAGGTAGAGAAGCGGGGCCGTGTGTCCTCCTTGCGGTGCTCCAGAGCCCTTGCCACGGCAGTCCAGGAAGCGGACAATGTCTATCAGGCTCCACAGGACTGGACCTGGCCTCTGCGTTTAGTGGCATGGCTGTGCAGGCCACACAAGGCCAGAGTTGGGAGCTGGCACTGCCAGGTGTGCCTGCCAGGCAAACCTGGACTTGGGCTGTTGTGACAGCCTGTGTATGTCTTAGGTGGTATGCACAGAGTGTTTAACACGAGGTAGACAGGCTTGTATACAGGGGCCCAGCAGGTCCACAGCACAGTACTGGTGGGATGCAGTACCCCTGGCTGACTGAGCTGGCCTCTCAGGGCTGTCATCTCAGGAATGTCTTTGATCAAAGGGTTGTACAAGAGGTCAAAGCAAAAGCAGGACCTCTAATCCCTTCCCAACTCCCTGGCCCAGAGCCCCTGCAGCCCAGCACCACACTACAGGGCCAGCAGACAAAAGCCTTGGGGTGGTGGGGATGGTGGGCAGGCAGCTCAGGGCTGCAGACCTCGGGGCCCGCATCTGGGGGCATTGTTACTCACAGGGCACATGAGAAGGATGGAGCGAGAATACAGAATGCTCTGCTGAAGGGGCTTCAGTGGGCCTTGAGCCTCTTAGACTGTGGCATCCATTAAGCCTTTGAATTGTCCCCAAGAGACAGCTGAGACAGCCTGTCAGCTGGGAGCCACTTTAAAACTGAGCAACCTCACCCTTGGGGGTCATCTGTGTGGGGCCTCCCAGCTCAGGACTCAGGGCATCCTTCCTTCCCTTGTTCTGTCCCAAGTGGCTAGGCCAAGTCTCTGACAACTGGGCCTTTCTGGACACCTGCCTCAGTCCCTTTTCCTGCTGCTGTGATAAACACCAGATAAGTGCGAGTGAAGGGGGAAAGTTTTATCTGGCTCACGGGTGAAGGTGCGGTCCATCATGGTGGGAAAAGCACGGCAGCAGAAGCTCCAAGCAGCTGCTCACATTACATCACAGGGGAAGCAGAAAAAGATGAACACGGGCGCTCAGCTTGCTCTTGTCAGGACTCCAGCCCAAGGGATGGTGCCTACCATACTTAGAGTGGGTATTCCCATCTCAACTAACCCAGTCAAGAGAATCCTTTAGGGGCTGACAGATGGCCCAGCGGTTAAGAGCACTGGCTGCTCTTCCAGAAGACCCAGGTTTGGTTCCCACATGGCAGCTCACCCATCTGTAACACCAGTCCAGGGATCTGACACCTTCTAACCTGCGTGGATACCTGGTATAAGCATGGTATAGACACACATGCAAGCACAACATACAGACACATAAAATTAAATTAAAATAAAAAATAAAGACATCTTGGCTGAATATTCAACATCTTTTTAGAGTCAAAAATTTTTTTGGTTGCCGGGCGGTGGTGGCGCACGCCTTTAATCCCAGCACTCGGGAGGCAGAGGCAGGCGGATCTCTGTGAGTTCGAGGCCAGCCTGGTCTACAAAGGGAGTTCCAGGACAGGCTCCAAAGCTACAGAGAAACCCTGTCTCGAAAAAAAAAAAAAAAAAAATTTTGGTTAAACATTTTGATTTTATAATGGTCAGTGCTGAAAGTGCCACTTCACATAAAGCACAGAACAAGAGTGCTTAAAGCCAGTTCAGAAATTGGTGAAAATTCTGTCCTAATCCCAAGACAAATTTCACTGAACAATTTTTTATGAACATAAAGCCAGCCAGGCAGTGGTGGTGCATATCTTTAACCCCAGGACTCAGGAGGCAGAGGCAGGCAGATCTCTCCAAGTTTAAGGTCAGCCTGCTCTACATTGCAAGTTCCAGGACAGAAATAACAGCTCTGACAGGGAGAGGGACCTGGTGTCAGTGTCCTGGGTTGTCCTTGACTAATGACGTGGTTTGAACAGCAGGAGTTGACTCTCTTCAGGGGGCTAAAGGTAAAGCTGGGTATGGCTGGGCCAGCCCTGCTTCTGGAGGGTTCCTGGCCAGCCTTGGTGTTACTCACCTGGAGCCCTCCTGTTTGCAGGCCTCCTTAGGTCTGTATGCTGCATAGCCTCCTCTTCATGACCACCCCCCCCACCCCCCCCCCCCACCTCCTGCTTTTTTAAGGAGCCAGATGCTTCCCAACTCTTAGCTGATACCAAGTATGGGAGTTTGAATGTAATTGGCCCTCAGAGTCTCAGAAGGAGTAACATGGCTTTGTTTGGAGTGGGTGTGGCCTTGCTGGAGGAAGTGTGTCACTGTGGGAGCAGGCTTTGAGGTTTTCTATGCTCAGGATACTACCCAGTGTCTCAGTCAACTTCCTGTTACCTATCAGATGTAAGACTTCAGCTACTTCTCCAGCACCACGTCTGCCTACACACCACCATGATCCCAGTCATGATAATAATGGAATGAATCCCTGAAACTGTAAGTGAGCCACCCCAATTAAGTATTTTCTTTATAAGAGTTGCTGTGGGTCATTATGTCTCTTCACAGCAATAAAAACCCTAAGACACCAAGTATGACAGGCCCCAGCCACGCTTGAGCAGGCCTTCCTCACCCAAGTACAAACACAAGCAAACTCCAGCTGGACAGAACTGCTAAGACCCTGCTGCCAAGCAGATGCAGTGGACCAGCAGCAGGCCCCTGGGCTTGAGGGCAGGCTTGGGAGCTCGTTTTTCAAGGGTACAACGCCCACTGGCAACAGTAAGGCCCCTTCTAGGAGAACTGCACCAGCACTCCCAAATCTTTAGTCCTGTCTTCAGACCCCTGGGACTCACTGATGCATGCTCTCCAATAGAGGCTATGAGGACCCCATCCATGGAGCATGGGGACAGGCACTCCAGCCCTGCAACAAGTGGTGTGGAAAGCAGCCCTGGGAAGCTGATCACAGAAAGGCAAGGAATGACTTCCCTTCTTGGAAAGCTAACTTGAAATCCTAGCTGGCTTAACTTCTGGGAGAAGTGACCAAATCCCTATTCACCCCAGATGGGGCCCCAGTGACAGACCAAAGCACAATTCTACCAAAGTCTAACCTGGTGAACCAATGAGTTTAGAGGTGGTGATTTCCAGGGGCATGGGACACCCCAAACAGCTGTGTCAACACAAAATCCCAACTCCACCACAATTGAAGATCTCATGGGAGCTGCATAATGGAGCCCCACTTCCCTATTTCCTGTGTACTCTAGCACCCCAGAAGATCTCTGCTGCTGGGGACAGCAAGGAGAAGCAGCGGCTGCAGTCCCAGGGCCCACCTGGCCTTCTCCAGAGGGGTGTCATTGCCTTACCCTGACCATGGACCTGGTTATCCCTGTGACTAGTTGCCACAACTACCTACTCCACATCTCTACACAGTGGTGGAATGAACTACAACACAGAGCCACAGGTCACTGATCTTTGGGGTCTGGCTCCTGGTGGCCAGGACTCTGGAATCCCACACCACCTCACTTTCTCTGACACTTAGCCCTGTGACTTCAGTTTCCTGAGATATACACCAATTCCTAGCTCTGTCATGACAGTGGGAACAACTAAGGACACCCCCAAAGTTGACATGGGAGCCTCCCTTCCAGGAAGTCTCCCTGCCACCTCCCTGCAGGGTGAATGTTCCCCTATCTCTGGGCTCCCAAAAGGCAGTGGTGTTCGTCATGAAAGATCCCACAGGGTGGGTGGTGGTGGTTACATGTCTTTAATCCCAGCACTTGGGAGGCAGAGGCAGGTGGATCAAGTTTAAGGCCAGCCTGGTGTACAGAGCTAGTTTCAGGATAGCCAGGGCTACACAGAGAAACCTTGTCTCAAAGAAATGAAAGAAAGAAGGGAGTGAGGGAGGGAAGGAGGAAGGGCCCCCACAGAAGGGTCTGGTGCATCTGACAGTCCCTTCAGTCACTGTTCCTCTTGATATGGGTTCCTTCTTTATAAACCATGTTTTCCTGGATCTGCTAAATACAAGACCTAGCACGGGCTCAGCTGAGCCTGAAACCAGTCTGGAGCAGTTGGCAAAAACTACTCTCGCCCGCTGTGCTTTGTGCAGCCATTCACAGTCACTCCGCCAGCCCATGTTGCCATCCTTAGTCTTGCACATGGAGACTAAGTAGTGGAGTAGTGGTATAGAAAAGTCAGGACTAAGCCAGGCAGTATTGGCAGACATCTTTAATCCCAACAATCAGGAGGCAGAGGCAAGTGGATCTCTGTGAGTTCGAGGCCAACCTGATCTAACATTACAATTTATAACAGTAGCAAGATTAGTTATGAAGTAGTAACGAAAGTAATCTTATGGTTGGGAGTCACCATAACATGAAGACTGTATTAAAGGGTCGCAGCATTAAGAAGGCTGAGAACCAATGTTTTAGAATGTGGGGTGCTCCATCACTAGCCACTGTGGGATTGAGAGCACCCAGCCAGAGCTTCTGGGGTGTTTTACCTTACTTGTGTCTCAAAACTACAATCCTACAAAATCAAACTTGACTACAGAGCTGGTGAGATGGCTCAGCAGTTAAGAGTGCTTGCTGCTTTTCCAGGGGTCCTGAGTTCAATTCCCAGCAACCCCATGGTGGCTCATAGCCATTTGTAATGAGATCCAGTGCCCTCCTCTGGTCTGCAAGCATACATGCAGGCAGAACACTGTATACATAAGAAATAAATAAATCCTTTTAAAAAACAACAACAAAAGAGTGCTTGCTGCTTTTGCAGAGGACCCAGCTTTGGTCCCAGCGTGCATGATGGCTCACAACCTTCTGTAACTCCGGTCCTAAGTCATCTGATGCCCTCTTCTGATCTCTGCATGCACTGCCACCATGCGGTGCAAGTAAAAACCTCATACACAATGAAGGAACTCTAGCAGGCCCGAGCACGGACAACATGGCTCTGGCAGGCCTTGCCCTTCCCATTCCCTCTGCTTTGCTAAACAATTAAATTCATTCCTAAAGCTAGCCACCAAGGCCTATTCCCCTTATTTGACCACACAAACGCCAGACTGACTACCAAGGTCCAGTTATCAAAGTATTGAAGTTCAGCAATCAAAAGCCCTTTTTGGCTGCCCTAATTAACATGCCCAATCAAAACGAAACACCTCATCCTAACACAGGGTTTCCCCCTCTAATCTTTATAAACTGCCATTTGCCTATGGGCCATGTCTACCTCCTCTCCAGAGACAATCCTTTGTCCCTCTGGGGCAGATTCCCCTACCCCTCTCCTTTGTTCCTTTCCCTCATCCTCTATCTCCTGTCTTTGTCTTATTTTCTGACCTTTGTCCTTCTGCAGCAAATAAATTTTCTCTGTGCTGATTTATTTGTATATTGGTTTCTCAAAACCAGGTTTTGGGGCTGGAGAGATGGCTCAGAGGTTAAGAGCATTGCCTGCTCTTCCAAGGGTCCTGAGTTCAATTCCTGCAACCACATGGTGGCTCACAACCATCTGTAATGAGGTCTGGTGCCCACTTCTGGCCTGCAGACATACACACAGACAGAATATTGTATACAAAATAAATAAATATTTTTTTTTTCGAGACAGGGTTTCTCCGTAGCTTTTGGTTCCTGTCCTGGAACGAGCTCTTGTAGACCAGGCTGGCCTGGAACTCACAGAGATCCGCCTGCCTCTGCCTCCCGAGTGCTGGGATTAAAGGCGCGCGCCACCACCGCCCGGCTATAAATAAATATTAAAAAAAAAAAACTGGGTTTCTCTGTGTAGCCTGGCTATCCTGGAACTCACTCTGTAGACCAGGCTGGCCTCTGATTCAGAGATCAGTCTGCCTCTGCCTCTCAAGTGCTGGGATTTAAGGGGTGTGCCACCATCGCTCAGCAATAATCTTTATATTTTAAAAACTCCTCACTAACACTAGCTTTACAGGGAAGAACTTCATTCTGCATTTAGCCTCGGGCTGAAATCGGTACTATAGCCTCAAACAGGCTGCCTGTTAGAGGTCACACGGTATCCTTGCAGGTCTAAGGCCCTGTGTTTAGTGAGTTTTCTCATCCTTGCTGTGACAAAATCCCCCAAAGAGGCAAGCTAAAGGATGAAGGGGTTTATGGTGAAAGACCCCCATACTTGGAAAAACCCCCATGCCCATGTACTATGTTAAACTTTGCTGAAATTCAGCTGGGCCCCTCAGCTCAGCCAATGCTAAAACTGGATATTGCAGACTCACTGACTAGGCTAAGAAAAGGGAATCCTCCACCCCCCCAAGGCAGTCTATCTAAATTGTCAAACTTACTGCAGAGTGTTCTATCTAGCTTTGTGGTTTTTTTGGGATTATTCCCCTCCCCATCCAAGACATCCTATCTAAATTGTCAACCTGCTACAGGGTGTTTTATCTGGCTTTATGGTTTTTCGGGGAAATTCGAGAATAGACACGGGGCCATCCCCAGGGTGAGCTAAGCCGGCCAATTTGAGAGCCAATAAAATGCTGTTGTTAGACAAGCTTCTTATGTAACTCCTAAATCCTTATAAATACATGATGTGCCATCAGCCTGGCATGCTCAGTAACTTAATTGTAACTTAGTTGCTGCAGCATCCTCAGGCGCCTGTGTAATCAATAAAGACACCTCTTGCTGATTGCATCTGTTGCCTGAATTATTGAGACTGGGGGATTTCTCCCACCACCCTTGAAAACGAGGGTTTTTCAATGGGGCCATAGTTAATAAGGTGGCAGTTATCAGGGTGGGGAGGCATGGCAACAGGAGCCCGAGGCAGACGGTCACATTATATCCAGTGCGGAGGCAGACAGACATGTACGCTGGCGCCCAGCTTGCTTTCTCCAGTTCATGGGACAGAGCACACTCAGGGTGGGTCTTCCCTCCTCAGCTAAGCCTCTCTGGAAACACCCTCACAGCCATGCACAGAGGTGTGTCTCCTAGGTGATTCCAGATCCTGCAGAGCTGACGGTCACAAGCCCTGCCCGTGACTGCAGATAAATCTGTAGGTGACTGAGGGAGAATGAGATCACTGGTAGTCCCTGTTCAGTCAGGACTCAGCTGTGCAGGAGACATGGGCAGCAGGCTCAGCAGAGAGACTTGGGAGGAGCCAATCCAGACACCTCTGGCCTCCAGCATGTGACACACTGCCGCTCATAGGGGATGGCATCAAAGCTAAAGTCATAGCGAGGCCACTCTGTCAGAGAGCTGGCCAGAACACAGTAAGATGGGTGACAGAAAACAGTCCAGCAGTGGAGACACTTAGAGTTCACAGGACATGGTCTGAGAAGGCAGGCGATTAGCTCGCAGCTCAGTAGTGACATTAAGGACACACGTTCCATGGGTACCACTCTACCACACTGAGGTGCAGCTTCACCGCAGCTCCCTGTGGTTGTCTATGGCAGTTCCGAGTATCACCTGCGTGGGATGACATTTAGACGTAGCATCCTTCTCAAGACTATGTCACCTTTCACAGTAGAATCTCAGCGGGGGAAGGGAGGGCACACCCACACGGCAGAATGCTCCTTCGCACTGTCTATACTGCGATCCAGAAGACCTTTGGGGTAACCAAAGTGTGCTGGGGATTGATACCAGACAGACTGTCGCTGTAAAACACATTATTTATTCTTTTCTCCAAAAAGAAAAGTAAACTATGATCAAAACAGCAGCCACAGCTCTCTGAGCTCAGCACCCAGAGAAGCTCACTGAAGAGCACCTGATCCTGGGAGCACCTGGAGGGTGGTGTGAGACTCCCGAAAGGCCACTGCCTGGCTCAGGAAGCCAGGTGCGTGGCACCCCGGGCCTCAAGCACCAGCACCATCCCTCTCTGGCTAGGCTGGACTGACGGAACGAGGGAAGAGCTCCAGCTGTACCTACTCTATCAAGATGCTATGAAATGATATTAAAAACAGTGTCCTAGGGCCACAGGCCTGAGATCCCAGCACTCATAAGGCTGAGGTAGGAGGGTCACCCTTCAAGGCCAGCTTGAGCTATACAGTGAGACTCTGTTTCTAAAAGAAAATTAAAAAAAAAAAAAAAGAACCCAAACCAAAATGGCACACATCCACGGTGACCCCTTCACATCATGCCCTAGAACTGAGTAGGGACAGTCAGGGTACAGTGGAGCCACCCAAAGGAGGGCATATCAACGCATGCTGCCACGCGTCCACGCCTGTGAAGTGGTGTATACTGAGCCTACTCCTGTCAGCTCACCTTATACCTGCCTGTGAACACCATGCAAGACTCGCAAGCTGCTGCTAAAGAAGGAGTGGCACACAGGCAAGCCCCTGGACAGTCACAGTGGCAGTAACCATCTGGTCCTGCTCTGGTTCCCAGCAGTCCCCCAGCGGCTACTTCTTAATGTGTAGAGCTCATCCCACACTTGGGAACAGCGTGAAGGCCATGCCTTGGCTTCCTAGGGATCTGACTGGCCTTGCCTTCTCAGCTGGGCATCCAGAGGCAAACCAAGCCCAATGGAGTCTGAACCCTGTACCCCTGTACACACTGCAGGAATCTGGGCCTTCTGCAGCAGAGGACAGGGTCCCAGTGGTGCAGGCAATGACGACACACGCTCAAGGCAGAGGCACTGTGTGGCACTGCAGGACGTGGATCTGGGGTAGCAGGCAGCTCTGATGGCAGGCTGTTACACTAGGTGCGTCTACTTCATCACCTCTAAAGTGGAACGGCACCCACCTCTGGGACTGCCAGAGGGGCGGAGTGAACCAAAGGAAGCCCAAGTGTGGTCAGCAGAAGCTCAGCACACAGCAGAGAACCTGCTGCGGCTCCCCATTAAGGGCTTTTACATCAGCCTGCCTGAGTCCTACCCTCAGGGTGATCCAACCCAAGACCACTGGGATGACAAAGCTACTCACTCTGGCCAGCAGCGAGCAATCTCTTGAGGGTGATGCCAGAACCCTGTGCAGAAGGCAGGGTAGTGTTATCTCGGCCAGCCAGCCAGCAAGAGCCTAGGGAAGAGGCCACACTGGTCCTCTCACAGAACAAATGAGGGCCACTCAGGCTGCCTTTAATCACTGACATTATATGTGCAGGCATCTGCTCTTCTGAGTCCTCAAAACGCAAGTCTGGAGCCTCCCGCGGTCACCCTGAAGTCTGGCTGCACGTTGAGCAGTGAGCATAGCTGAAAGTACCCAAGAGATGGTGTCTCACCAACAGTGTCTCACACTGCTGAACTTCTATCAGGCTGAGGACACACCTCTGCTAGCCCCACTTTCCCTATCCCAGCACCACCCCACAGGCAATGTCGCCACACCGTCTCCAGCCCATCTCAGTCATCCTACAAGGGGCAGGGGAATGAGACACGGACACATGTTGCCCAGCACAGCCATCACACAAACCCTAGGGCCTGCACCCGCCCTGCTGTTATAGTGCACTCAGGCATACCCCAAACAGAAGCTATGGAGCACAAACCTGTCTGAATTTCCCTCTGATTATGTCCAGGTCTTCATGGAGCCTCTCGTAAGTGGGGTCATCATAGGGGAAGTGTTGCAGCAGTGTGATCAGCGCCTCCACCACCTTCATCTTCCTGCTGTGATGCATGGGGGAGAGAGGCTGTCACCCAAGGCCCTACTCCATCCTTCATCGCATCTCAAAGCAGTGGGCAGGCTAAGCTGCCTCTCTGCTCCTGGCAGTACTGGCCTCCACCTGCTGTAGAGCAACCACTCACCACGGGGCCCCTACCCCACCTGGGGAACTGCAGGCTGGAGCAAGGGAGACCACCGCAAAAGGATGGCAGTCAGTCTCGGCTGTGACTGCCACCAAGTGGTGGCACGAATAGCCAACATCATTCCTCCAGGATCAGTCGGCCTGGCCACTCCTAAAGCCACGAAGTTAAGGACCCTTGCCTCTCACCTGCTCACACTAAAGACACAAATAGAGAGTCAGGCATGGTGACCCAAGTCTTTAATCCCAACACTCGGGGGCAACGGCAGAAGGATCTCTTTGAGTTTTTGTTTTTTTAAAGTTTATTTATTTATTATGTATACAACATTCCTTCCATGTATGCTTGCATGCCAGAAAAGGGCACCAGATCTCATTATAGATGGCTGTGAGCCACCATGTGGTTGTTGGGAATTGAACCCAGGACCTCTGGAAGAGCAATCAGTGCTCTTAACCTCTGAGCTATCTCTCCAGCATCCAATCTCTTTGAGTTTGAGGCCAGCCTATTCTAAATAATGAGTTCCAGGACAGTCTGGACTAAATAGACCTTGTCTCAAATTTCACAAAAGGAGGAAGAAGGAAAAAAAAATGCCGTAAGTATGAATTCCTTTAATCCTAGTACTCAGGAGACAGAGACGGACAGATCTCTTGTGAGTTTGAGGCCAGCCTCGTTTACAGAGCAAGTTTCAGGAGAGCAAGGGCTACACAGAGGAACCCTGTCTCAAAAAACAAAGAGAAGCCAGTAAATCATGTGGTGGATAATCAGAGAGAGAACCCCAGAGTCCCACAATTAGTCACAAATGCCTTGCTCTTAATTTTGAATATGAGCGTGGTATGAGTCCTAGACACTCAAAGTGTCAAACAAAAGGGTGCTGCCATTCTCTTGGCTTGGTTTGCTAATACCCTCCTCTGGGCCCTCCTATACCAGGCCAGGAGCTATAGGAAGACTACACAATGCCAGTCTAACCCTATGCTTCTGCACACAAGGGAAATATGCCTTTCACTTCAGGGATCCCTCCCAGCCTCAGGAAGCAGGCAGATGGGGCAGCTCACAGAACCAAGGCGGGCAGAACACAGTAAGGCAAGGTACCAAAGCTAACACAACTCAAAAAACAGTGACAATCACTAGGAACTGTGTGTGTTACAAAAAGGAAGGCTTCAGGATGACTTCTGGCTGGCTGTGGTGGTACATGTCTGTGAGCCCAGCATATAAGAAGCTGAGACAGAAGGATGGCTGTGAGCTAAAGGCCAGTCTGGGCCATAGTATAAGACCCTGCCTCCTAAAAAGATAATACTGTGTTCTGGTTGGCTATAAGACACCATGGACAACAAAGCCAGCATTTCTTTCTTTTTCCCCTCTCTGGTCCTTGCTGTACTGGAACTCCTATGTAGACCAAGTTACCCTTGAATTCATAGAGATCTGCCTGTCTCTTCTGAAATAAAGGCATACACCACCACGTCTGGCACAGCCAGTATTTCCGAGGCCTCGTTTCACTGACAGTACTGTAGTCTGTTATCAGACGCCTAAGTGAGAAATGGACAGGAAATAGGATCCACCTGACATTACCCTAGGTGTGACATCACCCAGCGCCCATCAAGTACCTATGAGGTGCCTGTCACATTTTACTTATTATTCTTTGAATAACAAAGTCAAGTTGGCCATTACTATTTTCTGTATGAATGAATGACACACATTAGGAACACTCAGAGTTCCTCCTGGCCTTTTCACTGATGGCATGCTGATGGGAGGTGGGAGGAAAATGTGGGGGGGTGGGGTGGGAGGGAAAGGGGTGGAAGGGAAAGGGGTGGGAAGGAAAGGGGTGGGAAGGAAAGGAGGAAGGGAGCCTCAGCCTTACCTGTCTTTCTCGCCTGCACCACTGCGTAGGAGACACTTCCACGCAAGAGCAAAGCCGCGGTAGCACCCAATCTGTGAATTGAAAACCAGCCCAGAGTGAAGGGGTAAGCAATCAGCCACACCACACCAGTTACCAAGATCTCAAAGCTCAGGGCCGGACAGGGGGCTGCCACAAGGCTTCTTCAGCTATTCTGGACCTGTGAGTTTTTGGGCAATGGAAACTGAATGGTGACAGCCCCAGCAGGTGAGCCAGGCCCCAAGATGACAGCAGTGATGCTCATCCTCTATATGATGCTGTGAGCTGGCTCCTTGCCCCTTGTCCCGGGTTCATGTATGCACAACAGAACAGAGGAGAGGAGTGTGCTCAGCTTCTGAGGACAGAGAGGAAAAAAGAGTTGTCTAGTTCCTGGGGCTGGGTAGAAAAAGCAATGCCACTTCTGCCTTGTTCTCACAGGCTACTTGCTCTGGGGTGTCATGAGGACACCAGTTACAGGGTGTGCTACCTCGGGAAGAGATCCCCTGGTCCAGCCAAGCCTGCAGATGAGACTGGAGCCCTGCTGACCCTCAGACATTGTGTGGCATAACCAAAGATGGTTGTTTTAGGCCCACCAGTCTGTAGGACCTGCTTTGTGGCATCAGGTACCTGATACTGTCATGACCTCCTCTGCCAGTCAGGGTCAGTGATCTGTAAGAGGACAAAGGCAAAAGGAGAAAAACTGTGGGGCTTATGGAATTCCACTGTAAACATGGCACCCCTCTGGGTGAGGACTGAGCTGGCTGAAGACACAAGACAGCACTGTGCTACTCCTATAACATACTTTGGTGGTTCTGTGCTAAGAATTTTCTGTCTGGTCTATGAATCCCCTCCAAAGGCCTTGCAGTAGAAAGTGGTTAGATGCTTTAGCTTCAACAGCAAAGAAAGTAATTGTAGAGGAAAAGGATCCATGCCTTTGTTCTTTTCCTCTAGGCCACTGATTTTCAACTTGAGTCTTGACCCCTTTGGGGTCACATGTCAGATACGACGTATACATTATGATTCATAACAGTAGCAATATTATAGTTATGAAGTAAAAACAAAATAATTTTATGGTTGGGGGCCACCACAACATGAGGAACTGTTTTCAAAGGTTGCAGC
Source organism: Chionomys nivalis (assembly GCF_950005125.1). Lineage (NCBI taxonomy): Eukaryota > Metazoa > Chordata > Mammalia > Rodentia > Cricetidae > Chionomys > Chionomys nivalis. Next base: position 52,448,957 of record NC_080093.1, read on the forward strand.
ATTAGGTTGAGAACCGCGGCTCTAGGCAATGTTTCAAAGTTATGGCTAAGCATGCTGGGTACATCCTCTGCCACTGAGCTACTTCGCCAGCCTCTGTTTTTTGAGGCAGTAGCTCACTCTTTAGCCCAGGCTGGCCTAGGACTCCTGACTCAGTTTCCTGAGTGCTGGGATCGCAGGATGGATCCCCTGTGACAGAGGATGGATCACCACACTCATCTATGAAGTTCTTTCTAAGTGGCCCTCCCACTTACCTCAGATCCAATTTTGGCTCCATGTAATGTGCCATACTGCCTTCCTTCGACGATCCCCAAGCTGCTGCCTTCTTCATAGCCTTCCTGATATCCCTCCCCATGGAATCTGTGACAGAGAAACACACTTCATCAGGTAAGACACTGTTCCTTGAAAAATCTTCCCACCTTACATTATCTAGATTCCCACAGAACACAGCAGACTACAGGAAGGGTTAAAATTCAAGTCATGCCAGGTGGTGGCACTCGCCTTTAATCCCAGCACTCGGGAGGCAGAGGCAGGTGGATTTCTGTGAGTTCAAAGCCAGCCTGGTCTACAGAGCAAGTTTCAAGACAGGCTCCAAGGCTACAGAGAAACCCTATCTCAAACCCCTCCCCCCAAAGGCCCCCAAAACCCTGAGTCACAAAATGCAGGTTCTAGGTCTAGCTCTCTACTCTCTGGCCCATTACTGTGCCCCAGCCCCACTGCTGAGACAGCTCTCACTATGCAGGTTCTAGGTCTAGCTCTCTACTCTCCGGACCATTACTGTGCCCCAGCCCCATTGCTGAGACAGCTCTCACTATGCAGCCCACGCCAACCTCCATCAAGTAACTCTTTCCATTTCTTTGTTGTTGTTGTTTTGTTTTGTTGGATTTTTTGTTTGTTTTCGGGACAGGGTTTCTCTGTGGCTTTGGAGCCTGTCCCGGAACTAGCTCTTGTAGACCAGGCTGGCCTCTAACTCACAGAGATTCAACTGCCTCTGCCTCCCAAGTGCTGGGATTAAAGGCGTGCGTTACCACTGCCCGGCTCTTCCCATTTCTTGAATGCTAAGATTACAGGTGTGTGCCACCACCTCCATGTGAAACCATGATGCATATGGGCTTCATGCATGCTATGAAAAGCACTCTACAAACTGAGCTACAGCCCCAACCCCTAGGGACCCAAGTTCCTTCATCTGTAACCGTGGGTAGGATACACGAGTGACTTCCAAACCTGGCAGAGCACAAGAACCCACAAGGAAAATGTAAAAATACAAACTCAAGCAAGCTTAGTCCACACTACAAATCTACTTTTCAGAAAGAGTAGGTGTAGCTTAGCCTACATGCCATCCTAACTCAAGTCTCTGTTTCTAAAACACCCCCAGGACCCAGGAGTAATAGAAAATATACGTAAGATCATCACAGTATGCCAGCACTACGATGCTCTGACTAGATGGTATTGTCTCTGAGGAATCAACCAAAAATTGGCAGTAACTTGAAGTCTGCACTGTGGAAGGAATGCTCTGGAAGCCCCCGTGAGGGGTGAACAGTTCCCCACTTGGCAGGTGGGTGGCCTAGGGAGCTCTTCTGCCTACGCAGATGTCAGGACCCCACTCCCTAAGCAGAGATCGAGCAGTCACCCCAGAGAGGTGAGCAGCCGTCCAGGAAAGGCCAAGATGCTCTGGGCCACCGTTCCGCCCAGGCATTTCCCCGGGGAACTTTTCCACATCCAAAGGGGCCTGCCCGACACATCCATCAGCAGGTCCATGAATACTGCCGTATGTGCGGCAATTAAAGAACAAGACGATGTGGCAGCTCGCAGATGGCGAAGGCGGGTGTCCCCGAGGACAGCGGGACTCCGCCAAGCAGCTGCCGGGGCGGGGCGGAACTGGGCCGCTGCCTACCTCTCATCCGCCATCACGACGGCGTCGAACATGTCCTGCTCCACAGCCATGGCAGCGGCCCGGTTCTCCCCGGGCTCTCGCACTCCTGCCATTCCGTGTAGTAGTCGCCAGCAGGCGAGGAACGGCTACAACCGCCCGGCTTGTCAGCTGGAGGAAGCCACTTCCGCGTGCGCTGCGCGGAGCACGGCGGGTAAGGACGGCAAGCGAAAGAAGCCAATAAAATAAAATAAAATAAAATCTTTACTGCGCATGGGCAGACCCCGCTCCTCCTCCCAGGCACCGCCCTCTCCTCTGAGAGTGGGGCGGGTCCGGCCGCTCAGGGGTGCTTCGCTGTGCCGAGCGCGGGGCCCAGGCGAACCCAGCTTTTATTTTCAAAACCCAAACAAATAGGACCGAATTTACAAACGTAGGTTTAAAGAAATGAGAAAAATTATCAAAGATCTAGCACAGGAGCATTCCCAGGAAGTGGAGGAAGGACCCCAGCTGAAGGCAACATGGAGGAGGGTGGAGCATCCAGCAGCCTCAGCTGTCACCCGGCTGTCAATCACTACATCTGCACACCCCACAGGAGACTCTCCTGTGGGCTGGAACCGATTTGATACTGCGACATCCTGAAGGACAAATAATAAATATTGTCCCTAGCCAGGAAAATGTCCTGGAGGTGCGGGGGGATCTCTGAAAATGAAAAAGGTTGTGTGTGCCAGTTACCTTGTTTTTTTTTGGTCTTTTTTGTTATTTTGTCTTTTTTTTTTTTTTTTTTTTTTTTCTGAAGCTGAGGACCGAACCCAGGGCCTTGCGCTTGCTAGGCAAGCGCTCTACCACTGAGCTAAATCCCCAACCCCGAATGCTAGCTCTTGCTTCCAGTATTTAAAGCAAAACTGAAGTATTTCATACACAGTCAAGTATCAGGTGACACCGAAAGGCTTGCCAGCAGGAGGAGCCACTCTGTCTAAGCGCTCCCGATCTCATGGGTACCCACTCTCCAAAAGGCAGAAATTGAAGTTAGTCCATTTCCATCAGAGCTACCTTCCAAAGCAGAGCTTTAAAGAGTATGCCAGGCTGTCAAGAAGGACACGTGAGATACCAGGAGCCCTCAGGTGCACATAAATCAGAAAAAAACAAGAAAATTCTTATCATACACGATTAGGCACCAAGGAGGACAAGGTGTCACTACGGCAGATGCACACCCACCATGACAGCAAAAGATGTCTAAAATAGCAAGGGCCGGGATCCACCAGCCGTAGCCTGGGCCAGGGTGCTGGTGGAAGTGAGGCTTTATGGGGGCTGCGATAAGTTTCTTAGACCACAATTGCTGACAAGTTAAATGGCCTTTGTGTAAAGGAGACAAGAGACACACCATTATAGTGGGACAGAGGGCTGGACCAGTGAACAACAAAATTCCATGGGATTCAGAAGCTGCTTCCAGTTCTGAATTTCATCTTTACGGATGAGAATAACTATAACAAGGTGGGTTTTTGTTTTTGTTTTTTAATGAGAACTGCCATATCAGATACAAAAAAGCTTAAGTCTCATGATGAGCATAGCATCATCATGTTGGCTGAAGAAGAGTTGAGCCTAGGGAATAGACTAGAAAGGCCCAAGGAGGAAGTCTCATATGAGTAAAACTCCACACTGATAAAAACAGAGTCACAAGCTCTGCGGAGGACTGGAGCACCAACCACTAGCCATGTTGGGAATGTATTGGTATCTCAGGAAAAACAAGTCCTGTGTGTACCTCACACTGCTCATCAGAATAATTCCACATTCCATAAGTAAAGATGTGACCTTTAGAAAGGATGCTGGGCAGTAATGGCACACACCTTTAATCCCAGCACTTGGGAGGCAAAAGCAGGCAGATCTCTGAGTTCAAAGCCAGCCTGGACTATAGAGTGAGTTCCAGGACACCCAGGGCTACACAGGGAAACCCTGTCTCAGGGAGAAAAAAAGTCTTAAAAATGGATACAAAGTAGACTTATTCGAGAAGCAGGAAGACAGCTCCCATCTATCATTCCAGCATGTGAGAAACCGAGGCAAGACAATTGTCATGAGTTCAAGGCCAGCCTGGGCTACAGAGTGCATTCCAGGCTGGCCTGGGAAAAAGAAAGAGATTATATCTCAATAAAAAAAATGTTTAACAATAGATAAATGAATAAATTCATCCTAATAAGGTAAATAATGGGCCTTTTTTAAGTCACAGAACAGAACAACAGGTTCTGGCCTTTAAATCGGGGAGAGTCTTACAAGGAATAGAAGAAATGCCTAGGAAGAGCATCAGAGGCAGCGTCTCCCTCCGAGATGTTTAAAATCCCCCTGCCGCTCTCTGTTTTAGTTTTAAAGGGACTTTCATGTTCACAGGTGTATCAATTGGGCTGCCTTTTGGTAGATGGTTCAAAGAGGTAGGAAGGTCACTGGAATACTCTGTCCCCTTTGACATGGTTGTTTTGTCTCGGGGAAGCAGCTACAGAGTGGTGATTTTACATTCTACCATGAGCACTGTGCTAAGTCTTGTAAAACTAAGCTGGGTTTGGCGACACACGCAGAGAACAGTGCACTCAGGCCCTCGGAGACTCGCTTAAACTTAACACAAGGAAAATGGAAAAATGCCAGTTGTGGCCCCAGTGACCTTTGAACTTCTTCCTTTGTGGTCCTGGAACAACATGACTGTATGGCACTGACCAGTTCTTTCTCTGTGCTAGAAATCCCAATGACGTGTAGATTTTGAAGGTAGAATGAAACAGGTTCTTTGCTGTTTCCTAAATGTCTTTTACATTTTTACTTTTTCTTGACCAAATAAAGTCACCGAATACCTGTAATGCAGAGAGGGAAACAAGCAAGCACAGTGGTGCATTTCTCCAGTTCCCTGATCGCCAATTCTTTCCCCCTAGCTTCTCCCCATAAATGTATACTCCCTCTAAAAATGTGCACACCATTATGCTTTCAGCATGTCTCCATTGCACTTATTATTGTGTGCATATTCGAAGCATAAAAACTTTTAGCTAGCCGGGCGGTGGTGGCGCATGCCTTTAATCCCAGCACTTGGGAGGCAGAGGCAGGCGGATCTCTGTGAGTTCAAGACCAGCCTGGTCTACAAGAGCTAGTTCCAGGACAGGCTCCAAAACCACAGAGAAACCCTGTCTCTTGAAGCCAGGAGGTGGCGGTGCACACCTTTAATCCCAGCACTTGGAAGGCAGAGCAGGTGGCTCTCTGTGAGTTTGAGGCCAGCCTGGTCTACAGAGTGAGTTCCAGGACAGCCAGAGCTGTTACATAGAGAAACTCTGTCTCAAAACAAACAAAAAACTATTAGCTGAGATAAAAATAATAGATAGTTTTGACATGGGAAGATGGTTATATAAGGAGGAGAAGGGAGAGGACTACTTACAAATAAAGCCTGATGTTGGGGGCTGCAGACCCCTGGCCCCTTGACTTTCTTTGCCTGCCTCAGACCCTTTGCCTGATGGAGTGAACTGAGCAAAAAACTTGTTTTCCTGTGCCTGCAGTTGCTCTGAGCATGAGATCCTGATGGCAGGGGAGTGGGTTCTGGTGAGACTTGCAGCTGAAAGATCTCGAGAGCTGGGGCATGACTATCAGTTAAGGATCCCTAGATAAGTTGACATTCTTGTATCAAGGATGACTCGCATCCCCGTCTCTGTCTGTGTGCACGTGTTTTTAAGTCTCCAGCCTAGTTCCTGGTTCGCGTGCCATAGAGCATAGAGTAGTTGTGTTTACAGCCTGAGGCTAGGGTTCTACAGAAGAATGTAACTGCATGTCATGTTTTTATATAATTCTGTAAAGTGTGGAGAAATAATATATATCGCAAAACTCCAGACTATTGGTTGTGACTCTTAGTTCTGAACATGGCTTTGGTGAGACTCACCACTGCTCACCTTGGTTTCGGTCCTAAATATCTTTTGAATCCAGCTGTCATAACATCAGAAGCAAAGAGACCCATAATGCTAACTTGAGTTGTTAAAGTCATGTTTGTAAATTGCTTTATTCTCAATAAGGTCCAGACTTTAAAAATGGGATCTTAAAAGCAAGAAGGGGGGGGCTGGGGGTGTGGCTCAGTGGCAAAGCACTTGCCTAGGGTTCACAAGGATATGGGTTTGAGGCCCACCTCAGTCAAAGGAGCTTCCAAAGAGCCAGAGGTGGTAACATTTTTAAAGTACAAATATTATTGCTTTCAAAATTCCTACATAAGTTTCAAATTCAATGTTCATTTTAGTCACTGCACATATTAAAGTTGTGTGGGAGAAAACTGAAATGTTCTTGCTGATGTCTGTTTTGGGAGGAACCAATTGTGGCAATCACTTCTGTAACACGGGAGAATTACAGCCCAAATGATAACGTTGGACAGATGGCCTGAGAATGCCTGGGAGGGGTCAACAAAAGACCCGAGCACATTTTCAGGTGTCTGAAGAACTGTGTGAATTCTATTTAGGTTGGTAGTTTTAGAATGCTTTCGCTGGACTAGAGATATGGCTTGGTGGCAGGGCACTTACCTACCATACATAAGGTTCCTGGTTCGATCCCCAGCTTTGCTAGCATAAAGTTATTATTAGTATTTTATTTTTGACAAAATGCACAAAGGGGATGGCAGATCAGCTTCCAGAAATCCAATGTACTAATACTAAACACTTTTTTTGGGGGGGTACAGGGTTTCTCTATAGTTTTTTGGAGCCTGTCCTGGAACTAGCTCTCTCTCTCTCTCTCTCTCTCTCTCTCTCTCTCTCTCTCTCTCTCTCTCTTTTTCTAGACAAGATTTCTCTGTAGCTTTGGAGCCTGTCCTGGAGCTAGCTCTTGTAGACCAGGCTGGCCTTAAACTCACAGCGATCTGCCTGCCTCTGCTTCCCAAGTACTAGGATTAAAGGTGTGCACCACCACCGCCCGGCAACACTTTTTTTTAAGGACAAAGTTTCACAAATTCTTCTTTGGGTTTAGAGAAAAGCCAAGACAATACAACTCAAGTAAAAAGCAAATTCCTTCAAGTTCAGTAATGAAATGTGATCACTGTAGTAACTGATATTTGTTGCTATTTTCTTGGTCATTTGTCTGTTTCTTGGTTTGCTTTGAGGTAAGGTCTTTGCAGCCCAAGCTGGCCTCAAACTCAGGGCAATTCTTCTGCCTCAGTTTCTGGAGTATTGAGGTTATAGGTGTGAGTTTGTGCATGGTTTAACAGTTGATTTTTTTAAATGTTATATCTGCAACTGAATAGTAGGCAGGTGCCAAGCCAAACCTGGCCATGAGGACCTACTGTGATTAGCCTGGATGCATCCATGTTGTTAGAATGAAGAATAGCAAGTAAAACAAAAATGGCTCACTTGCTCTGATTTTGGTCAAGAAGAGACCCTAGAAATATAAACAGGTTTCAGACCAGTGCTCAAAAGGCAGGACTCCTGGGCTCACATGATAGCACTGGGTAATAAGTTTTTTTTTTTTTTTTCTGTATCTGGTTATTTGGAAAGTGTGCTCTTTACTTTTGTGTGAAGCAGATAAGCCTTCCATATTCAGTTGCGGGGAGGCGGGAGAGACTTAAATTCTTCACAGGAAGCTATTAAATAACCATTCATTTTATTCTTTTTACTTTATTTATTATGTATACAGTGTTCTGTCTGCATGTGTCCCTGCAGGCTAGAAGAGGGCATCAGATCTCATTACAGGTGGTTCTGAGCCACCATGTGGTTGCTGGGAATTGAACTCAGGACCTCTGGAAGAGCAGTCAGTGCGCTCAACCTCTGCGCCATCTCTCCAGCCCATAACCATTCACTTTAAAGGGCTACGTTTGCACCACTGGTTACAGAAAAGTGACAGATAAGAAACAACACAAATGGGAAAAAGAGGTGTCTTAGTTTGGATCCCTATAGCTGTGAACAGACACCATGACCACAGCAACTCTTTTAAAACACTTAATTGGGGTGACTCACAGTTTCAGAGGTTCAGTCCATTATCATCATGGCAGCGAGCATGGTGGCATGCAGGCAGGCATGGTGCTGGCTACATCTTGGCTTTCAGGAAACAGGAATTTCACTGAAACCCTGGGTGGTATCCTGAGCTAGGAGACCGCCTATCAAGGCTGGCCCGACAGTGACACCCTTCCTCCAGCAAAGCCATACCTACTCCAACAAAGCCACACCTAATAGGGCAAACTCCCTAAGAGATTATGGGGGCCAATTACATTCAAACGACCACAAGAGGCAACTGGGAGGGGATTCAAGGGTCCAGACTCATTTGGGCTTTCTACATGAGCCTCCTTCCTGCAACTTTCCAAAGGAAAAAAAGAAAGCCTCCCAGAAAGTCTCATTTTCGACCTGCCTGCTGGGGAACCTCTTTCATAGCACAGCACACAGACGGATGTAGAAAGCCATATTGCTGAACACCTGCCCGGCTAAAGAAGAATCCTGGCTAGTAGGGACATCTCTGTCTTGTTCACCCCCAAGGCAGCAGAGCAGTGACTAGGATTGTGGATGTCCGTGGTACTCTGCTGAACTGGAACAGGGCTCTGCACCCCAAACACGTGGAGAGGTTGAGGCTTTCCCCTCAGTTTGCTCTTAGGGAGATCCTGTCCCGCTAACATAGACGCAGAGGGTCTTCGGGAGCGGGGACCTGCTGTGCACCTTCGCGTCGTCATGACGGTGCTATGACAGAAATAAGGGAGGAAAAGTTAGTTTGGCTCCTACTTTAGGACTGTGTCGCCATCATGTCGGGTAAGGGTTGGATCCCTGAGTCACTGGAGGCAGGAGCTTGCATCCAGCTCCTTATATCTTGAGATCAGGGAACAAGGTCTGTCTCCAGGGGCCTCATCCCTAAGGTCACCCCTTCTAGGATAGCCCGCCACATGGGGAAGTATTCCAAAATGAGAGCTTGTGGGGCACACTTCACCTTCAAGCTGTGTTGACCTGTGAGCCTGAGGCTCCGAAGTAGGTAACAGTAGTAATAGTAAATAATAAAAGCAGGTGGAATATCAGTGGGAACCGGGAGGGTCTACTTCCTCGCCAGGTACAAGGATGCCACCTCCAGGCAAGCAGCAGAACAGAGCTGGAGAAGTGGAGCGGAGAGGAGAGCATCAGCTCGCAGCCTACTGGCCAGAGTTGGTCACATGGCTTCCAAACAGCAAGGACACTTGGGAGATGGAGTTCGGTGGGCCAAGTCCCGCGTAGTGTGTTCTTGTTATTGTAGTTCTCCCTTTAAACTTTGGGAGTGAGTGACTTTAAGAAGAAAGGCAAGAGTCACGTGCTGTGGCAAAGCCAGTGATCCCAGCACTTGGCAGGTGCGAACGGGAGGCTCAGGAGCCAGCAGCCCTCCTTGGATACCTGCTGAATTTAAGGACAGTCTGGACCATACCAGACCCTGTCTCAGAAGGGCAAAAAAGGGAGGTGGGAGGATTGAGGTGAGGGGCTGCTTAGCTGTTGTAATAAGAGGGTGGGATAGGACGGGAGGTGGTGGCGCGCTCCTTTAATCCCAGCACTTGAGGCAGAAGCAGGCGGATCTCTGCGTGTTCGATGGTAGCCTGATGTACAGAGCTAATTCCATGACAGCTAGGGCTGTTACACAGAGAAACCCTCCCTCGAAAAGCAAAATAAAAACAAACAAACAAAAAAGGGGGTGCTAGGCCAACTCTCCTGGCCCCATTAAACAAAACACCACGGATCTGTAAGCCAGAGGTGTCAGAACAAAATCCTACCGAAAACAGCAAAAAGTGGGTTTCTTTAAAGCTACAACCTTCATAGGTTTGCGGAAAGCATGGCTAAACGTTAGCCGACAGGGCACCCCAGAGCTAACCCTCTAGGGTCTAGTACACGGTGTGCTCAATACCAGAGACTGTGGAAGGCAGTGTGTGGGTAACTGAGATCCATCTGTCCCATCTCCCCCCACCCCAGGCAGGAGAAGAGGGGGTAGGGAGCTGAGCTTGCTGTGGGATTTGACCATGACCTTAGAGGCAACAGAGAGGACTCAGTGTAAGCAATTTTCTTATCAGAGCTCAGAGATCTTTTCCAAAATGGAGTCAGCCTCAGCAAGATCCATCTCTCCCACGAGATGAGAAAAGGGGCTACAGAGGAAGAAGTGCCAGGAAACCACACAGGGCTTGTGAGTAGGACACTCCACTGATTGTCTGGCTATGTAGGGGGCATGCTCTACTCCCAGTACCCGCTCCCCCTCCACCTTGGGGGAGGCGGGTCTTCCACTATGACCGGAACTTCTTCACCTCTTGACAGGCTCTCACCTCTAGTTCTCCTTGCCTCCAGGGAACATTTGTTTTTTGTTTTGTTTTGTTTTTTTGGTTTTTCGAGACAGGGTTTCTCTGTGGCTTTGGAGCCTGTCCTGGAACTACTCTGTAGACCAGGCTGGTCTCGAACTCACAGAGATCCGCCTGCCTCTGTCTCCCGAGTGCTGGGATTAAAGGCGTGCGCCACCATCACCCGGCTTGTTGTTGTTTAATGATGCAAAGATATGTTGGTTGCATTTGTTTAACTCTGTAAAGTTGTGTTACTTTGCCTATTTTTTTTTTTTTTTTGGTTTTTTTTTTTTTTTTTTTGGTTTTTCTCTGTGGCTTTGGAGCCTGTCCTGGAACTTGTTCTGTAGACCAGGCTGGTCTCGAACTCACAGAGATCCGGCTGCCTCTGCCTCCCGAGTGCTGGGATTAAAGGCGTGCGCCACCACCGCCCGGCTCAATCAGGTGTTTTAAATAGGCAAAGTAGGCCGGGCGATGATGGCGCACGCCTTTAATCCCAGCACTCGGGAGGCAGAGGCAGCCGGATCTCTGTGAGTTCGAGGCCAGCCTGGTCTACAAGAGCTAGTTCCAGGACAGGAACCAAAAAAAAAAAAAAAAAGCTACGGAGAAACCCTGTCTCGAAAATCAAAAAAACAAAAAAACAACAAAAAAAAAACAACAACAACAACAACAACAAAAAACTGATTGGTCTACTAAAGAGCTGAACAGCCAACAGCTAGGCGGGAGAGAGAAAGAGGCAGGGCTGCCAGGCAGAGAGAATAAATAGGAGGAGAAATCTAGACTCAAAGAGAGGAACAGGAACAAGAAAAGGAGGAGAGGAGGATGCCATGGACCAGCCACCCAGCCAGCCACGGAATGAGAGGGAAATAAAGATATATAGAATAAAGAAAAGTAAAAAGCCTGAGACAAAGTGTAGTTAAAGAGAACGAGGATAAATTAAGTTAGAAACAAGCCAAGCTGAAGCCAGGCATTCATAAGTAAGAATAAGTCTCTGTGTATTAATTTGGGAGCTGGATGGCAGACCCCCAAAGAGTAAAAAAAAAAAAAAAAAAAAATTACACCTTCCTCCATCTAGAAGGAATCCCCCCTTCCCACCCACCTTCAGCCTCCCAACCCCTCCCCCCCCACAAAGTGTGGAGAGGGTATCAGTCAATCCACTAACCCAGCAATCAGGAGGCTAAGGCAGGATTTCCACGAGTTCAAGGCCACCACTTCCTCCTCCTCCTTTTTTTTTTTTTTTTTTTTTTTTGGTTTGTTTCTTTGCTTTTTTTCGAGACAAGGTTTCTCTGTGTAGGTTTGGAGCCTGTCCTGGAACTAGCTCTTGTAGACAAGACTGGCCTCAAACTCACAGAGATCCGCCTGCCTCTGCCTCCCGAGTGCTGGGATTAAAGGTGTTCACCACCATTGCCGGCTCCACTTCCTCCTCTCTAGGCAATATTCCCTTCCAAACTGGACCAGAACTTTTAGGTGAGTCTATCTAGATCCTTATGCTTTCCAGAGCTGCCGGCCTTCTCCTTTGCGCCTCTAGGGGGCAGGCTGACTCAGGCGCCAGCCTTTGAACTTTGTAATGCTGACTGGGCCCTGGCTGTGCACGAAATGATGGCAGCATCTGTATTTATCCCTGATCATACAAATAAGTACTCGTAATAGTAAAGAAATTTTGTGTGTGTGTGTTTTTTTAATTTTGTTTTGGAGCGTGTGTTTTGTTTGTTTGGGTTCGTTTTCCTTGTTTGCCTGATTTAAATTTTTCTTTTTAGCTGTGTTTATCAGGAGTGGGGGAGGAATCCCATGGCATGTATGTGGAAGTCAGAGGACATCTTGCTGGAGTGTATTTACACACTCCACCGTGTGGGGCCCATGAATACAGCTCAGGTCATAAGGGATAGTGGCTAGTAGTGATTTAACTCCGCTGAGCTGTCTCTCCGAGACCCTTGTTTGCTTGACTTAGGAGACAGGGTCTCATGTAGCTTAGGCTAGCCTCAAATTCACCAGGGCAGGCCGTGAACTACTAATGCTCATGACTCAACCACCTGAGTGCCGTGATGACAGATAAGCAACCAGTACAGTAAACTCTTTTTTGGGGGGATTGGGGTGTCAAAACAGGGTTTCTCTGTGTAACAGCCCTGGCTATCCTGGAACTCGCTCTGTAGACCAGACTGGCCTTGAACTCACAGAGATCTGCCTGCCTCTGCCTCCCGAGTGCTGGGATTAGGATTAAAGACGTGCGTCACCATGCCCGACTCACAACAAACTCTTCTTGCAGGCCACTCTGGGATTGTGGAAGGGACTGAGCACCTTTTAGCTGCCTGTAAGCTCCAGTCCCAGAACCTCTGCGCATTGTCTGCAGCTTTAGGCGAGTAGAAGCGGTCACCAACGTAGATCAAACTGCGATAAGGGCCCAGCGTGTCATGCACCCGTTGAATTAGCTTCCGGTAACCTCACAGTTTTCAAGCCCTAACCCCACGCGCTTTCGGAGCATCGAACATTGCAGGACGCGCCCGCAAATCCTGTACTTCAGACTAGCGCGGCGAGTTCCGTGCACGACCACCAGGGGGCGCGCTTGCTCTTTGAACGCTGGGCGGTGCTCCCACTCCGCAACCTTCTCATTTGCTTTTTTCCTTCTCTAGTCGTGACTGTTAAGGACCGGGCCTTACTCTTAGACTGAGGAGGGACATGGCTCGTGTCACTCAGGACACACCCTGAGTGAGACGCCTGGGACCACACACCTGGACGCTCACCCAGGACAGACACACTGGGGTCCCCTTCAGCCTTTAGTTCAGGGCACTTCAGCATTCCCATGAAAATGCCCAAATTGGCCCATGCTGGCTACTGCAGGGTGCACTACCCACCTCCTTACCCGGCCTTCAGCTGTGCCACCGTACTACAGGAGGCACATAAACTCCTTGACCACACTAAGGCCTCCACCTTCCCAACTGGAAAATGGGAGGTTGGATGCATATTGGTATCTGCTAGGATTGCCAGAACAACATCCCACGGAGAAGTGGGTTAGGTGGCAGTCTCACTCTGATGTCAGGAGTCCCCAAGGTCAAAGTGTGCAGGGTTGGCCCCTGAAGCCTGTGTCCTGCACACACAGCCTCCTCACAGTCCTACCCAGAACACCTGGGTCATCTTAATTACTTCTTTATTTCTTTCTTCGAGAGACAGGGTTTCTCTGTTTAGCCTTGGCTGTCCTGAAACTTGCTTTGTAGACCAGGCTGGCCTTGAACTAACAAAGATCCACCTGGGTATGTGCCACCACCGCCCAACCTACTTCTTTAATTTATTTTTATGTTTATTGGTGTTTTGCCTCTGTGAATGTCTGTGTGAGGATGTCAGAAACCCTGGAACTGGAGTTACAGACAGGTGTGAGCTGCCATGTGGGTGCTAAGAATTTAACTCCGGGTCCTCTAGAAGAGCAGTCAGTGCTCTCAACTGCTCAGCCATCTCTCCAGTCCCTTTTCTGATTTTTAAGTCAGGGTCTCACTATGTAGCCCTGACTGTCCTGGAACTCACTAAGTATACCAGGCAGGCTTCAAAATCACAGACATCCTCCTGCCTCTGCATCCTGAGTACTGGAATTAAAGGCATGTGCCACCACACCACACCAGACTTTTTTCTTTTTCTTTTCTTTTCTTTCTTTTTTTTTTTTTAAAGATTTATTTATTTATTATGTTTACAGTATTGTGTCTGCCTGCAGACCAGAAGAGGGAACCAGATCTCATTACAGATGGCTGTGAGCCACCATGTGGTTGCTGGGAATTGAACTCAGGACCTTTGGAAGAGCAGGCAGTGCTCTTAACCACTGAGCCATCTCTCCAGCCCCTCTTTTTTTTTTTTTTTTTTTATAGATTCTCATTATGTGGCCTTGGGAGACCTGGAAGTCACCATATAGATAGACCAGGCTAGCCTCAAACCTCAAACTTAGCTCCACCTACTTCTGCCTCCTGAGTGCTGGCAATGAAGGCATTTTTATTTTTAAGTGTACACACACAACACACACACACTGACAGGTACCAACCAGAGGCCAGAGGTGTGGGATCTCTGGATGTGGTCCTCTGTTAAAGCAATAGGAATTCTTAATGTCTGAGTCATCTCTCCAGCCTCCATATTCCATTGATTCCATTGATTTACTGAGTGTGAGAGTGCGGACGGTGGAGGTCAGAGGACTGTTTGTAGGGTTAGCTCTCTCCTTCCACCAGGTGCACCCCTGGGATTGAAATCAGGTCATCAGGCTTGTGGGGCAGCCAATGCCTTTGCTGTCTGAGCTGCTCCTCTCTCTTCCTCCTTCCCACTTTTCCTCTCTTCTTCCCTCCAGTCTCTTTCATTCCAGGCTGGCCTGGAACTCCTTGTGTAGCCAAGGGTGACCTTAGATGCTCCCGGGAGTCAGGGATCACAGAGCCATGACCGCTTTATGTGGTAAGGGACCTAACACAGGACTTCATACTGGCACACCCCTCCCCCCTTCATGGCCTATCTGCCTCCGAGCTCCGCACAGCCTGGGGGGGAGTTTTGGGGAATACAACTCAGCCCCTGTACATTTTGGAGACACAGCTGGAGATCCACTCAAGCCCTAGGAAAGCTGAGCAGTGGTCCCTACTACTGAGCCACACTCCAGGCCCCTCTTTTGTTGTTGTTTTGTTTTTGTTTTTTTTAATTTAGAACTGGGCAGTGGTGGCGCACGCCTTTAATCCCAGCATTTGGGAGGCACTAGAACAGCCAGGGCTACACAGAGACCCAGTCTTGAAAAATGAAAAAAAAAAAAAAAAGCACTCATCAGAAGCATGAAGACTGGATCTCGTTTGTTTGTTTGTTTGTTTGTTTGTTTTGTTTTGAGGCAGAGTCTTTCTATATAACCCTGGCTGTCCTGGAACTCACTTGGTAGACCAGTTTGGCTCTAGAACTCACAGAAATCCTCTTGTCTCTGCCTCCCAGCACTGGGATTAAAGCTCCTCTCACAACACCAGGCTACTTTATTATATTACAGTCTCACATAGATTTGACTTTCTAGCCTGTTTTTAGCTACCCCACCCCCATGGCCTTTCCAGCACTCCCCTCTGGCTGGTTCCTGGTTAGACCTTCAGTACTTGCTAGCTTGTTAACTCATTTCCTCCCCCCCCTCGTGTCTGTGTGTGTGTGTGTGTGTGTGTGTGTGTGTGTGTGTGTGTGTGTGTGTGGAGGCCTGAAGCTGATGTTGGGAACCTCTAACATTCTTCCACCTAATTCTTTGAGGGGGTCTCTCGCTTAAACCCAGAGGTCACCAGTATGTCTAGTCTCCCTAACTGGCTTGCTCTGGGGAGCCTCTGTCTCCATCTTCAGACACTGGAATTACAGATGGGTGCCACTCCTACCCCAGTTATGGGTACAGAGATCCAGTCTTTATGCCTCGGCAAGTACTTTTTCTTGTTTTTGTTTTTGCTTTGGGATTTTGTTGTTGTTGTTTTGGTTTGTTTATTTGTTTGTTTTTTCAAGAAAGGCTTTCTCTGTAACTTTGGCACCTGTCCTGGAACTTGCTCTTGTAGACCAGACTGACCTCGAACTCACAGAGATCCACCTGTTCTGCCTCCCGAGTGCTGGGATTAAAGGCTCGTGCTACCACCACCTGGCCTGACAAGTGCTTTAACCACTGAGCCATCCCCCTAGACCTCTCCTTTTTATTCAGGTCACATGAATTCCATTTTCTTCCTTCTTAAGCTCTTTCAAGATCTCTTCTCTCCTCTCACGACCCCTGTCTAGTCTTATGACACACAGACACATACACTCATATAAATATATGCATAAAACTTTTCTTATTTTTAAATTGTTTTTTGAAGTTCTATGTATGGATGTTTTGCTTGCATGTATATGCATGTGCACTTCCTGTGTGCAGTGCCTGAGGAGGCCAAAAGAGGTTGTAAGATCCCCTAGAATTGGAGTTACAGTTTGCAAGCCACTGTGTGGGTGCTGGGAACTGAACTTGGATCCTCTCCAAGAGCAACCAGTGCTCTTAACTGCTGAGCGGTTTCTCCAGCCTCCACATATGTACATTTAAATCTGGATTCTGTGTACAAGAGAGAACATACTATGTTTGCTTGTCTGAGTCTGGTTTTGTTATTAAACATTTTATAGATTTGTTTTGTGTGTGTGCACATAGGGAAGTCAGGACAGTTTTTAGGAACCAGCTCTCTTCTTCTGCGGGATCTAGGGATAGAATTCAGGTGTCTGGCTTGAGGGCGAGCCAGTTACTCACTGAGCCCTCTTGCTGGCCAGAGTCTGTCTTCTTTCATTTAACATGATATCCAGTGTTCTCCTTTTCTGCAACCCCCTCCATATCCTTTTAAAGGGTTTTTGAAAAAAGGAAACACAGAACAAGGTTATAGAGGAAGACTTCTAGCACCGCCCTTGTCCCCGAAGGCAAATTCTTACCTGTTTCTGTCTTTTTACAAGATACCCCAGACGGAGCCCGGAGCCTCTTGCCTACTCAGTCCATAATCCACCACTGAGCCCCATCCCTGCCAACTCTGTCCTTATGCCTTCTTTTTTTTTTTTTCTTTTTTCTTTTTTCGGTTTTTCGAGACAGGGTTTCTCTGTGGCTTTGGAGCCTGTCCTGGAACTAGCTCTGTAGACCAGGCTGGTCTCGAACTCACAGAGATCCCCCTGCCTCTGCCTCCCGAGTGCTGGGATTAAAGGCATGCGCCACCATCACCCGGCTCTTATGCCTTCTTTTATTTATTTATTTAGATTTATTTATTATGTGTACAGTGTTCTGCTTGCATGTATGCCTGCAGGCCAGTAGAGGACACCAGATCTCATTACAGATGGTTGTGAGCCACCATGTGGTTGCTGAGAATTGAATTCAGGACCTCTGGAAAAGCAGCCAGTGCTCTTAACCACTGAGCCATCTCTCCAGCCCTTATTTATTTATTTATTTATTTATTTATTTATTTATTTAACATTCCAACCACAATTTCCCCTCCCTCCTCACCTCCCCTTCCTTCCCTCCCTCACCTCCCTTCTACCTCCCACCTCCCATTCACTCCTCCTTCTCCATTCAGAAGGATAAGGCCTCCCACTGGAGTCAACAAAGCCTGGCACATCAAGCTGAGGCAGAACCAAGCTCCTCCCCTTGCATCATCTGCCTTTTTTTGCCAGTGCTCTGCATTGAGCCGTTGTATGTGATGTATGTTTGTGCCCCTCCTTTCATGTAGACCCGCTCTTATCTACCCCTCCTACTTTGTGGCACACCCTGAGACTGTGCCCACGAGACTGCGCAGCCATCCTGAGAGGCTAGCCTCAAATCTCTGTGACTCCACATAGCTGCCCAAGGTTTGCTCCCCAGCCACTCGCAGTTCCTGTATCCACTGCAGGTCTCGGGGTTCTGCTCCACATGGTCATACAGGGACCCAGAGGTGGGCAGAGGATGCAGGGCAGCCAGCCTTTGCAACCTCCTCCAGGAGGGAGACATGCAGAGAGCGTGTCTGGGGCAGGGGCTGGAACTCTCTGTTCAGTAATGATCATGCACAGGCTTGTGAGGCCCTGGGTGCTATCTCCAGCCCAAACAACATCAAAAACACGCACGTTGCCAGGCATGGTGGTGCATGGAGGCAGAGGCAAAAGGATCTCTGTGAGTTTGAGGCCAGCCTGGTCTATACAAGTGAGGTCCAGAATAGCCAGGACTACACAGTAAGACATTGTCCCCAAACAAAAACAATCCACACCTCTGTGTCTGGGATTCTTTTTTCAGTTATTCATAGACAGATTCATATATGTGGAGACCATGTCCTCTGCCCCTCAGCCCTTGACTCTGACTGAGATGAGATTACTCCACAGTCTGCAATACTTCCCTGTGTGCTGCTGACAAATATCACTGTGCTCTTTTAGGTGGGGACGGTAGCTCCGTGGCAAAGCTCTTGCCACTTGTTCATGAGGTCCTGGGTGGCAGTATTCAGGCATCAGTACTGGCCTGCCCTTAGGGCCCTAACAGAATATCCTAGCCACTAAGAGCACCTCCCGTGCACGTAAGTTCCCTTTTGCAAAAGTGGGCTTTGCCCACATCCTGTCTCCCCTCCCCCCCCTTCCCAGAGGCTGATCTCCCTGCTCCTTCCCCAACTTTCCCCATTCCCCTTCCCCTAATGAAAACCCCTGCATGTGAGCTCTGTCACATGGCGTCTTTCTCTCTCGCTTTCTTAAATTATAACACTGGGTCTGATTCCCCAACACCACCTTTGTTAATCGTATGTATCTGTGAGCCTGCACATGGGTGTACACACGTGTGTAGGTGTTCAAGGGGGCCAGAGGCCTTGGATCTCCTGGAACTGGAGTTCCAGGCCATTGTGACCTGCTGTGGGGGTGCTGGGAATGGAACCTGGGTCCTCTGCAAGAGTGGCCAGTGCTCTTAACACTGCTGAGCTATTTCTGCAGCCCCAAGATTTTGTTTTTGTTTTTAACATAAAACGCTACCTTCTCACAAGCTAATGTTATGTAGTACCCAGTCTGATCCATGTAATCAATCTCTATAAGGCGCATCTCCTGAAGCTGTATAGCGAGGCCTCCGCCTGTCACCCCTGTGCTAGGCAGAAGCAGAAGGCTAGAGAGTTGGGGACCACCAACCTGAGGTCTGGAGACCCTGTGAGAAGAACCCTGACCGTTGCCCAAGACCCTGGACCCCACCACTAACATCAACTTAAAAAGTTTCAATCCAGGGACTGAAGAGATGGCTCAGTGGTCAAGAGCACTTGCAGAGAACCCAGGTCCAATCTCAGGACTCGCAGGACAGCCCTCAACTATCTATAAGGCTAGGGGATCTGATGCCCTTTTCTGGCTTCCATAGGCACTGTGTGCATGGGTGTGCTGACCTACACCTAGGCAAAACACCCATATACATAAAATAAAAATAAACAAACCTGGCGTGGTGGCACGTGCCTTTAATCTCAACACTCCAGAGGCAGAGGCAAAGGGATCTCTCTGAGTCTGAGGCCAGCCTGGTCTATAGAACGAGCTCCAGAACAGCCAGGATAACACAGAGAGAGCCTATCTTTAAAAAACAACAAAGGAGCCGGGCGATGGTGGCGCACGCCTTTAATCCCAGCACTGGGGAGGCAGAGGCAGGTGGATCTCTGTGAGTTCGAGACCAGTCTGGTCTACAGAGCTAGTTCCAGGACAGGCTCCAAAGCCACAGAGAAACCCTGTCTCGAAAAAAACCAACAACAAAGGAAAGCACCAAGTGGAAGGTGCAGCAGATACACAGAAGATGCCGGTTACTGACACCCTGGGCAGAGCCTCCGACCACCACCAAAGTCCCTATCACACAGCATTCGCTGCAGGGGGAGGGGAGCCCAAGTCTGAAGCGGAAACAAGCATAGACTCAGTTTCCCTAATGTGTATTTACAATGCAGATTCCTTTCATGGTCTCTCACCTCTACAAAGTGACTGCCATAGGGACACCCCTCTACATTAGTCCCCTGCCCAGGGATGCAGCAGCAGATCCTGCTGGTAGACTCCCCACCCCCTACTATCACTCCTCCTAGGCTTTGGCCCCACTGACAAGTTTGGAGTCCACCCATGACCACTCTTCCTGGGTCTCCAATAATTTGATCTACAAACCAGCAAACTGTGTATTTATTATGATTTTTTTGGAGATAGGGTCTCAACACATATCTCTGGCTCTCCTGGAACTTACTGTGCAGATCAGGTTGGCTGTAAACTCACAGAGATCTGCTTGCATCTGCCTCCCAAGGACTAGGATTTAGAGGTGTGCACCACCCAGGCTCAGGCTGTTTAGTATAAAGGACGTTGATGGACAGACGCAGGGAACCAGGGTGGCGAGAAGGGTCTGTGCTTCCCAGACCTTCCAGATACTGCCTGAGCTACAAGTTCAGAAGCTCCCAGAAGCTTCTCTGATTCAGGTGCTAAATGTTCCTGTGGAGACTTCATGGAATAGGCATGATCAGATCACCTGTGTTGGCGTTGGTGATCGGGTCAACATCAGTCTCTAGGCCTCCCTGAAATTCGGGTGGGTGGGGCTCCAGGCTTGGAGGGTGAGGGATTCCAGCTCAGGAAGGCTATTAGCATACCAAAAGACACATCTTCTCTGAGATTCCCGGGATATCTGAAGCTGTCAGACAGGAAATGGGGACCAGGACAAAATACAAACCTCTGCGGTGTCACAGCCTGACCCGTTCCCATGTCTGGCTCCTGTTCCCCTGGCCACTCAGCCCTTCCTCACCTTCTTTCTGGTCCTTGGGAGCTTTTCTAGAGTCAGTTTCTTCTTTTTTTCTTTTTTTTGGTTTTTCGAGACAGGGTTTCTATGTGGTTTTGGAGCCTGTCCTGGAACTAGCTCTGTAGACCAGACTGGTCTCGAACTCACAGAGATCCGCCTACCTCTGCCTCCCAAGTGCTGGGATTAAAGGCGCGCGCCACCACCGCCCGGCTAGAGTCAGTTTCTAATCTAGAAGAGGTAAATCAAAGCTGATGATGATGCCATGCTCGGAAAGACTGAAGATCTGAGCCCTCCGCTTCCCTTGGGGAAGCCACTCACTTCTTCTCTGAGTCCCTAGGGGACAGCAAATGGAAGTCCCTCAGAGCCACCACGCTCCTGCCCTCCTCCAGCAATCAGAACTGACTCTAACAGCTCTTGTTCTTGAACCCACCAGCTGAATGCACATGGCCACATTATCCTCACCCCGCCTCCCTGCCCTACTTCTTGATCCATTTGGCAATAGCACCTGAATCACACTTGCTCTCCCAGCCTGCCTTGCTGTTGGGGGAAGAGTGAATATCTGGCCCTATGGTAACATCCTGGTTCCTAAATGGCAGAGGAATTCCACAAAATTTTAAGCAAGCTTTGGCCTTCCCAATGAGGCAGACAGTACAGGCATCAGGACCTGGGCATAATGCCAGGTTCCCTCTATCCTTGATAGTGAACGCAAAGAACCTGCATTCTGGCGACTATCCAATGGATACATACATACAGATAGATATATGGGTATAGTGGCACACACCTCTAATCCCAGCACTAGGGAGGCAAAAGAGGTGAATTTCTGTGAGTTAGAGGCCAGCCTGGCCTACTTAGTCCTAGAACAGCTAGAGCTTAGAAAGACCAAACCTTCCCGCCATCCCACCAACCAGTGTGTCCTCAAATAGCAAAAGCCTGGTCAGACTTTCTGACTTAAGCTATTGTGTTCCCTTAGCCTGATCTGGTGGTCTGAGCAGGCAGAAAGGGAGCCACTCATTGCCAACAAAGGTGCCAGGCCCCCTGTCTAGGACAGGACTGTCACCCCTCCCGCGGTTCTTTTCTGCCTCATTTGCATCCCACTTGGAACAGAACAATTTGATACAAACCAACTGCTTTTTAATGTAGAAAACAAATGTCATGTACATAAATATGATCTGGGGCATAAATAAAGTAAGAAAATAAGAGATGTCTACAAAATAAATTACTTATAAATATCACACTGCCCAGTAAGTGCGGTGGAGAGGCTCCACAGCTCCCCTGCAGCTGCTGAAAAATTTAGGGCTTCCCAATCTTGTTGTTTTTTTGCAAATGCGGGGTGTAGGTTGATACAGGCAGCAGGGGACACACCACCGATCCACACAATGCCTGGTGACCAGAGGTAAGAGCCAGGAGCTGGGGGAGAGCACAAGTGGCCATGGCCGGCCCATGAGCTCCGTACCCTGGGGTTGGAGAGCCCAGGTGAGCTCTGAGAAGGGGTGTGACCTGGGCAGATCTGGAGTCGTGTGACCAAGATAAACTGCTGGGGCACAGGTGGCAGCTTGGCTACCCACTCAGCTGAGGGTCCACTCCTAAGCCTGGCTGAGGGTCACTTCCATCTGACATCTACAAGTAAGGGAAAGGGGAATTAAGTGGTCAGCTGGAATTCTTAATCTCAAAATCATCCTGCAAGGCTCCCAAGGTTTTCCAGGCTGCCCTTTGTTCCGAGTTTGTGACCCCCATCAGTTCTAGTCAGGAGGCACTTGGGGGCCACCTCCTGCACATGAATTTTAAGTAGACTTCACATTTTCTGGCTACCCTGCTGAAAATGTCCGAATCACACAGATTTGGCTCAAAATTAAGAATGTCTCATAGGAGTGAGTTCCCCATTAGTGGAGGTATTCAAACAGAACTGGAGTCACCTAGCCACAGGTCAGTAGCCGCCTAAGTCAGTGGGACTCAGATGGTAGCTGGGCAGGTAGTCAATTTAGGTTCACGATCAAGTCTAGCCACTAAAACCACACACGGTCAACGAGACTTAGAATATGTACAGCTTCTAGCGCATCCTCCTAAAGGGGAATTCATGGGGTATTGGGGTTTTCTTCATCCTGTGGGAAGTCTGTCACTTCTGGAAGCTGGGACTCTTCACCTCCATGTCTTCCACCATCCCGAATGGATCCATGCTGTCGGGATCCAGGGGCAGGGGAAACAGTTTAGACTCCAGCTGGTCCCTGGCTTCCAAAAAGGACCGGGGAAACACGGGGATAAAGTTGGAGGGCGCTTTGTCCTGGAGCTGTTGCCTGTATTTGGACCTGATGAGGATGATGTGGAGGCGGTGCTTCGGGGATTTGTACTGGTTGTAGCCTAAATAGTCCAGTTCCTCCCTGAAGGTGCAATCTTCCTCCGAGTATCGAATCTTTGGAGAAAGAGACAGACAGCCATGAGCAAAAGCACTGTGGTGGTGGCCCGTCCCCATGGCCACCAGTGTGCTTTTCTAGCAATTGCCTTAAAGCACATAGAAAAATCACCCCTCATCCCATAACTTGGGAGGCAGAGATAAGAGATCAGGAGTTAAAGGCTAGCCTGGGCTGTCTGAGACTAGCCCTGATAGCCCACCCCTGAAGTACCCTAGCACTTTCTCTCTTTTAGCTTTATTGATTTTTATCGAGCTCTACATTTTTCTCTGCTCCCCTTTCCACCCCTCCCCTCCCCTTCAACCCTCTCCCAAGGTCTCCATGCTCCCAACTTACTCAGGAGATCTTGTCCTTTTCTACTTCCATATCGATTAGATCCTAGCACTTTCTCTTGAGACAGAATCTTAGTAAATGAAGCCCTGGCTAGCCTGGAACTCATTAAGGCTAGCCTTGAACTAAAAAAAAAAGATCCACCTGCCTCTGCCTCCGGGAGTACAGGGTTAAAGGCATCCAATATCATCTTGTCAGGCCTGGATTTTCTTTTTGAAACAGTCTCAGGTACCTTATGCTGACCTTGAACTCCTGATCCTCCTGCCTTCAAGTCCCAGTTGAGGGAACAGAGGTGCTCAGATTATGCAATGCTCAGTTGAACCCAGAACTTGGAGCAGCTAGGCAACAGGGCCCGACCAGCTGAGCTCTGTTCCCTAGTCCTGGCATGTCTTTAAGACAGGGTCTCACTCCATAGCCTTGACCGTTCGGCAATCCTCCTACCTCAGCTTCCAGAGGGTTGGGCTGGCAGGCGCGTGCCAACATGCCTGGCAGGTACCAGTTATCCATCCCAGCCTTAGGCTGGGCAATCCTCTCGCAGCCAATGGCAGGGTGCAAGTTTCCCTGGCTTTTAACTAGTGACATTAAAGTCTGGTCGTTATTTACCAGCTTGGAGAACTCTGCTCCCGGTTTTAGGCGTTTTTCGGGTAGTAACTACAGCTTTGCCTGGGGCCCCGGGGATAAAGAGGGAGTTCCTGTCTAGACCTGCAGCACAGGAAGCTTTTCTAATGCTGAGGTGATGGAGTCTCCTACCATTGTGAGTAGAGAAGACCCCCTCACAGGCAGCAAGCCAGGATCTGCCGATAATCCGCAGCCCCTCCCCCACGCCCAGGGCCAAGCCCCGACCCTGTGGGTGGCCGGAAACTTGTGCCGCAGGAAGCTGTCCCTGGTCCCCCATCCTCAATACCAGAACATTCCTAGTCCCCCAGGGTTCAGGTACCAGTGGCAGTCTCCCAAACTGGTGCCACATCCCTTTGGGGAGCCTGGATGGTTCTGTAAACACAAGCCGCGTTTCTCCTACGCCTGCCGAGGTCACTGAACTGCAGGTGGAAGAGCGAGGGCAGATAAGGCTCTGATAACAGGCTAATTCTGTGAACGCGCGGCTCCTGCCATGGCTGACGGCACGGGGACAGAGCCACCAGGCAGCAGGGGCTGTGCTCCCTGAAAAAGGTGCAGTGTAGATAAACACAGGATGTGTTTCTCTTGGAGAATTCTTAGGGAGAACTGGTCACCCTTTCTTCATATAGGAATGATAGATTGTGGGGCCTCTATTTAAAAAAAAAAAAAGATCAGGGAGAATTTGTGACGGACTGTGTCCGTCCAATGGATCCGGGGCAGCACTGGAATTGAGGGCCAAAGCTCCCACAGGCCTTCCCACCCCACTAAGATTAGATAGAATGGAGGTCGAACGCCCCTCCCAGCACCCTCACCACAAATATCTCAGGAAACACTGTGATGGGAGATTTGTTCAGGCCTGGAGTATCAGCTTTCGGACAGGCACCGGACCCCCTTTGTAAACCGGCTCCTTTGCAGAGTCCTTCCCTCCCCGCAGACCCCTCTCTTCTCTGCTCACCCTTTTCTTTCTTTGTGGTCTTTTCATGTAGAGAAATCGACCTGAAGTGCCACAAACAATTTTGATACTCTTAAAGAAAAAACGAAACGACAGAAACTTGGAGCCCGGTGGCCATCGTTCCCCACAGGGGGCCGTCTACTACCTCTGGGCCCCTCTCCTTCCAGGAGCCCAGGACTGGTTGGGAGGTCTTGGCCAAGGGACCTCACACGGCTGCCTCCCGTACTGCCAGAGGGAGAGTTGGAGGCTTCTTTGAACTCGCAGCCTTTGTTCCCACAGAGCCCTAGTCTTCCCACTTCCAGCCTCCCGGATTTCAGGGGTACCTAGACCTGACCAGCTCGCCCCACCCCCAGCTCCCCAGCAGGTGAGCCCTTTAGGGACATTCTAAAGCAGCCTAGTCGTACAGCACACCGTGTTCCAAGGACATAGAAATTGACTGAAAAGACACTTCCTTTCTTCTGTTTTTTCTTTTGCTTGAGGGAGAGAAAGGAAATCGAGGACCACACACGCAATGGCTGGAGAAGAAAAGGGCAGAGGTGGGTTTTCCTGTTCAATATCAAAGGGGCCTAAAGCTGAAAGGGACCCAGCAGCCAGCCGAGCTCGCCTTTTGGAAGGATTAGACATGCTCTGCTGGCCTCCTCAGACCCCCGCTACAGCCTGGGGCCATCACTTTCCGCAAGAGAGTAACATTAGCTTCACTAGCACTAGATACCTGGCCCTCGACGTTCCTTTTGGGCAGGAGCAGGGGGTGAAAAGACCCAATACGGACCCAGCGCGGGCCCGAGCATTCCGCCGCGTGGGGGACACTCACCAGGCCCTGTATCTTCCCGTCCGCGCTCATGCAGAGGTACCGTACGCTGCTGACGTCCTTGATGGCAATCGTCTTCAGAGCCACCGCGCGGAACTCTAGCAAACCTGCAGGCAAGAGAAGGAAGAAGCTGCAGCCGGTACCAAGCAACACGTGGGAACCACACTATTTCTCCCCTCCCCAGACCCAGTCTGGGAGTCCAGGGGATTTGTTAAGGCCAAGTTAGCACGCCCGCGAACTCCTGGAGGCGCAAGGGACCCCAGGGAACGCGCTGGCAGACACTCACTTCGTTCGTTTTGTTCATCCTCGCAGTCCACAGAGCCGTCGCTCCGGATATTCAGGAAGCAGTTGGAGATGTGGGGACCAGCGGCGTACAGGTGCTGCAGGCGGGTGCTCTTGCCCCAACCGTAGAGAATGAGTGGCTCTTCATCGGACAGAGCCAGGGATCGCCGGACCAGGGGACGCCCAGCCACGGCCAGCCACAGAGTGGCCAGGACCAGGGCTCGGACCACTGCACGCCCGTTCTGCGTTCTCCACATGGCACCAAGGGAGGGCTCGTGAGGCGCAACTACAAAGGTGGCGTGAGGCTGCGGTCTAGCGCAAATGGCAGGCGCACAGAGTCCGTGGCCAACAAGGCAGCTGGGCGCTTGCGGCGCGGGGCGCGCAGCGCTGCTGCTCCGACGGCTCTGTAGCTTCAGGCACGCCGCCTTATATACGTTTCATCCCGCGGGGCCGCGGGTAGGTGACGGTGGCATCAGAGCATTTCTCCTCCTAATTGCATCAAGTCTCCGCCCCCCCGGACACACCCTCTCAGGTCCAGCCCAGTGACCCCGCCCAAGTCGACCAGATCTGCCGAAGGAGAAGCCCCCACTCTCCTTCGCCACCGCGCCCCGGGGAGCAATTGTTCAATGTGTATCATCCTGGTGCTTGTTATAGAATAGGCGGTTTTAATTTCACTATTAATTACTGAGGTCTCCCGGCCCTGGGCTCTCAGAGGGATACGCTTGAGACGGTCACTAGAGATAGCCAGGCTTTTAGAGTTCTGCCTGCTTGGCCTCCAATTTGAGTCTTGGGTCCTCTCCCTTAGCTTATCCTCGCAGATCCGACCCTCCCACATTCTCCCAGCTCCAGATCTAGGTCCCTTTTTCCTGGATGTTTGCCTTGGACAGTGGAGACGCAGTGGGTGCGCGTCGCGCTCACTAGGTGGCGCTTCAGCCCCAGTTTCGGCCTCCACTGTGCTGCCAACCGCGCTCTGCGAGTCCTCTGCCAGCCTCGCGCGTGGTCTCCACAAGGAGAGAGTCTCTGGGGCTGCGGTTTTCGAGGAGGGTGGGCTGGCCAACATGCAGAGGCAGGACAGGCCACGGGTCCCCTCTTGTGTGGGTGGTCAGGCCCTCGAGTCTGCGCGAGGGGGGACAGCTGCCTGCCAGTGAGGGGGAGGCAGCTAGGAGCAACGGTGGATGCTGCTGGCTATGGGTCATGTGGGAGGAGAATAGGGGCCCCTCCGCGAACCGCTCTTGCAAAGAAAGCAGGCAGCCTGCAGAGAATTCTCCGGCCTGGAAGAAAGGGTCCTCGCAGGGGGCTTTGGCTCAACCCTTATCCTTTCTCATTATGCCTTCAGTCTTCCAACTCCTGGGTGTGGGGCCCCCGAGGCTGGTTCGGGGAAAGAGGTACTGGCCTCGCTCTGTGGTGATGGGAGGTCTGTCTGCAGGGGCGGGATGATGGCAGGTCTGATGAATCTCAATGAGGAACACGCCACATTCAGACGCCGTCAGTGGCTGGCGTTAATGACGGAGCGCTGGGAGAATGTCACCAGAAAAGTCTTTACAAAAAGACATCCTCGAAGGGTCTCTGGACCGGGGACTCCCATGCTGTGAGGCTTGGTTTAGGGAGCGGTGCCTCCTGTAAAATCTAATTACTTCCCCCTTGTGATTCTCAATCGGCAGCGCAGACTATTAATCTTAATTGCCCTCTCCTGCCGCTTTCGTTTTAATGTCCGTGATAAATGTGGGGTGCTGGGGAGGTTGGCAGAGGCTTCACTGAGGAGGCCTCCCAAATTGGGGTGGAATATGGGTGATAGTATCCCCCTCCATTCGTCTCCCTTCTCGGAGACACCCGGAAGAGTTGGCGATGTTGGTAATGGATGCTCAGAGAAATGTCTTTAGTGTTCCTGAGGGCCTTCTAGGTACATTCTTCCCCGCGGTAGGTTTTAACTCCCACCTCTGATCAGATGGACACAGGGACTCTGAAAGGTAACAGTGCTGCCCATCCGTGAGAGGTGGAGATGGAGCCTTGTGTGTGTGACAGGCAGGATGGTCTGTCTCAGGGCTTGTGGTGACGGCAGACCCACAGCTGGTCACTCCCGGGGCACCTGATGAACTCTGGGCCAGTTGCATCAGCCTGCTTCTGGGCTTGCCTTGCGGGTGATATGGAAGAACGGGCATAGAGCGCTCAGACCTTTCTTCATATATAGAACAAGAGTCTCTGGGTTGTCCACACACAGAACGAGAGTGGGTTATAACTGGTCTTTCCTATAAATGGTCTGGGAGTAAGGGGTGAGTCCTGAAGAAAAATGAGGCTTACAGAGACAGAGAATGTGAGGGTGTGCCCTCACGACCCCGTTTCTGCGGGTACACCAGGGAGAAAAAAGGAAAGGGGAGAGCTGTTTTGCCAGCAGGTGGTGCTGTTGCCACCTTAAGACTCTCCAGGTGAGAGAGGAAGGGGTGCCTGCCTTTTGTAGCTTCTGGTCGCAGATCTGGACCCCTGAATTTCCAGTGCCCTGTGTGTTGCTAAGCCTGTGTCAGGCTGACACTTCACAGAATGAGTGTGATGACATCAGTGAGCAGGACTCCTGGGATTTCTGCTGTTTTCTCAGAGCCCTCACCAGCACAGATGGCCAGAAGGGCTTGGCTTGGGGGCTTTCCTATTGATTAAAAGGAAAAAATAGTATTTTTTTTTATCCTTTGAAAGTTTCTTACTATTTTTTTCTTTTTTTTTTTTTTTTTTTTTTTTTTTTTGGTTTTTCGAGACAGGGTTTCTCTGTAGCTTTGGAGCCTGTCCTGGACCTAGCTCTTGTAGACCAGGCTGGTCTCGAACTCACAGAGATCCACCTGCCTCTGCCTCCCTAGTGATGGGATTAAAGGTGTGCGCCACCACCGCCCGGCTATTTTCTTTAATTATGTGCATGTGTGTCTGTCTGTGAGAATGTGCCGGTAAAGGCAGGTGCCCGGAAAGGCCAGAGGTGTGACAGACCTCTGGAGCTGGTTATAAGCTGCCTGATGTCAGTGCTGGCCTCCAGCCCCAGTCCCAGACAGTTGTGTTAATTGTGGTCCATCTACCACGACCTCCCTTCAACTTCCCTAAAGCTACCCCACAAAATCTCCCTCCCAGCTTAGTGTCCTGTTTTTTTTTTAATTATTCATTTATTTATTCCTCTATTTATTTATTGTTGTTGTTTTGAGTCAGGATCTCTCTGTGTAGCCCTGGCTATCCTGGAAATCACTAGGAAGCCTAGGCTGACTGTGATTTTGAGGCAATCCTCCTGCCTCAGCTTATCATGAGCTGGGATTGCAGGTCTGAGCTGCCACAGCTGACTTTATTATTTCCTTCGATCCAGTGTCAGACTCAGGAAAGACAAGCAGAAGGGAAGGCCAGTCCACAGTCACGGGGAGAGGGGGTGGCCAACCACTCATGGGGAAGAAGGTGATTGTAGGTCACTAGAACGTTCCATATCATGAATGGGGGGAAATATTTGCTAAAACTCTTAAAATTAACCACGTGATGGTGGCATATACCTTTAATCTCAGCACTCCGGAGGCAGAGATAGGTGGATCTCTGTGAGTTCGAGGCCAGCCTGGTGTACAGAGTGAGTTCTAGGACAGCGAGGGCTACACACACACACACACAGAGATGCTGTCTTGAAAAACCAAACCCGACAAACCAAACAAAAAACTCTTAGAATTGTGTTCTGAGGGGCTGACAAGATGACTTAACAGATAAAAGTGCTTGCCTGGGTTCACTCACGTATGTACTGTGGCATGGGCACACACACACAAAATTATGCCCTTCATATCAGAGTGGAGGGTGGAATCTGTGGTGTAATTTCTAAATTTTACAGAGTGGGCTGCATCTGAATTTTAAATGTGCGTTAATTTAGAACCTTCTGTTTTGTTTTGTTTTGTTTTGTTTATTTTTCATCGAGACACTATACAGAATGTGCCCAGCCGACTGTTTTCCAGGCGTCGCCTGTCATTGTAGAAGTAGGTGTCACCCGTTGTCTCCAGGACCCGTTTCAGCTTGGAAAATGAAACTTCTCAGAGGGTACATTTTATTTTAGATCATACCTTCAAAAATCTCATGGGAGGATCCCCTGGGCATCTTGGGAATGGCCCTTGACTCAGCTTCCCCATCCAGGAAACGCAAGAAGACCCTGCTGCAGGGGATGTCTGAGACTGTGGGTGTCTACTCCTGACTACAGGAGGTTAGGCCCACGGAGCAGGAAGGCAGAGCCACTCGGGCAACTCTGGCTGAGTGGAGCTGGTGTTGGGACTCACAGCACCTACCAGCTATCCCTGGATTCACCACTAAGGGCTCCCGTCACCGAGTTGTGATCAAGTGGTCTTCTTCCTGTTGGTCTGGTTCCTGGCTTTCCACCAAGGGCAGACCAGGGTGTGAGAGCAAATGCCCAGCTCAGGTTGTGCAGGGTACCTTCCCACAGCCCTCTGGGCTGGGCTGGCTCTCAATCATTTAGATGGGGACAAAGCATAATCCTAGCCACAGCTGGGAGGTTGCTCTCCTGGGGTCGAGTGCCCAGCATGCCCCACACAGCTGGGGCCTGTGTGGTCTTAACTTAATGTGGCTCAGTCTCCTGCTGACTGTCAGCAGAACTCTTGCTGGTGATGCTCCCCGGGAGCCCAGCAAGGTGGGCGGAGTCACCAGGGTAGAAATGCATCCCTCCATTTCCAGTGCCTGATTCCCACGCCTTCTGTTTGTTTTAAGGGATCCTTCTGGATGCTTCCTCGTGAGACAGTTACAGTCTCTGTTCCTCTTGAACTGGGGCCTGGTGGCTTCGAGTGTGTTTATGTGACATCTCCAGGGATCCAGTGCTGAAGTCTGGCTCCTGCTCTTCTAGCTGGTGCTGGGTTTGCTGTGAGTGACTATGACCACAGGCACACTTGGTAGCATTTGAGAACCTCCAGAAGCCTCTACCCACTCTCCAGAGCTCACACTGAAGAGCCTCCTGAAAGGCAGCATGGCACCTTTTCTATTCCAGAAGTTTCTGCTCAGCAACGATCAGCATCTGTGAGAATGGCCACAGTCATTTTAGGACACAGGTCACCTGACAGCCCTTCTGGAGTGACTGCTGCTCCTTATACCAATCATGAGGGGATGATTTCCACACACTGACCAGTTGTAAACAGCAAACTCGGGGCCACAGGACTCTATGGACCCCTCCAGAGCTGGGGCCAAATGACCATTGGCTAACAATGACCTTCATAGACATTAACCCCTCATAGCACCCAAGGCTGGAAGTCAGAGATCCGGGTGTGAAGATGCGTACCTGTCATCCCAGCACTCAAGAGGTAGAGGCAGGAGGACCAGGAGTTCAGCATCATCCTTGGCTATATAGTGAGTTCAAGGCCAGCCTGGGCTAGAGGAGACCTTATCTCAAACAAAATTTAAACAAATAATAATAAATTAGTGGGGGCTGGAGAGATGCTCAGCTCTTAAAAGCATCGGCTGTTCTTCCAGAGGACCTGGATTTGGTTCCCAACACCCACATGACAGCTAGCAGCTGTCTGTAATTCTAGTTCCAGGGCATACAATAGGTATGCGGTGCACACACATGCACGTAGCCAAAACACTCATACGCATAAAGTAAACTAGGTATAAATCTTTTCAAAAGTATTTAAAATAAAATAAGGAATGGTTACTGGCAGCCTTACCTGTGTCCAGGCGCTGAGACCTGCTCCTCAGCCTCGCTGGCTCCAGGTCCCCCTTGGGGCTCCAGGTCCCCCTTGGCCTTCATCCCCAAGTAGTCTGTCTGTTTACTTTCTTCCCTGCTCTTCTCCCTGAGTTGCTATTGACTAGATAGATGTCTTTGAGATTAGCCCCACCCTCAGCAAGGATGTTGCCTCTCTCTCTCTCTCTCTGTGTGTGTGTGTGTGTGGTGTGCTGTTTTTTAGACAAAGTCTCTCTGTGTACTTCTGGCTGGCCTCAAACTCACAAAGATCCCCCCTGCCTCTGTTTCCCAAGTGCTGGGATTAAAGGCACATGCCCCCTTACCAGCCTATTGAAATTATCTCTTTCACTCCCTGTAGAAAGGTCCTTTGAATGTGACATTCACTTTGGGGGGCAGGAAGAATGCATCCTGGGGATCACCATTCAGCCTGGCATTGCCCCGAGGAAGAAGTTGTGGGTAGTGGGTTCCCAGAGTATGGACAGAGAACTCCCTGGGTGCAGTCTGAGGGTCCTATAATCAGGAACATCTTGGTGGGAACTGACAAGGCCTAGGAGGCTGAACTCTGAGAATCCCCCTACAAGGGACCTTCACTTAGTGACTACTAACCGTCATGGCTCCCCGAACCTGATTCCTGGTCTGACCCTGGCTGTCTCCAGCATATTACATTTCTCATCTGTGATGGGATCCTGGGCTTTTTGTAGCAGGGGAGGCCTGTAGGGAGGTGGAGCAGAGGGTCCCCAACTCTCCCTACCCCTGAGAAATTCCCCAGAGGTGACAAGATGGTGCATCTCTCACATATGGCAGAAGCTCCCATATTTGTGCCAGCTCCTGCCTTCTGCAGAGTACTGGGCTCCTCCCCAAGGACACCTGGAAAGGCTCTTGCAATAGAGCGCACGGAGTGTCCCCTTAAGGTTGACATAGCGAGAGCTAAAGGACAAGGCTTCCTCTTACTCAGCTGGCCTGGCTCACTTCAGAGGGTTGGCAGGTGATACAGTGGAGATTCCAGCATGGCTGCCCTTCTCCAGGGCCTGCCGACACGTCCATTAGCCCCACTCCAACCTCCTGTTCCCACCAGGACCAAGATGGGACCCAACAAAAGCCTTTGAGCCTCACTTATCTGGAAAGAAAAGAGCAAGAGCCCAGAACTGCTCCCCAGGCTCAGGCCTGTGTACAAGGTTTTCAAGTGCTTATACCCAAAGACAGAAACAGCCATAACACACGTCTACAAAATCCTAAACGTGCAAAGACATTCACTGGAGCCCAGTGCAGAGCAGATGACAAACCCCTCTTTCTGCAAAGAGCTGTGCTATGAGTTGAGTATTTTGGCCCTGAGGGGGTGAAGGCCTCCAGCGATGCTGGGGGACGGGGGGCTCGTTCTTTCCTGTCTTATTTCTTGTCTTTTCTCTCACATTCCCGAAAGTGAACAAACTGCTCTCCTCGTCACAGCCCAGAAACTGTGAAACCTACAAACGATATTTTCAAAGTGACCCAGGGCCCCAGACAAAGGAGTTCGTGACGTGGTTGAGTGACTCCATCAGTCAGCACTGAGTAGCCACATTTGGGGACGTCAGTGCAGCTCCAGTGGTCAAAGGCACATGGACAGCACCGTCTCACACGTCCCTGAATGTCACCTTCCTCCTAAACAAAGCCCTAGGTCCCTGCACAATGGCCTCCCAGTCAGGCTTCTCAGGCCGGAACCATCCTGGCGTTTTCCTTCGAGGGTCAGAGGCGCTGCCCTGGGGTGGAATCTGAGTCCCAGCTCCACTGCCTCAGCGGCCCGGGCTGTGACCTCATGGAGACACTTGCAGGCTACTTTGTGCCTGCTGAGGAACCTTTTAACTTTTCACGGCTCCGGCCTGATGTCTCCAAAGGACTCCTGAGACCCTCGGGGACCCGGCAAACCTGGGAGTCCCCAGTGCTTTGATTCACAGGACAGATGTTTGCCAGGTGACACTGGGGTGGAGGGAGGCGGGGTGGAATTGAATAAGAATAGGGGTGTCAGCTCCCAAAGCTTGCTGACTTCTGCTCCCAGTTCAGGCTGCTAATGGGTAGAGAACAAATTGGGGCTACCACCTGCGGTCGAGCTGGGGGGGAACTGACTGAGGATCTAGAGGACACACAGCAGGTCAGGACGGTCAGGACTTCCTTCGACCCAGAAGCTGCCTGGGTCTCCCCTAGATAGCTCTCCACTCTGCAGGATGTTCTAGGTGTGATGGAGATGTCCTCATTTTCCATCCCTTCCTTTCTTTCTTTCTTTCTTTCTTTCTTTCTTTCTTTCTTTCTTCCTTCCTTCCTTCCTTCCTTTCTTTCTTTCTTTCTTTCTTTCTTTCTTTCTTTCTTTCTTTCTTTCTTTCCTTTTCTCTCTCCCTATTTCTCTTTCTTTCTCTCTTTTCTTCTTTTTTGGCTCAGTATCTCACAGTGTCTCACTATGTAGCCCTGGCTGACCTGAAACTCAGTGTGTAGACCAAATTGGCCTCAAACTCACAGAGATCTACTTTCCTCTCACTCCTCAGTGCTGGTGGGATCACAGTGTGTGCACCACCGTGCCAGGCCTAGGTGCTTTTAGTCTTTAGTTATGCCCCCTAGCCAGCCACGAGAAGACCCAGGAACAGATAAGCCCTACCCTTCCTTCCTACAGCCAAGGGCTTCTTTTATTCTTTTTTAATTTAGAAGGCTTTTTTTTTTTTTTTTTTTTGAGACAGGGTTTATTTGTGTAGCTCTGACTGTTCTGGAACTCCCTTTGTAGACCAGGCTGGCTCCGAGCTCACAGAGATCCACCTGCCTCTGCCTCTGGGTTTAAAGGTGCAGGCTACCATTTCCTGGCAGGTTTCTTTCGTTGGTGCAGTACCCACAGAGACCAGAAGAGGGCGTCAGAGCCCCTGGAGCGAGAGTTACAGAAGTTTATAAATCTACAAACATGGGTGCTCAGAACGGAACTTGGGTCCTCTGTAACCAGCAAGTACTTTTAACCGCTCAGCTGTCTCCACCCCACTGGCTTGTTTTACCACAGCAGCTATAGGGAAGGCTAAGCTTGCAGCTGTTACCTGTGAGATAAAGGGTCCAGGGTTACACAAAAGTCCTGCTGTGTGAGACCCACATTGGAGCACTGGACTGAAATCTCAAGGTCCAAATCAGGAGCAGAAGGAGAGAGAGCACGAGCAAGAAACTCAGGACCACGAGGGGTGCACCCACACACTGAGACAATGGGGATGTTCTATTGGGAACTCACCAAGGCCTGCTGGCCTGGGTCTGAAAAAGCATGGGATAAAACCGGACTCGCTGATCATAGAGGACAATGAGGACTACTGAGAACTCAAGAACAACGGCAATGGGTTTTTGATCCTACTGCACGTACTGGCTTTGTGGGAGCCTAGGCAGTTTGGATGCTCACCTTACTAGACCGGGATGGAGGTGGGTGGTCCTTGGACTTCCCACAGGCCAGGGAACCCTGATTGCTCTTCAGGCTGACGAGGGAGGGGGACTTGATTGGGGGAGGGGGGAGGGAAATGGGAGGTGGTGGTTCGGGAGGAGGCAGAAATCTTTAATAAATAAATAAAATAAATAAATAAATAAATAAATAAATAAAAAAGAAAGAAAGCATTTTACCCACTGAGCTTCCACCCCTGCCCCTGACTCTCTATACTGTAAGGACCTGTGTGATTCCGTGGAGCCAACATAAATAATCTCCTTGTGTAAAAATCCTTAATTTGATCACATCCATAAAGTCCCTTTTGCGGATTACAAATTCATATTACACAACATATTCTTTTTTGTCTTTATTTGTTTGCTGTTTTGTTCTTTTGACACAGGGTTTCTCTGTGTAATAGCTCTGGCTGCCCTGGAACTCTCTCTGTAGACCAGGCTGGCCTTGAACTCACAGAGATCTGCCTGCCTCTGCCTCCTGAATGCTGGGATTAAAGGCATGTGCCACCACTGCACTGTTTTTGGTAACATATTCTTAGGTTCTGGGGATTAGAAAATGGACATCCTAGGGCCTTACTACTCTGTCTCTTTTAGTCAGATTAGGCTATGAGATTTGCTCAATTTTCACTAGAGGTTACACTGAAGCAGTAAACTTTGACCAGACCCCCCCGCAAAAAAAAAAAATCCTGCTGTGTGAAGGCACAGGTGATCACCACACAACTCCACAGTGGATGGACAGGTAGTAGGTGGGAAATCATGGTGGTCATGCCTGGATAACTGGAGGCTCGCTGAAGGATTGCGTGTGGTGAGTCCAATCACCAGAGTTGCCCAGCCTGCACCCCCACCACAGTGCAGCGTGACCCTTTTATTTGTGTGTTTATTTTCTCCTTGTAGCTGTCTTTTCCACTATCCCCTCACAGGGCAGGCAGTGACCTCTTCCCCCTTCAATTCAGCTGCTCTCTAGCACCTAGCTCAGGCTTTCATGGTGTGAAGGAAGTCAGGTTGTAATGGACAGCTGGAGAGAAGGGAGCCTAGCCAGTAGAGAGGGTAAGGAAGTCAGCAGATCTGCTTGGGCCTGGAAAGCTACACGATAATCTGGCTGCCTCTTATCCCAGTGCTCAGAAGGCCAAAGCAAGAGGATTGCTGCTAATTTGAGGCCAGCCTAAACTACATGGCAAGACAACAGACAGTGGGTTGGTGGGGCCCAGAGCCACCCGGAGCCAGATCCCAGCAGCTGGAGAGACCAAAGGCCTCTGCATGGAAGCTGAGCACACCTGTAGCCTACTCGCAATGCAGGCCACGCACAGACCCTGTGCAGTGGGCACTAGCTGTCAGCACACAGGGAACACCTTCCTCTCTCCACGGTTTTTTGTAGCCCATTGCCAACAGGATTTTGGTGACGGTTGCTTTTCTTAGTGACTTAGTGACTCACAGAGGAATCCCGTGTCAATCTGTGTGTGTGTGTGTGTGTAGAAACTCTCCCTAACTTTCTTTTTCTTTAAGAAATTGTTTATATTTGTTTGTTTGAAACATAGTTTATCTGTGTAGTCCTGGCTGTCTTGGAACCTGTTTTGAGGCCAGACTGGCCTCAAATTTAGAGATCTGCCTGCCTCTGCCATCCCTGTGCTGGGATTAGAGGCGTGCCGCTACCACGCCCAGCTTCTTTTTCTTGCTAAGGTATGTTTGCAGGTGGAAATCAAAGAAAGACCCTGGGTGTCATCCCTAGGAACACTGCCAGCTCCCTAAGACAGGCTCTTTCACTGAGCCAATGCTGAATTGCCTAGCAGAGACCCCTTGGCATCCTTCTGCCTTCACCTCTTCAAAGATGGAGTTGTAAGTGGGTACCACCATACCTGGCATTCCTGTGTGGGTTCTGGCCTTGAACTCGGGTCCTTAGGGTTGGCTTGCAAGCACTTTATCAACTGAGCCATGTCCCCAGCTCTTATTTTGCTTTTGTGAGGTGCAGCTGAAGGACTGCTGGCTCTGACTGCCACCACAGACATTTCCCTCATGACTGAGGAATACCAAATTCTCACATCACTGTGACCCCAAATGGACAGCAGAGAGGAAGAGGCAATAGTGGTGTGGAATAGTATACAGCAAAGAAACACTAATAGTTTAACACCCACATGTGTGGGATTTGAGAGATGTGATGAAGGTAGAAAGGGCAAAATGTGCACACACACATACACACACACAGAGAGAGAGAGAGAGAAAAAGAGAGAGAGAGAGAGAGAGAGAGAGAGAGAGTCAGAGCTCGAAGATGAAAGGCAGCTTGCTAGAGAGGTGTGTCTGGGCTGTTAAACTACAAAGCAAGCAGTGAAGGGGCAGAAGGAAGGTTCCCTGGGGCAGGGAGGCCAGGCTGGGGTCAGGAAGGGCACAGGGTGGGGCTGTGGGGTAACCAGTCCCTTCCTGGTATTGGCTGCTGTTGTCCTAAATGGGCATCTATTTTAACATGACTCCCAGAGTCTCCTTGTGTGCTAATGCCCTGTACTCTCTAGGTACTTCTCAGTGTCCCAGCTTCTAGATGATCCCCCCGAGGGGCGGGGCCAGTGACCCCCCGAGGGGCGGGGCCGATGAGCCTGAGGGGAGGGGCCAATTAGCCCCGAGGGGCGGGACCAGGCGTTTCCACTTGAATGTTAAGGATTGGAGACCATAGCCAAACTGTGCAGGTCTGTGGCTTGACAGCTGGCCTCTAATTCCCACCTCCAAACAACTGAAGAATGGTGTTTATGGTCCCTGATCACACCTGGAGGCCTGAGTCCAAGGAGGAGGGGCCTCTTTCCTGGGCACTTGGCTCTGAGTAGTGCAGGACGGTGTGGCCATGCTTGTCCTGGCCTCTGATGCCAAATGGCTGGGCCACCAGGACTCTGAGGTTGTCCTGGGTGAGGGGACTGCACTGTCCTTCTTGGGTGCTACAGGCCAACTATAAGGCCCTGGGAGGCCAGCTGTCACTTGGACACAGAGTCACACCCTCAAGAAGGTTCAGAGGCCCAGAAGCTGCCCAGAGGTGATGGCAGCTGGGGCCACTAAGGGCCAATTCATAGGGGGCTGCTACTTTTCTGAGGTGTGGCATTCCACAAGGTGATGACTTCAGGCTCCCGGGTTGGGGACCTGGACTGAAGGTGGTCTTGGGCTCTGAAAGGTCAGAGGTCACGGGTGGAGTTAGATTTCAGAGGCAGCATCAGAGGGGCTATTCAGGCACCTTCCAGGTGTCGTGGAGCCTCTGAGGAGCTGGCGCTGGGTAACAGAGTCGGCCGACACCTGCCTACCCACTGATACTGGGCACCAAAACCATGTGAGACTGTCACCTTCTGTCCCACAGGGATCACAGCCTCAGGTTCTTCATGTGCCTACTGTGCTGTGGCTGCTGGAAGTTTAAGCAGCGCAAGGGAGTCTATCTGCCACCGGGAGAAAAAGGTCCTGCATTTCCCACAGGGAACTGAGCCTGAAGCAAGGCCAACCCACCAAGGTTCTGCACGGCCAGGAACCAAATGCTATGGTCTTCTCTGAGCTCTTCCAGAAGAAAAACTTGTGGGGATGCCCCAGATGACATGGCCTGTGACTTGTCTCCCTCCTAGGACAGTTTCGGATGGTATTTGTTTATTTATTTTATTGTTTATTTGTTTTCAATGCTTGGAGTTAAACTCAAGGCACTATACACTGAGCTAATCCACACCTCTCTTTCTGTTTTATTTCAACGTAGTCTTACTAAGTAGCCCAGGCTAATCTTGAATTTATTCTGTAGCCCACATATGTGGTGGTGACCCATGCCTTTAATCCCAGCACTTGGGAGGCAAAGGCAGGTGGATCTCTGTGTGTTCAAGGTCAGCCTGGTATACAGAGAAAGTGCCAGGACAGGCTCCAAAGCTACACAGAGAAACCCTGTCTCTAAAAACAAACAAACAA
Source organism: Chionomys nivalis (assembly GCF_950005125.1). Taxonomy (NCBI): domain Eukaryota; kingdom Metazoa; phylum Chordata; class Mammalia; order Rodentia; family Cricetidae; genus Chionomys; species Chionomys nivalis. The sequence goes on from NC_080093.1 coordinate 52,487,671, forward strand.
AATGTTCCATCTTCTTGCCTCAGTTTCCCCAAATGCTGGAATAAGAGAGCCTGCTAGTTGTAGACTAGTTGTAGGTGTTTAAAGAGCCTAATGTAGGGGCTGGTGAGATGGCTCAGAGGTTAAGAGCATTGCCTGTTCTTCCAAAGGTCCTGAGTTCAATTCCCAGCAACCACATGGTGGCTCACAACCATCTGTAATGGGGTCTGGTGGCCTCTTCTGGCCTGCAGGCATACACACAGAATATTGCTTACATAAAAATAAATATTAAAAAAAAAAAAGAGCCTAATGTAGGGTGTGCATCCCTGGCCAGCTCAGTGGCCACTTGACATGACCCTCTCCTCAGCTGCCTAGTGGCCACCCCCTGTGGTGGTAAACTCATGGAGGCTGGTGGCATCTGGACCCACGCAGAACTTCTTGTTCCTGCGGGCAGGAACTGGCCTGGTCTTTTGGGTCGTGCCTAGGGCACTGGAGACACCCCGCATGAATTCTATCTGTGTGACACCACTGTCTGGCCCTGTGGGAACACACTGAGAGCTGACAGTCCCAAATTCACCCTAACTGATAAGAGAGTTAAAGAAACAGGTGTGAGGAGTGGGGGCGAAAGCCAGAACAGGCCTTTGAGCATGTTTGGCACAAAGGAAAGGGTTGGCACCTCTGAAGTCTTGCCCACTGCCCAGCGTTTGTGCTGAAGGGGGGAAAAGCCGCTCATGCTGGGCACATGGCATGACAAGCAGGGGGAACACTGGCCAGAAGCCAGGAGTCCTCGCGCAGGCCCCAACCTGCACAGCTGTACGAGGCCTGCTGCCTGCCGGGACAGATGTGTGGGATCTTGCCCACCTGTGTGTGTGCATGCAGGTGCAGACAGTCCAGAGACACACAGGCTCATGCATATACATGCACACGTGCACACACGTTCTTACAACCTTGTACTCAGGTCCAGGATGAGGGTGGATAAATGATAGAAGCCCTAGAAGTTCTCTGGGCCAATTAAGCGTGATAAATCTCTGTAGAGCAGTGGTTTTTCAGCCTTCCTCATGCTGCGACCCTTTACTACAGCTCCTCATGTTGTGGTGACCCCCAACCATAAAATTATTTCATTGCCACTTCATAAATTTAATTTTACTATTGTTATGAATTGTAATGTAAGTATCTGATATATGACCCAAAAGGGGTCGCAACCCATAGGTTGAGAACTCCTGGCCTAGAGACTGCCTGGGGACTGAAAGACCCAGTTGCCCACCTAGGAGCTTGGCGTAGCTGTCCCTCTGATGGCACTTAGCACTGTGGAGGCTACAACTAACCCCATTGTCGAGGCTTTCATAGGCTCGCCCAGGTCCCAACAGCAGGCAGGAGGAGCGTTCTGGGCCCAGTGTCCATGTGTTGCTTCCATTTGGGACTGCACCCTGTAGAGCCCAGGACATGGGTCCACGGGAGGACCTGGCATGGAAGTATGCCTGCCCATTGCGTGCCCTGGCACTGTCCAGTGAGCCACTGCCCCGGGTCTCTCCAGTTTCAGTCTCCAGAGTCAGGTTTACAAACAGAGGTCAGAGGTCATCCAGACATCCATGCCAGACCGGAGGGTTGACCTCTTTGTGACCAAGTCAGAGGAACCCTGGGACCCCAGTAAGAAACTTCAGACCCCTTGGCCACCATCTGAAATATTGCTTGAGGGTTGATCCTAATCACCCCTAATTTAGGGGACAAATGGCCAATTAAGGGACCATTTGAGAAGCAGAGAAGCAGAAGGCTAGTGAGGAGACAGACAGACGCGACACAGCCCCCTCCCCCATCACATGGTCAGAGTCTGCTTGCCAGCTGAGTGGGAGACACAGTCTACTCTCGGGACATCGAGGAACAGGGAGGGGGTACCCCTAGGGCCATCCAAGTCCCCATGGCAACATGCCCCAAAGGCCCTGCAGCTCATGTAACCCCTGATTCTGCCTCTGACACTCAGTGATAGGGATGTCCACACAAGGTCCACACTGGGCACTTGGCAGGGACAGCCAAAGCTCGAGTGTAACCTTAGTTTTGTATGTGAAGGGCTGGGGCTGAAAGGGGGCAAAGAAGAAATGAACAAGCAGTAGGTACAGCAATGGCTGCACAAGAGGGAGGACCAAGTCCTGACGCCCAGTTCCTACACTAAGACAGATGTGGTGCTTGCGCCTGTAATCCCAGGAGGCACAGACAGGAGACTCCCCAGAGACTAGTGAGCTGCAGGTCTGGGGTACATGGCAGAGAGCAGGAAATCTTGCTTCTTGGCCCTCAACACCACAGAGATACTAAGAAATGACTGACCACCCCACAAGCAGTCCCCTTTTGGGGGATCCCACGACTCCTTCAGGCCCTCTCAAGGCCATTATCTTCAGTGTTCCTCTGTTCTTGGGTCCGGTGTCCACTGTGAGCCGGTGACCTTTGACGTTCCTGTCTCCTGGTTGATCTGTGAGGCCCTCCATGGCAGGATGAACCCTCGTCATCTGATGGCCTTGGCTCAGACCTTGTAGAGCCTGTTGAACAGATGACTAAGGAGCCTGCAGTCCACCAAGGCCTGTTGAGGGTAGACACAATGCACTGAGGGGGCAGGCCAGCTGGAATAAAGTCTCTTTGCTCCTGGCAGACTCTGGCTTCCTCGGCACCCCCCAAGGCAGGGGTGTAGAGAGGGACAGTCATAGGAATCCCCAAACCAGTGCATAGCTGTCGGAACTCCAAAGAATAACATGCCTTCTGAAGGCATAGACCTACATGCAGGCAAAACACACACACACACACACACACACACACACACACGAATGCATGCACGCACAAAATAAAACAAGATTTTTTTTTTAAAGGAAAAAGACAAGAGGGAGGGAGAGAGCGACTTTAAGCTGCACTTCCGGGAGAGGAAGAATGAAGACTTTCATGGCCCTTGGTGGCAGAGAGGCAGCAGAGGAATTCCAGACCAGTGACCTTTGCGGGAATATGCCACTTCTCAGCTGCCCAAGGCTCTGCGGGCGTCGCCTGTGGCCTCTCCATTCTCTAGACGACTGGTTTCCCCAGCCCTGACATCTGAAGACAGCTCTAGCTGGGGTCTGCTAAGGACCTTTGCTCTCCCTCCTGTAGGACAAGATGAGCCAATGACCAATATGACCTCTTTGCCCAGCGAATTGAGCCCTGACTGCTGCTCACTCTTCTCAACCCAAAGGAGGCTTGGGCGGGGCCAGTGACTGCATCTGCAGTGGGGGAGGGGTGAGCACAGTGGCAATGACCTGATCTAGCTATGACCTCCACTTTGCTTTGATTTCATGGCCAGTCTTTTCGGGGAATTTGCAGAGTTTCTCTGATCTCTTGCTCTATGGCCTGCCTCCCCTAAACTTGGAACTGGGGAGATGGTTTACTCAGTTTGGATCCCTTGAACCCATAGCTGGTATAATGGCACATACTGGAGCCCAGCACTGGGGAGGCAGAGACAGGGGGATCCCTGGAGTCCATTGGATAGCCAGCAGAACTGAGTCGTTGAGGTCCAGGTTCAGTGAGTCTCTCTCTGAGACTGATCTATAACTCCGGTTCCAAGGAATCTGATGCCCTCGTCTGGTCTCAATTGGTACTGCTGTGTGTACATGGTGTACAGACTTATATGCAGGCACACACTCATAACATACAAAATAAAAACACATAAACCTTAAAAAAAAAAAAAGGAGGTGAAGAGTGATAGAAGATGACCCCTGACTTGACATCTGGCCTTCACATATGAATGCACACATGTGCACATTCAACACATACACACATGTATGCACACACACACATGTACACATACATGCTTGTATTTGTACACCTTGCTTCAGGGCCAGTTCATCTCTCCTCCCTCCTGTCCCACAAGGAAGTTACAATGAACACTGGAATCATCTGTATCTGAAATGTTAACCACGGTGTTGCTATTTTGGAAGGCTGTGGAACTTATAGGAAATTGGACCTAGTTGGAGGAGGAAGGTTCCTGGAGCAGGCCCTTGGGAACAGATTATCCAGGACCCCCTTCCTGTCATCTCTGCTTCCTAGCCCTCATAATATGAACCAAATCGATCCGCTCAGCCTCACACGTGTTGAGTGATAGGTATAAGCCTGACTTGCAATGGTGACATTCTGATGCTCCATACAGACACGAATTTGGGGGATCACGATTCAGCTGAGCATTTGTTTTGGTGTTTGATGTGTGTGAAGGCCTGTGCTTCGGAGCAGAGCTGCAGGCTGCTGTGTTATTCCTGCCCACATTGGGAAAAGAGACCCAGTAAGGCAAGGTGCCTGACTGAGCCGAGCGCTCACTCACACCAAGTAGGGAGCTGGCAGAGTAGGAGTCAGTGTTCCCATGCAGAAAATGACTCTCGGGTAGGCCACGCCACCTTCATGGCCATGGCTTCCACCACAGCTCAGGACTATTGCTGGACAGGGTCCTGCTCCTTCGACTGTCATCCAACTGAGAGCTGGCACTTCAGGTGGCTGCCCTGCGGGCCCCTCCAGGTGGGCTCCAGGCCTTCAGAACACGGTAATGATCAGGAGTGTTCTTTATCATATCCCCCTTAAATGGTCCCTTAAAGGCAAGTTGGGGCCTAATGATTACAGGGACAGTTCTACTGGCGTTGCCTTTGAAATACACGGAGGTTGCAGGCACTGGGCAGAACTGGGTGTTTGAAGTGGCGGTCCTTCCAGGAGCATCTGGAAGGCTGTACTGCCCGCATTACAGACACACCGGCACAGCAGCTCTCAGAGGGGCCCAGTGCTGGGCTGGGCTCTGCTCTTCTCTCTGGTTTTGACTCGTCCCAACCCCAGGATGCTCCTTTAAGTCTTTCTTTGGTGTTTGATGTGGAAACCTGGGGGGGGGGGTAAGAAGGATTTATTTTTCATTTATTTATTTGGTTTTTGTTGTTGTTGTTGTTGTTTCTTTGTTTGTTTTAGAGACAGGGTTTCTCTGTGTAGCCCTGGTTGGCCTGGAACTCATTCTGTAGACCAGGCTGGTCTCGAACTCACAGAGATCTACCTGTCTCTGCCTCCTGAGTACTGGGATTAAAGGTGTGCACTACCACCGCCTGGCTTTAAGGAGGGGATTTTTTAATTTAATTTTATTTTTTTCATTTGTCTCTGAGCTGAACTTCAGGGAATGTTAATTCCAAAGAACCAGGTTTGTCTTATTAATTCAGGTCAAGCCAAGAGATAATTTTGGATTCTGGTAACAAGTTTAAAACAAATTGACATTTGAGGTCAGGGGCATCTTCATCCTCATTGAAAACCTGGGGAAAAAGGCTAAATCTGGGGGACTAGCAACTTCCATTTTCCTACACACCCATACATCCCAAAAATACTTATCAAGTACCTATTTTGCGTTCTCTAACAGAGACAGCAATAGACACTCTGGGCTCCGTGGGAGTTAGAAGAGCCTAGGTGAGAGATGACGTGGGATGGAGACGAGTATGCTCGGGAGGAAACAAACGGGAGCCGGTACGGGTTGTGCTGAGGGTTGTCATTTAGGAACGAAGGTGAGCTAAGCCAAAAGGTCCAGACGGATCTCCACGAGAGGGGAGCCCGCCTTGCGAAGACACAGAGGAAAATAGTGAGCGAGTGCAAAGGGTCAGAACATACATGGAGTCTTGCATATCAACCCGGAAGACCAGTGTGACTGGGAGGAGCTAAGCACTGCAGGTAAGATGGAGAATACAGGAAGGGCCTGGCTGAGGTTCTGTGCCCTGGGCACCATGGGGAGTTTAGGTGGGGAGTGACATGGGTTGAAAGTCTTTTACTTGAAGTGTCTAGTTTCTCAGCTATCTTGGAGAGCACCACCAGAAGGGAGCTTGCAGCCTGCTCTGGCATTTGTATGAAGTTGAACCCAGCCTACCGAGTCAGAATCCAGCTTGTTGCAAGGGGAAGCTGCGCCAGGGCCTGCCGGGGTCTCCCAAACTGGCTATGGTGGGATTGGAGAAGACACAATCCTGCCAGAAAAAGACTCCTGCGGCCAGCACCTGCTGTCAGACACGTGGGAAAGCGGCGCCTGCTGCCTCAAGACCAAGGGTGGCAGGGAGTGGCGCTGATTCAAAGAGCCAGGCCTCCCCTCCCCTCTCTGCCTTTCACACGGGCCTGCACAGGTGCCTGGCAGGTGTGAGGCCCCACGGAGTCACAAGGGAGTGATGCGAGAAGTCTGTCTCACTACCTCCCTGGCCAACAGGAGACTCCGAGGTCCTCTGGTCTGCTTCTCTATCCCTTCCTGGAAAAGGGGAGGTGGCTGGGGGTGAATAGATGGGAATGGACCAAGCAGCCCCGTTCCCCAGGACCACCTGGACTCCCCCCGGCGGGACTTGTGCTTCCCTGGCCTGTTTGAGAAGTGATTTGCTGTGTGATTTTGGCAAAGGGAAGAAATGCTGGACCTGGATCGTGTGTGTGCCCAGGAAAGCCCTCAGTAAGCCTGGCACCGATAGAACCTGAGCGTAGTTTCCACCTTTCAAGTTCCTTCCCCCTCAGACGCAGCTGCTCCCTGTCTACTCCCCCTGGCCTTAACCCCCACTCCCTTTATCCTTCCTTCCTTTTTTATCCTGGTTTGGTTTTCTGTTTTATTTACTGTGTAACTTTGGCTGACCTTGAACTTACTACTTAGACCAGGCTAGCCTCACACTCACTTGCCTCTGCCTCAGAAACACGTAGGTTAAAGGTGTATACCACCATACATGGCTTTTCTTTCCTCCCTCCCTCTCTTTTTTTTCTTCCCTTCTTTTTAACAAAGAAAGGTTCTCCTGCTGTAGCCTAGGTCTCGGCTTCTAGTGTCCACTCAGCAGCTGGCATCACAGGTGTGTGCCACCACTCCCAACTCCCCTCCCAAAGTATTGATTTTGTTGCTGTTGTTTGAGCTCTTGGTGTTTTAAGACAGGGTCTCGTGTATGTAGCTCATGCTGATCTTGAACTTGCTATGTAGCCAAGGGTAATCTTAAACTGGCTTCAGAAGACCGCAGGAATTAAGAAGGAGCAGAGGTCAGGCCACCAGTGCCGAAGAACAGTAGGGCAGAGGTGGCCCTATGTGGGGACAGCAGATCAGTTGACCTGGCCCAGATGTCAGAGCTTCAAATGCAGCATTTGTCTGTAGCAATGGTGGTCCCACAGTCTCTGCAGGGGGCAGAATGAGGGGACAGGAAAGAGGTGGCTTCAAGAAGTGCAGCTCAGAGGATGCCTCTCAGGGCCTGACAGTGTCCCCAACTAGTGTGAGTGGCCCCAAGACCCAGCCTTATCCCACAGCAGAGTACTCCCTCCCTCCTCTACCCAAGGGTTTGCATCCCTGCCTGGGCCAGGGAGTGTCTCACAGGGGCAGGACTTTGTACTTCAATCGGCCTTTCATCTGAAGCCCCCAGGACCACGCCAGCTGGCTTAATTAGGAGCCCCACACCACCTAAGTACTGTTTTGTAGCTGGACAGAGCACAGAAGACAGGGATTAAGTGATTTGTCCAAGATTATACTGCAAAGGTGCAAAGATCCCTCTTCTGGGGGATAGGGACATCCCCAGCTTCTGCCTGCCACCACCCCCTTGCCTGCTGAGTCTTGTCCTCTCGGGGCCCTGCGCCCTCAGCTGATGGCCTGAAGCCAGGGATATCTGTCAGGGTCTCTGCCTGCTGGCAGCCACCACACTGCTGGATGCTGACTGCTCAGCCAGTGATTGAGGGATCTATCCAAGGATCTCTGAAAAGACAGACATAGATGGCAGAGTCCGGAATCAGCTCCAATAGGACCCACAAGGCCTCCCTCGGGGCTGCGGCTGGCTCTGAGCCTCAGGGTGCTGGGCTGGCAGGGGTGAGGGGGCCGGATGGAGATGCCTGGTTGTGAGGCAGCCTGCCTGTGGGCCCTTGTCCTGCTGGGAAATTCCTGGCGTTCTTTCTTTGGTTTGTGAGCTCATGACAAGAGAGGTGGGTGCCTTTAAAAGCCGGAAAATAAACTGTTCATGGCAAAGAAACAAACAAATGCCGTTCTGAGCTGAAGCACGGTCCCTCTGGCCCAACTTGGGTGGAGTGGGGGATTGTAAGGGGATGGGGAGTCTTTGTCCTCAGCGGTACTTGTTTGAGGGGATGGGAGTCGTCATTGTCCTCCGCGGTACTTGCTGAGTCCTGCATGGCCACTCTCCCTTTTTGCTTCCATACACTTGCCATTTCCTGGTCCCTGCTGCTGCGAGGGAACCAGGCTGGTCTCCGTGTCCTACCCCCGCAGCCTGGTCTCAGGATAGATTCTGCCTACCAAGTAGCCAAGGCCCCTGCCCTGCTTCAAACAGCCCAACATTTCCAGCTGGGCATTCAGGGCTTGCAAGGGTCCCCCACACCCTTGGCCTTTTTCTGCCACCCCAACATCCTTTCCTACTGCTATCTTGGAACTTTTTCCGATCCAGCCCAGTCCACTATGCCCTGCACTAAGAGCACCTTGCCCACCCTGGAAGTGCTTGCTGACTCCCTGCTGGCTTCTGGGCCCCTCCTGAGCACAGCTTCCTGGGGCACCCGGAGCATACCTCAGAAACCCCCATCTCCTTCATTGGCTCTCACTACTTCTAAGACAATGCCCCCTTTTCTTATTTTCTTTCTTACCACCAGTTCCCTGCCAGGGGCTCAGGCCCCATTCTGGTCTGACCACTCCTCAGCTCATTGCAAGGTGAAGGAACACTGGGCACGGAAGGGTGCAGTGAGCTCAGAGGGCTGTGTGTCCAGAGTCAGCATGGCGACCGTCCATGAGAATCATAGATCAAGGCAAGGACAGGGTGGTGACCAGGAGGAGGAGACCACAGAAGGAGGCAAGAGTGATGCCACTGCTGGCTGTGCCCTCGCTGGATGCTCTTTCCAATCCCTCCTATGTTCCCTATACATGAGCACAGTCCCTCAGCCATGACTAAAGTCCCATCCAGGCTTCTCACCACTCTTAGCCCCATTGGGAGGGTCACTGTCCCTTAGCAATACAATCCCTGAGACAGGAGCGTGGGAGAATCCTTGTGGCTCCAGAAAGAAGAGCTGAGAAACAACTTCCTGGGGGAAAAAACAAAACAAAACAGGAGGCGGGGCTTGTCTCAGCCTCCGATAATCCAGCAACCTGTTAGCGTAAGTGTGTCTCATGGTGGCTTGGAGCATGCTTATGCTGTTACTTGTTTTTGAAATAGTGTCTTATGTAGCCCAGGGTAGCCTCCAACTTGCTAGATAGCTGAGGATTACCTCAGATGAATATCCTGTCTCAGTGTCCTGAGTGTTGGGGTAACGGACAGCAACAGCTTGTCAGAGAACTGGACAGACTCTCTCTGAAGACCAGACTGCTTGAACATTTGGAGTTAGCTCTACCAGCGGCGGTGGCAGGGGAGGGGGAAGAGGGGAGGGGGAACAGGATGGGGGACCACAGTGCCACAGGCCGGGGACCCATTTCTCCAACCTTGTTTGTTCAGAACCTGATGCTAAGACAAAAACAACAAGAACTTATTTTACAGCTAAGAAGAGGGAGGTTAGGAGAGGGTATGGCCGCTGGCCCACGTCCCACGGAAACCATGTGACCTGACCGGGCTTTCCTGAGCACCATGTAACACGCTGACTGGAATAACTGAGGCCCAAAACTGAGGGTGAGGAATAAGGGGTTCTGACGTCGATGGCCTCCCTGCAGGGCAGCAGCTTGTGGAAGAGAGCCCTCAGCCCCCTGGATGGCTTCCTGGCAAACCTCAGCCCCTCAGCGCTCCTTCTGGTTCCTGTTTGTGGCAGCCATTAGGGACAAGACCCTGCGTTAGCACATGAATAGCCAGGGATTTCCTGGGCCAGGTTGCTCGTGAAAATGCACATTTCTCACCAAAAGGGCCCTAGTTGGGCACTGCACACACCAGCAAACGGCCAGCCTGAGCCCTGCACCAGGTGTGAAGGCAGCTTGATGCTCCCAGGGGGCTGCCTGGGTCTTACCTAGCTGGAAGAAGCCAACCTCAGCTCTGCGGGAACAGACACCCTGGGTCCCCAACAGACTCAGGCCTTCACCCCCAACAGGAAGGAAGGCAAGGTTTAGAAGTATTCCCTCAGACCAGAGCTGCCCGGGACCAGATCCTGACCTCCTGTTCATGCTCATTCACGCCACAAACCTTTGTCCTGTCCTTCCAGCATGCTGGTTCCTGCTCTAGATGCTGGGGTGCCTCAGCAAAGCAGGTAGAGATGGGACCCCGCTCTTACAGGCTCAGAGCCTGTGGCAGGGGCATAAAGAGTAGAAAGATAGATGTGTAGGCTTGGGAGGCCTGCTTCAGCAGGGCTCAGGAAAGACAGCCTTTGAGGCAATGAAGTGCAAAGGCCCTGGGGCTTGGCTGGACAGAGAGAGCTTGCAGGGCTTGCTCTCTTGCTCTGGCCCCGCTGAGTCCAGTGTTTAGTGATCCACTTGAGTATGGTGCAGTCTTTGCTTTAATCCCGGACACTTTCACACAGGGCCAGCTCCTGTTTCCTGTGCCTGGGGCTGACAGACCAGGCCTATGCCTGTTCCATGCACAGCCCAGTCAGGTCGATGGAGCTGGGATAGGAAGTGTTTCCCCAGTTGTAGGAAGCAGGATGTTCACCCTGCTACTTCCCAAAAAATAAGTCTACCTCTTAGCTTCTGGAAACTTTCTCAGAAATGGGGGCTCTGCAGAGACAACATTGCTGAAGTTCTCAAGAATATCATACTGGGTTCTGAGCAGACCTAAATCTAGCAGCAGGTGCTCTTTCAGAGAAGGGGAGAGGAGAGAGCAAGGGCACCGGGGGACAGTCATCAGCACCCAGTCCTGGAGCCCAGGAGCTCCAGAAGGAGGCAAGAAAGAATCTGCTCTGAACCTGGGGAGGGGTACAGCCCTGCCCACCCCACTGCCAACTGCTGGCTGCCAGGACTACGAGGAACTTAAGTCTGTGTTGTTCAAAACCACGAACCAGAGCCTTGTGTGACCTCACAGGAAGCACACACACACACACACACACACACACACACGTCCTCAGATTCCTCAGCATGGATGGGGCCCATTTTAGACATTCACAAATTCTTGTCTGCTAGGAGAAGGCCTCAGGAGACTCTGGAGTGACATGGCTTGTCCATCCATTGTAGCCTCTACCTGCGGGGAGGATATGAGGGTGGGAGGTGGGTGGGGGTCCGGGAGAAAACATTGCTTCAGCACGTATGCCTTCCCAAGTCTTCTGGACAATCTGGGGCCCTGGCTAAACCTAGGCTGGGCCCAGGCTTAGATCTTTCTGGAGCCCCCGCGTCCTGTCCTTACTCCCCCCTCCCCGCCCTCTTCTGAGTCTGAGGGATGCAGAGCAACCCTGGCTAGCCTCTCTGTGGCCTACTCTCCCTCTGGAAGGCAATTAGGGGCTATTTGAGGTCATCAGCATATTCTGGTGGCAAATGTAACCTTAATGACATTAGCTCTGAAGTACAAATAAGCCGGGTCCTGGAGGAGTTCAAAGGGGCTCAGGAGGGTTGGGGTCTTCTTCAGGTCTGCTTGCCTCTCTTATAAACCTCCTGGACTGGTTCAAGAGGCTTGGGAGAATCCAGGGCTCCCTGGGGAATGGGAGGGAAACTCTCACCTCACCATACGAAGGCAGGTCAGGGGGCACTGACCTTTTAGGTGATTGGCTCAAGGGCCTGACCTCTTTTCAGGATCACCTGTGGTGAAGAGCTGGGGCCCTGCTCTACCTCATCCGTCTTCACAGGTATGCCCTCCACTCTGCACTTCCTAACCTGGGATGTGGACAGGCTACCAAGCCCTGAGGACTAGGGGAGAGGCCAGGGGGTGACTCTGTGTACTTCACGTGAGAAGGTTTTGTTCTAGGACCTGGTGATCCTGTGCTGTAAAAGAAAGCCAGCCAAGCATGAGCCTGAAAAGGAGTCGGCAGGCAGAGCCCTCCATGGTTCCTGCTGCCTTTCCTTGGCTGTGCGTTTTTGTTGGAGGTGATGTCTTCAAGCTTGTGCCTTGACTTCTCATCTCTCATGAACTGGACTTGGAAGCAGAATAAACCCTTTCGTCTCCTAAGCTGCCTTCGGTCAGGGTGTTTTTATCACAGCAACAGAAATGAAATGAGGACAGGTTCCTTTGTACTGAAAAAAATAGAAATAAGAACATCTCCAAATGTCAAGGTAACAGTCTTGGACTGTGTGCCCTCTACTGCTCACATAACCCACGGCACTGTGATTTGGAGTTTCTAGATGTGTTCCTCAGTGAAGGTACTCTGAGTATGGTGTCTGCCACTTAGGAGGTTGCTGGGAATCTTCCCCCAGCAGCTACTCTGCAAGTGGCTGGGTGACTTGCTCCTGTCTGCTTTGGGTAGCTTCTGGCCAGGGAGAGAAAGGATGGCTGCCCTAACACTCTGTAGGGTGGCCCAGTTTCTCCCTGAGCAGGAACCCAGTGCTGTTCAAAGTTCCTACTTCCTCACACTGGGACACTGAGGCAGAGGATGAGGAAAACTGGGACACTGAGGCAGAGGATGAGGAGGTGAAGTGGGCACTGAGGCAGGAGGACCAGGAGGTGAACTGGGACACTGAGGCAGAGGATGAGGAGGTGAAGGCCAGCCTGGGCAACATAGTGAGATCCTGTCTCAAACATGCACATGAACAAACAAAAATATTCTATTTCTATCTCATTCACAAGAGTGAGCCCCATGGACAAACTCAAACTCAAGGAACAAGACAATATAAGGCCCATCCTTGGTCTCTGGATGCAAGGCCAGTTGGGACAAGTGAGACCCTGCCAAAAGTAGCAAAACGGGAGAACTGAACATGATCCACAAAGCTAATGACTGTGAGAGTTCTACTCCTGTCTCGATGAGGGCATCTCTGTTCCTTTGTCCCATCTTGTCTTCAGTACCGGGACTGGCTTTTCCCCAGGCAGATGAAGTCTCTTGGGCCAATGGAAAATGTTCCAGGCTATTGGAACTCTGTCTTCCCCCAGCCATGTCCAGCAGGGTGAAGGGCATAGACTTTGGGACAATGGAAGGTCCATATTGTCTAGGAAGGCCAGGGCACCCATAAGAGGAGGAAGGGCCCAAGTGCCCTCCTTTCACTTTCCCCAGGAAAAAGGAACTTTGCAAAACTGAGCTAGGTATAAGTGGCTTCCCTCTGCCAGTTCCGGAGCCTGGGGAGTAATGGGTGCCCATCTGCGGTCCCTCCTTGCCCTCAGGGTCCAGCAAGAGCTGATAGCCATCTGAGGACCCCCAGTGACTGAGGGCTCATTTTGTCCCTTTTTACTGTGGGAGTACCCTCAGGACAGAGGCTGATTCTGCTTCTGCCAGAAGGCTCAGGGCCGGCAAACCTTGCAACCTCTGCTTGTCCCCAGAACCATCATTGTCAGCATTGGGCTAACATAGGACAGCTAATCAGGAGCCCAAGTCAGAAAGATTCCCATGAAAGAGCACTCCCAAAAGTTCCTGTTTTAATTTTTTTTTTGTTTTTTTTTTTTTGTTTTCTGGTTTTTCAAGACAGGGTTTCTCTATGGTTTTGGAGCCTGTCCTGGAACTAGCTCTTGTAGACCAGGTTGGTCTCGAACTCACAGAGATTCATTTTTTTTTGTTTTTGTTTTTTGTTTTTTGTTTTTTGAGACAGGGTTTCTCTGTGGTTTTGGAGCCTGTCCTGGAACTAGCTCTTGTAGACCAGGCTGGTCTCGAACTCACAGAGATCCGCCTGTCTCTGCCTCCCGAGTGCTGGGATTAAAGGCGTGCGCCACCACCGCCCGGCCTCCTGTTTTAATTTTTGATTTTTGGTCTTTGATACAAAGTTTCATGCAACCCAGGTTAACCTTGAACTTACTGTGCAACCCTGGATGACCTTGAACTCCTGAGGTTCCTGCCTGTGGCACCGGTTCCCCACCACACCTGACAAGCCCTGGCTGGTCACCAACTCCCTGCTTAGCGTTGGAAGATTGAGCACGTGAGCCTCCTACCTCTACTTCCCCACCGCTGGGTTTCTGGTTTGTTTTTTAAGACAGGGCCTGAGTGTAAACCGGGCTGTCATTATTTAATGGTCAGGCTCAATGAGGGCTCTTAACAGAGCATTCACCTCCAGGGCCTGCTAAGCGAGCCTCTACTTCCTTCTGGGACAATAGACGCAGGACCTTGGATGTCCAACCCTGTAGTGGCTCAGAACCCTGAAGGTGGCCTGCCTCAGTCACACAGACATTTCTGCCCTTGCTGACATGAAATGAAGGGGCACAGATGCCTCTCAGTGGGAAGAGAGCAGAGGACACAGCTGACAGAGCTGTGTCTGTCTCTGTCCTACCCAGGACTCCAGAAACCATCCAGCAATCCCGGGGTGCATACACGCAGGCTGTTCAGAAAGGGCTACTCTGGGCTTGGCCAGCTGTAGGACCTCTGACTGTTTTACATGCTATGACCAGTCCTTAAATAAAGGAATGAGGCCACTTGTCAGGTGCCATCTCCCTCCAGAGTCACCTGCTTTGCAAACTCCCCTAGGGATGGAGGTCACTCCACTCAGGGAGGTGAGGGTGGAAACAGCCTTGGTTGCCAGCACCCTGTGGTGTGTCTCCCCTGCCCGTCACTAGAGTGCCAGTCTAGCAGTGCCAGTCTGGCTCATGTGGAACCCTGACTGGGTAGCACCACGCACTCACTCAAGACAGCTTCAGGTGGGCCACAACCCAGTGTGCCAACTGATTTCCCTCATAGCCATTGTCACCAGAAGAAAGTCTCTATTTGGCCACAGTGACTCTAACACTTGAAGGTTTTCCTGAAGAAAGGAGTGGGGGAGCTCCAGGCTCACCCACCTGCGAAACTCAAGTTGTGCTGAACTGCGAAGTTTCCCCGAGTGTGAGAAGCTGGACCTCATAACCTGTGGTAGTGGGAACTGTGCAAGCTCTCAAATTAAAAACCAAAGGTTGCCAGGCTTGGTGGTGCTGGTCTTTAATCCTAGCATTCAGGAAACAGAGGCAGGCAAATCTCTGGGAGTTCAAGGCCAGCCTAGTCTACACAGTGAGATTCTATCTCAAACAAAACAAAAATGAGCAAACTCAAAAACAACCCAAAAGCCCTAAAACCCGGGCTGGTGAAATGGCCCAGTGCATAAGGCACTACCAAACTTAATGATCCGAAGGTAAGAACTTTTTAAAAAAAAAAAAAAAGATTTATTTATGCTCTCCGTGCTTGGTTTAGGTTCCGGCAACATGGCTAAATGTACCAAGAAGGTCGGGATTGTAGGGAAATATGGGACCCGCTATGGTGCCTCCCTCCGGAAAATGGTGAAGAAAACTGAAATCAGCCAGCACGCCAAGTACATGTGCTCCTTCTGTGGCAAGACCAAGGCAAGCCGTCGGCATCTGGCGCTGTGGTTCCTGCATGAAAGCAGTGGCTGGTCGGGCCTGGACCTACAACACGACTTCTGCCGTCACAGTGAAGTCCGCCATCAGCCGACTGAAGGAACCGAAAGACCAGCAGAAGCGCTACTATTTGAGACCCAAGCCTACTCAGTAATGCACAGCCAACTAAATAAATGGGTTAATTTACGTAAAATAAATTATGTATTTATTAATTATACAGTGGTTTGCCTGCTTGTGGGCCAGAAGAGGGAACCAGATCTCATTCAGATGGTTGTGAGCTACCATGTGGTTGCTGGGAATTGAACTCAGGGATCTTTGGAAGAGCAAGCAGTGCTCTTAACCTCTGAGCCATCTCTCCAGCCCTGGTTTTGGTTTTTCAAGACAAGGTTTCTCTGTGTATCCCCAAACATCCTGGAACTCACTCTGCATCTGCCTACCTCTGCCTCCTAAGTACTAGGATTAGAGGTGTGCATCACCATTGCCCAGCTAAGAACTAATCTTAAACAAACAAAACAGGATCTCACTTAGTTGTTCTAGAACTCAGAGATCCCCTGCCTCTATGTACTGGGATTGAAGGTGTCATCACTACGCCTGACCAAGAACTGATTTTTTATTTCCGGTTTTTCGAGAAAGGGTTTTTCTGTCACCCTGGCCTGGAACTTGCTTTGTAGAACAGGTTGGCCTTGAACTCACAAAGATTCGCCCCCCTGAGTGCTGGGATTAAAGGCGTAGGCCACCACCGCCAGGCAGACTGACTTTTCCAAATTGTTCTCTCCGTCCTACGCTGAAGCCCATGTGCAACACAAGGAAAACCTCAAAACTAAAGCAAAGACCACAACTTACTCAGTGCCTGCCACGGAAGCCATAGTGTTCTTTCCTTTCTTCTTAATGGACCTTGACCCCCACTCCCATTAGCCCTGTGCTGGAGGTCGCCAATCCAAAAGCACCAGTAGGTCAACAATGGGCTGCCATTGGCAACCCAAGTCACCTTGTTTGACTTTAACAGCCTTGCCGAGGATCCCAGGAGCCAGCAGGAAAGGGTCCGCTCAAGATTCCAGCTGCTTTTAACTGTGTGAATAACACCTTCACCACTATTCTCCTGGGGTGCTCTAATGGGGTGTGTGGAGTCAGCCTGGCAGCTGGGAGTCTGAATGGGTCAGATGGACCCTCCAGAGTCGGGCAGGACCACACCTTTCTGCTTGAGGTGTTTCTCTGGAATTTGCCCTGTGCCTGGCCTTCTTTGTATGAGGACAAGTCCCATAGGTGAGCCCACATCATTTATTATTACTACTACCACTAGTGGTCCAAGTCACATAGGTGAGTCCACCCTAGTCATTTATTATTTACTATCACTAGCACTACTGTTATTGAGATAGGCTCTCAAATAGCCCAGGCTGGCTCCAAACTCATAGTGGAGTGGAAGATCACCTTGAAATTAGGATCCTTCGTTTTCACCTCAGTGTTGAGATTACAGCTGTGCACAACCTACAAGAGATGCTGGGGACCCAAGGCAAAGTCTTCGTTGTGTGTCAGGCAAGCACTATCTCTCTCTCTCTCTCCATCCATCTATTTTTTTTTCTATTTGTTTATTAATTGGCAGGGTTTCTATGTGTAGCTCTGGCAGTCCTGGAATAGAACTCAGACCTGCCTGCCTGCCTGTCTCCCGAGTGCTGGGATTAAGGTGTACACCACAACCTCACAGCCTTTAGGGACAGTACCTCCTCAGACTCCATTGTGGGCTACAGTTCCATCTTAAAAATGAAGGTAAAATAAACCCAAATTGTAAACACGCCCTGATATAGGCAAGTTATAAATGTATAAGGACAACTAACACCAAATTTTAGCCTGGTGTCGTGGTGTAAACCACCTCAGTACTTGAGTGGATGCCATCTTTTCCGGCTTCTAATTTGATCCCACCTCCTCACTGAGAACAGTTAGCTGAACTAGCCAAACCCACAGGTATCGCCGGTTGACTGTCCTCAATGGGCCCCACTTGGCTTTGGGCAGACTTCACAGACCGAGGTAGGCAGCAATAGAGTCCCGCTGAGGAGGACACTAGGATGTGGCAACTGTGACATCCTTGCTTCCTGGTTTTCAAAGCCGCATTAGCGTGTACACAGCTGGCTAAAATCTGTCTCCCTGCCCCCATCCTGCTCAGCTGCAAATAGAAAAAAGATGAAGCGGACACAGGGGCTTCAAGACACGTTTGCCATTTTAATATCTTCGCCAATCATTCCCATCTCCCGTGGGGCTCTCTATACATGATCGAATGCTTCTCTCCGATCCAGTGTGCACAGCACATACTCTCTGGGTCGACACCTGTATTAACTACAGACCGACTCTTTGTAACCAGGGCAGATACAGAAACCTTAAACCCATCCCACAACAAATTTGCAAAGGTACAGCCTTGTCCTTGGACATAGACAGGAAAGGAAGCTGCTGAAGAAACAGACCAGGATGTCAGGGAGGACCACAGCCTGTCCTTGGAGGCAACATGGCCGCCAAGAACCCCATCAGAGCAGGGCAAGTGCCTTCCATCTGTAGTCTCGACACTAGCTGACTCAAGCAGGAGCCATTCTGGGCTACAGAGTAAGACTCCACCCCTCATCTCATCCCTGCCTCTCCAAAAAAGAGGGAGATATACTTTTGATTGAGTGGCCTGGCATGTGCCTGACTTCAGCCACCAGCACCCAATAGTGTGTGTGGCCCTGCGCCTGTAATTCCAGCACTTGGAAGTGGGGGCAGGAGGATCAGAAATTCAAGGTCATCCTCAGTGACATAGCAAGTCAGGGTCAGCCTGGGCTATGGAGTCCCTGTCTTTAAAAAAAAAAAAAAAACAGTAACAACAACAACAAAACAAAAGACCTTCAACTACCTTTTCCCCAACACTCTTGGAGTCTAGGGCCTGTTTTCAAAAACACATAATCTGTATTTTCCTGTAAGCCAGCAAACATCAAGGGAAGTTTGGGACATTCTCCCACCTCAGCTTGGGGCGTGTCCCCTTCCTTCTTGGGCTGTGGTACAGAATAGTATTTAAGTATCCGATTAGCATTCAAACAGAGTTTTTGAAAGGAATGTGAAAGACAAAAAAAAAAAAAAAAAAAAAAAAAAAATGCCAATCAGATTTTCCCCGTCTTGCTGTCTGTAGCCTCCCATAAAGTTAATTTGGGACGTGGCTCAGAAGCCTCCCAGCAAAGTCTTAACGTCTTGGGGAGAAGCATTTGGGGCATTCGCTCTAGCGAGCTAAGGTCATTTTGTATAAACTCCAAAGAGTCATTAATTAAAATTAAATGTTTGCCCTCACCTCAGCCCTTTTTTTAAATGCCGCCGACCCTGCCTCTTCCATCTTGGTCTCAGCGACAGGGGTTACATTCGTAAAATATATAAAGCAAAATATAAGGGTTACTTGACTTGGTGACCATATAGTGCACTCCGACAGCTGGCTGCGCATATTTTCACCATGAATACCCCTTACTAAAAGTAAATCATTGGGTAAAGATAGCTGGAACGTGACAAGAGTCCAGCAGGGCGCACCATGCTACATGTGGAAGAGAAGCCGGCAGGCGCACCCGGCAGAGTCTCCAGCTTGATCACCAGGGGCTCAGGAACTCTGAGGTAGATGGGAACAGAATGCAATGCGTTCACACTTGGGACTGCACCGGAATGCAAACTCCTGCCGGCAGAACGCCTTAGGGCTGGGAAGGACAGTTCACTCTCAAATTGTGGAGTTCCAGTACAAAGCTCCCCAAATTCAGGGAAGCCTGTTTTTCTCCGTTTGCAAAACCACTTTCTGTTATATCCTGACAGGCCATCCTCTATCACAAAAAGTAGAATTTCATCGCTAGAGTCTTGAGTTGTGGCACACGCACCTCCTTGTCCATTCCTAGTTCCTTTCCCGGCAATTGACAAAGTTCAATGGCTACAAGCCACGTGCCCTGTTTGGCCAGTCCAAAAAAGGCAAACAGGAGTTTATAAAGTTGTCTAAGGGTCTCTCCCATCCGGTAGGTCGAGGAAGATTGACTGCTAGAGAGTTCAAAGATCAGTCACGGAGATCTAAAAACAGAGGCGGGAGGACTTCCAGGACGCACTTCTGTCCCTGGAGTAAACCGATCCGTTCGGGGTTCATACCAAAGGGAGCTGAGGGAGCGGCTGCTTCAGGATGCTCCCGGACTGGAAGGAGCGATCGCAGGGTCCTTCTCTGACTGGCTCAGAGGCCCTAGGCAGGCCTTTCCAGACACAGAGAGGCCAGACACCCTTGGAATCTGATGTCACTGAGTTTTAAGAGACTCACAAATGAAATAGCAGCATTCCCTGGGCTTTGATAATGAAGCAAGTCCGTCCCCACTGAACCAAAAAAGTCTTAAGCTTCATTGGATTTGTTTGTTCTTTTGGTCATTTTCCCCCCACCCAGAAAATGAAAAAAAAACCCACAGAATTATAAATAATTGGGCATCAGTATATACATATTTAAATAATTAATTTAAATATCTTACACCTGTTTTTGCAAACAGTTCTCCATGGAGAGAAAGTGCTCCTCCTGAGGGGTGGGGTGTGCTTCCGAGGCTGAGGCAAGGCTCCGGAGGGTCACAGTCTAGGAAGGAAGTGGGTTACCTTCATCGTAGGTGACACTCGGTTCCCTTTCTTGGTCCGCCCGTTCTTACTGAGGGCCATGAACATGCCGGGGTGCGCGTAGGATTCGTAAGCGTTGTAATTGTTGGGCAGAAGAATCTCTTTGAATTTACACTCATCGGTAAAGAAAGGCTAAGAAAGAGGACACAGGGTGAGCCAGGGATCTGTTGCAGCAGGGCCCAAGAGGTCTTTCTAGGCAGGGTGTCAAGTCTGTCTGTCCCAGGCTTCAAGGAGTTGTTAAGCCCACGCTAGGCGGAGCACAGCTCACCTGCCCGGTCCCTATCAATCTAGTATCTCCTGCCGCGCGCGTGTTCTGCCTGTTGGGACTCATCTCCGTTGGACCCGCCTCTCTCCTAGGATGCGTTAAGTACCCACGTACGGCTGGCAGAAATAGGGTGGGGCAGTCCCTTTGGTCTGGAAATGCAAGCTGCTTCTGGCTATTTTGGCTGAAAACCTCGAGACCCGGTAACCAGACACAAGTGCGTGCGTGTGGGTGGGGTGTGGGTTTTACAATCCTGCTAGCCCTGTACAATGTCTCCAGCAGGTGCCCAGCCAGACCCCCCGGGTACTTACCACACCGAAGAGCTTGCCCCTGCTGCTCATGGCCACGAAGAACCGGCTGGCCACTCCGAAGATGCTCACCACGCCCCGCTGCACCGGGGAGAGCTCCAGAAGGCCTGGGGTGGGAGTGGGGGCGCAAGTCAGAAAAGAGTAGGTGACCCTGGGCCCACACAGACCCTCCACCTGTGAACCTCTGGAGACCTCAATGCTGGGGTGAATGGAGGTGAAAAACTCGGGGTCTCTAGCGCAAGCATTAAGAGCTGGTAGCCCCCAAGGCTGGCCTCAGTCTGGGCACTTGTCCCGGGCTCCCGTGGGTGCGAACGGGCGAAGGCGCTGGAATTCGCGGCACCGGGAGCCCAGGCTTCCGAAGGCGGGAGGCGGGGCCCGACCGGCTGGTGCGCTCCCGGTCCTCGGGTCCTAAGGGACGGAGCTTGAGCCGGCACAGTTCCCGGGTCTGCTGCTCAGGTCCCCACCCTCCCAGCACGCCCCGCACTTACTGTCGCCGGTGTCTGCGTGCACGCCGCCGATGCGGCCGTCGGGCAGCACCTGCAGGTGGAATCCGATGCCCACGTTACAGTAGAGGCGCCGCAGTCTTTTGAGGCCCAGCAGGTAGTCCCCTGCGCCGCTGCGGACCGCCGCCTGCGGGGGTTGCGCGGCCACCGGCAGGCGCGCCAGCGAGCGGGCCACCAGGCCATCCCAGCCGCGCCCCAGTTCAGCTGGCCGCGTGCCGTTGGGTGCGGCGGCCCCTCGACCCACCAGGGCCACCAGCAGGGCCAACAGGACCCTGGGCAGCACTGTCCCCGTGGCCGGCCCGCGCTTAGCCATCCCGGCCCGCGGGCCGTGCGTGCGCTCGAGCGATGGGCCGTGAGTTCGGCGAATGCTGCACGACGGTCGAGGCTACGGGAACAAACGGGCCTGCAACGGTGGCGGGACAGTCCCCCGCGCGCCCAGCCCCGCCGAGCAGCGGTATATATAGCCGGCGCCCCCTCCTACTCGCCGGCCCGCGGGGCGTCGGTCGACTGGGAGCCGGGGCGCAGGCCGCCTGCCAATCACCGCCGGGGGAGGAGGCGCGGACCGGGTGGTGCCTACTGTCACCTGGAGAGACCCCAGTCCCTAGCTTTTGGCTCCGCCCAGCACTCGAACCTGTTAGTCCCTCCCCTTGGCTCTTTGCTCCATGGGGCATCTCTCGTCCTTCCCTTTGGGGACCCGTCAGAATCTGAATCCTTTCTGGTGCGCCAAGGATTGACCTGGACTGAGGGTGGGAAAGTAGCCTAGCCACACTGTAGTTTAGCTATCGGGGTAAACTCCAAGGGCGGCACGATCGGTGGGGAACCAAGTCTAGGATGGTCCCAGAACCTTGGAAGTTTCCAGGTCTGCCAAGTAGAGGGTCGAAGCCCGAGCAGCAACCACGGAGTGGGCGCTTCTATGCGAAATCGAGTTAAGGACATCTGGGGATAGCCCAGACTTGTGCTCCCCACCCAGGCACCTCAAGGCAAGGACAGAATGACAACTGGCGGGGCATTGGACTCTTGGAGTCATCAGTTCCCTCCCTCCAATTCCAAAACAAGGATTTTCGGATGTGGAGGCCAGACTTTCCTTTCCCAACCCGGTAGCACTCCAACCCTGAAGGGCTCTGGAAGGGTCCCTTCCCCCACCCCCCCACCCCCCCCACTGTGGCCATTATGGCTTGATGGGGCTTACTGAGCAGAGCCCTGGTAATGCACACCTAGGTGTGAATGTCCCTGTTCTGTGTTCTGTGGTAGCTGAGGAGCCTGGAGCCAGCAGGTGACCAGGCTGCAAAGCGGGAGGGGGGCGGTGTCAGAGCCTGCTACACCCCTGACCTCACAAGCAGTGCTTGCCACCAGAGCCTTCTCAGGGGGCCCGTGGTTTCCTCCTACCCTCGGTCCCTGAGCTTGCACCAATCTTTCTTGGACCTTACTCACAACGCCAAAGGGAATGGAGCCAGGTCCTGAGATTACCTAGTCCTTAGTGGGGGGTTACACCGTGTCTCCAAATCCCTTGATGAGGCATCTTGATGCACTTGGCAGCCTGGGATCTCTGGGGCCTCCAGTGGCCTGTAGAGCTGCTGCTGGCCTTTCGGGCTCCCGCCCCACACACGTCTCTTCTCACCTATGGGTCCCTAATTTCCTTGCTGGCCTTGGTCTGAGCACTCCTGGGTGCTCTCTGATCAGACCTAGGTCGTTGCCCTGTACTAAGGCTGCTGCTGGTGGTGAGCAGGTTCCCCACCCCCACCTCAATCTGGAGATGCATCCGTGACTCTGTGACACTACAGGAGGAGTCACTGGCTGCCTCACTTTCTGGGTGCTCTTGATAGCAGAGACAAGTGTGGGGGGGCTAGGATTGGACACTATCATCCACCTGCCCTGGGGTCTGGTGCTTGCGTCTGGCTGTGGCTCCAAGACCTACTGCTGCAGGCCCCTCCCCTCCGTGTTCGTTAGTCAGGGAGAATATGGAAGCATGGGTAAAGTAAGAGCCCCATGGACTGACCCCAGCCTGTCATCGTACCCCAATGTTATACTTGTCCAGCTTCCCTCCCTTTTCCTAGAAGGAAGATCCAGAGATCTTCTGGCCATGACTCCTGCTTATCTACCTTAGGGTAGCATCCTCCAGGATGCCTGTGTGCCTCTACTCCTGCTTACCTGCCCTAGGGTAGCATCCTCCAGGATGCCTGTGTGCCTCTACTCCTCCTGCTTACCTGCCCTAGGGTAGCATCCTCCAGGATGCCTGTGTGCCTCTACTCACTCCATTTGCTGCCAATTCGCAGCTCTTAAGAGTCTTACTGGGGTCAGGCTTGGCGGTCTACACCTTTAATCCTAGCACTCAGAAAGCAGAGGCAGGTGCATCTCTGAGTCTGAAGCCAGCCTGGTTATATTGTGAGTTCCAATCCAGCCTGGGCTACAGAATTCTCAAAGGGAAAAAAAAATCACTACAAAAGTCTTCATTTTTTATGTGTCCCTGTCCTTTGATATTGTCACCATCATGGTGTGACCAGTCTGGGCCCATCTCCAGAACTTGAGACACAGTAGGTGTTCAACGGTGCTTGTGGATCAGTAACTACTGGCTAAGCCAGGCCTGGAGCAACTCTTCTAGTAACTGCTGGGCTCAGAGCTAAAGCTTCTAAGTGCCTGGGACAGACAGAATGGAATCTGGTGACTTTAGCTTAGCTGAGTTCAGGCCCTGAGCCTTTCTGCCCTGCCACAACTCTGAATGTCTAGTCTATCACAAACTTGCAAGATAGGAAGATCTTGCAGCCACCAACTCTGGGTTCAAGTCCTGCCTCTAGCCTGTTGGTCACAAGTGACCTTTCACTTGCAGACTGCTCCCCGTGTCCCAGTCTACAAAATGAGCTGAAGTTGTGGGCTGTGGATGTGACTCACTTGGTAGCGTGTCTATCTGCCATGCGTGAAGCCCCAGATTCCAACACTGACCGACCCAGGCATGGCGTGACAGTGCTCACCTACAATCCCAGCTCTAGGGAGACTGAAGCAGGAAACCAGAAGTTCAAGGTCATCCTCAGCTACAAAGAGGGTTGAGGACCAATGCGTGCTACAGGGTGCCATCAGAGGCAGAAGGGGGTCCTTTGAGAAGAGGCTGAGCAAAGTCTGGGGTGGGGTGACTCCCATAGGACCGGGCTGACAGCATGTGCTGGTCTCAGAGAAAGAGCCAAGGCCCCGTTGAAAGTCTACACACAAATCACACTGCAGTAGGCTGTGAGTGGAGGCTAACGGGTGAGCGGGTGGGACAAGGCTCAGCACTGAAGCACGCAGTCAAGGCCCAGACCAACGACCCTCAGAGTGTGACCTTGCATGACCTGTGATTTCAAAAGTCCCCTTGTCATTCCCTTGAATAGCCACTTCTCCCTTGGAGCAGCACTTCACTTAGCAGCCAGTTTAGCTGTTAAGAGTTCAGCAGCTTCATCGTCATAAGAATAAGAATGCATGAAAATTGGGTTCTAGGCCCGAGTGGGGGAGGAGGCTCTCCTCTGGGCAGGGCCCAGGGTAAGCTTTACAAATCACAGCAAGGCTTTCCCGATTTAAATCCATCTTCTGGCTTCAGCAATCCCTTTATGCAGACGGGTGGGGGGTGGGGTGGCCTGGCAGGTGGGTCTGCCCAGCCTCCAAGAAGGTGACACTTAGGCCTCCAGAGTAAGGAGGTCGGCTAATATTATCCTTAAAAACAAAACAAAACAAAAAAACATAAAATTGTTTGAGCTTGGTGGCACACGCCTTTAATCCCAGAACTCAGCGGGCAGAAGCAGGAGGATCTCTGTGAGGCCAGTCTTAGAGTTTCAGGCTAGCCAAGGCTACACAGGGAGACTCTGCCTTTAAAAAAGAGGATTGCCCTCCAGATAAAGACACAGTGCACGACCCTGAGCCTGACTACCTAACTTCAAATCCAGTAATCCACACGGTAGAAGGAGAGAAGCGACTCTCACTGCTGGGCTGCCTCCCCACCATCCAGCTCCTCAGACTGAAACTCTGTCCCCTTAAATGCTGACTCATCCTCCCCCCCACCCCCTTGAGCCCACATCCTGTGGAGCAAAGACTCCGGGGACAAGCGATCAGCCTAGCCGCGTGGGGCCCTTTGTGCCTGGCCTGGCTCACTGCTTGGAATTTATTCAACGTATTCAGCAGGTACAGCTGCAGTACCTGCCTGGATTCCCTTCCTTTTGAAGACTAAATAATATTCCATCGCTAAGGGACCGTGTTTTGTCCCCCTCCTTGTCTGTCTGTGGACCCTTGGGCTTCTATCCTGGGGTTGCTATGATGTACTGTACCACTACCCCGCCCCCCCCCCCCCAAAGTGCACACGCTTATCTGACCCCGTTCAGTCCTTCCCTGGAATGCTGGGTTACATGGTAATTCTACACTGATGTTTTAGGGGCACTGCTGTCCTTTTCAGGCACTATCCTTAGCAATACAGGGGACTGAGCCCACAGTGTCATACTGTGAGGCCAACACCCTGCTCCTGAGTAACAGCCTCAGTCTGTTTCAGATTTTAAAAAAAGATTTTTTTTAAATTTTTATTTTATATATATGAGTATTTTGCTTATATGTATGTCTTATGTATGTGTGCTATATGCATGCACAATCCATGAAGGCCAGAAGAGGAAATCAGATCCCCTGGAACCGGAGCTACAGAGAGGTGTGAGCTGCCACATGGGTGCTAGGAACTGAACCCCAGTCCTCTGCAAGAGCAGTAAGTTCTCTTAACCACTGAGCTGCCTCCCTAGTCCCTGTTTCAGATTTTTTTTTTTTTAAACAAAAGTTATTCCAGGCCTGGTGGCACACATCTTTAATTCCAGCACTTAAGAGGCAGAGACAAGTGGAACTCTGAGTTTGAGACCTCCCTGGTCTGCCCAGGGAGTTCCAGGTCAGCAGGGTGTACACAGTGAGACCCAGTCTTAAATATACTTAGTGATTTACTTATTTATTAGTGTGTGTGTGTGGTGTGCACGTGTGCACTGTGCATGTCTGAGGTTAATTTTCCAGAAGTTGGTTTGGTTCCAGGGATTGAACGCAGGTTGTCAGGCTTGGCGGCAAGCCACCTTTGCCGCCCTTCAGGCGTCTCCACGTCTCCATGTAGAGCAGGCTGACACTGACTTTATCACCTTAGCATGGCTAAGAGCATTTTTTTTCTCTTGGTTTTTTGAGACAGGGTTTCTCTGTGGTTTTGGAGCCTGTCCTGGAACTAGCTCTTGTAGACCAGGCTGGTCTCGAACTCTTAGAGATCCGCCTGCCTCTGCCTCCCGAGTACTGGGATTAAAGGCGTGCACCACCACCGCCCAGCACTAAGAGCATTTTTTAAAAGGTATCTTGAGGTTGGGGCAGTAGCTCAGTTGGTAGAATGCTTGCCTAGCACACAGGAGGCCCTGGGTTCAAGCCCCAGGACAACACAAGGTTGGGCGTGGTGGTGCTAGCCTCTGGCCACAGTACTTAAGAGGTGGTGGCATGCAGAACTGAAGTTCAAGGTTATCCCTCCCTACTTGCAGAGCTTGAGGCCAGCCTGGGTTACGGGAGACTTTGTCTAAATAAAGTCACCTTTATTTCTCGGCAACTACAATTCCAGACTCCTGAAACTCTGTGTGTGTGTGTGTGTGTGTGTGTGTGTGTGTGTGTTTCTTTCTTTCTTTATGTAGTCCTTCCTGTCCTGGAAATCACTCTGTAGACCAGTCTGGCACCACAGAGATCCACTTGCCTCTGCATTCCAAGTACTGGGATTTAAGGTGTGCTCCATTGCCACCTGCGGCTTATGGAGGTCTTGTGTTCAGAAATTGCCTTATATTTCTCTGCTCTTTTTTGCCCTGGAGCTAGTCCCACCAGGTCTGGAGATAGACTACAGCAGCTCCTAGAATTGCCGCTCAGTAAAGCAGAGTCTCTCAGGAGCAAGTGTGGGGATCCTGCCCATGTGAGAAGTGGGTGGTATCCAAAAGAAGGCCTCAGTTTCTTCACCTGTCAGATAGTGATGTTGAACCTGCCACTCTGGAGACTTCTTGGAGGTCTACATGGGTCCGTCTGTGCTCGGTTCTAGAAAGGATGGAATACCAGAGATGCAGACACACTACTACCTTGCCTGTGTGTGGTGTCTGGGCCACGTGACCCCAGTCTTCTCACCTGCCCTGGCCTGCTGCCTTGCTGGCTAGCCACGGTTACCTGGCTGTCTGACCCTCTGAGTTCTGATCTGCCTTCTGTGTTGCACCTTCCCCACTGACTGAGGACCAGGTGACGGGTGCTCTGAAGCCCTTTTCTCTGGGTAAGTTCACTGAGTTAGGTGTGAGTGGCTTAGCCAGGCTGATACTGCCTTTGCGTGACCAAGCCCTGTCAGGCGTTGTCTTATTGTCTCCGCGGCGGTTGTTCACTGCAGTGTACAGCACTGGGCAGCTGGCTCAAGGTTACAGAGACAGTTAGTGACGGCATAAGATTTAATTCTGCCCTGGGGTGCCTAAGACAGGCTCCAGGCCATTCTGTCCTTGTCCAGTTTCTCCTCCTGCGTTAATGATCTGAATCATGTTTGCTACACGAATATTAGGGAACTCAAACTGTGCAGGCCTGAGTAGGGGTCAGGTTTCGTGAGGTGACACGATCACCAGGAGCCACCTGCTCACGGGGAGCCTACAGATGTGACACCCAGTCCCCCATCCCTTAGCAAATCAAAGACACAAAAGTCAGGAGAGACTCTGCAAGGCTTGAGAGGGGGACACCCTTCCCCACCATCCCCCACCCCCATCCTCAGAAAATAGTAGTAAGCAAAGCCAGGAGAAAGCCAAGATCTTCCGCCCGCCGTCCATTCCCACAGGTGGGACAAGTCTTTGACAGTCCTGGGGAAGGGAGTCCCTCAGAAAGAATGAGAAAGAGTGGCCTTCAGAAAGTAGATGCTCCAGGTGTGCGTGGGTGCCAGGACAGAAGTGGGGATCGTGGGGGAGGTCTATGAGGAGTAGGGGGGTCTTTCCAAAGGAGATTTGTCACTTGGATTCCTGGTCTCCATTTACCCCATGAATGTGTCTGGAAGTTTTCCAGGCCTCAGGTCCCCAACTGAGTCTCAGTGAGCAGAGGGACTGCACTAGGAAGGCTGAGGGCAGCTGAGTAGGGGGTGGCTCCCTTCTCTTAACAATCAAGGCTTGGTTTCTCCTGGAGACCCAAAGAATCTGCTCCTGGTGCGGGCACAGGATGGGGGAAGATGGAGTCTAGGCTTGTGTGTGTTGTGGGGGGAGAGGCTAAGAGTGAGAACCCACCCACTCTTCTGCTCACAGCCTTGGGAGACCTCAGAGGAATTACCACGGAGATGGCAAAAGGTCATTTTAAAGGTCAGACTTGGCCTCTGTGTGCCCCGCCCCCAGCCATGGATAGACTTAGCTCAAGGAAGGTTCTAGACAGGGCTCTTGCTGGGAGTGACATCCTGCCCCAAAAGGCTCTTCTGCCTTTCTCTTCCCCAAAGGGAGAAGGAAAAAGGGCAGGGAAAAAATCTTTCCATTTCCCTGCCTGGCATGACTCCATTCCCCAGCCTAGAGGAACATACACACACACACACACACACACACACACGCGCACGCACCCACGCACGCACGCACAAATACACACCACGGTGCTTATGTGGAACTGTGGAGGTCAGAGGTCAGCTTTGGGGGTCAGTTCTTGCCTTCTGCCATATGGGTTTAAGGAATCAAACTCAGGTCACCAGACTTGGTAGAGAGTGTATTTACTGGCTGAGCCATCTCCCTAACCCTATTATCTATCTATCTATCTATCTATCTGTCTGTCTGTCTGTCTGTCTGTCTGTCTACCTACCTACCTACCTACCTACCTACCTACCTACCTACCTACCTACCTACCTATCTATCTATCTATCTATCTATCTATCTATCTATCTATCTATCTATCTATCTATCTAATCTCACTCTGGACCAGGCTGGCCTTGAACTCTGGAGAACTCTACCTGTTTTTGTGGTGTGGGTGTGGTATTAGGGAAGAGCTCCACCGGCCCTCTGCTCCTCAATTAACTAATTTCCCCTGTGCGGGGACTTGAGCCTCTTTTGATCTGTTAACAGCTCAAAGGCTCCTTCCCTCCCCCAGGTGGCGAAGTTCCTGGTTTTGCCCTTCTTCACTCTGATCTGTGTGCTTGCACACTCTTGTGTGGGACCCATAAGCGAACACCAACTGTATCTGCCACTCCTCCCTGGGCCTCCTGGACCCGAGTAGAGAGGGAAGGAGGTGGCTGATGGCCCTCTTTCGGTACAGTCCTTTCTGGGCTGTGTCTGTGGGTTCTGTATTAGGGTGTCTGCCGGCTGGAAGCCGCACAGAAGCTGGTCCAGACTCCCTGCTCTTCTGGCTGCACTCATCAGGGATGGGCCTGGGGGCTGCACCGCTTCTGACCGGTTCTCAGGGCTCTCCGGTCCGCCATGGTGTATGTTTGGAAGATACAGTCATTGGAAGAAAAAAAAGACCCCAGCAGGCTCTGATCCTCTGTTCCCCCAAGATATTAGAGGTGCTCTCCAAAGCCAAGGTTACTATCCAGGGCTACCTTGGGTCTGAGTGAACTGGGAGGGTCCTCCTTGTCCTAGTGTGTGGTGCCCCAGGGCCTTTGCACCTGTGCTCAGGTCAGCCTTTCTTTTGTTAATTGGAAGAAAGTAGCTGAGAAAGGAAATGTGGAGAAAGGGGAACTCCTGGGCCCTTAGCCATTCTCTCCAGAGCCCCTCAGGGTGCGTACCTGTTCCCTCTCCTGACAGTAGGAGGTGTGGGCCCAGCTCAGCTGACTGCAGGTGGGGCCTGGGAACCTTCCTTTTCTGGCTTCACTCCACCTCAGCCTGTGGGGAAAGACTGGTCTGCCCTTGGGTCAGGCTCATCCCAGGGGGACCACAACAGGTCTGTGAGAGCACTTTGGGGGCAGGGTTGGGTGCAAAGTTCACAAGAGCTCTTCTGGGACAGGGCTGAGTGTTCTGTGGGGGGGGACTTCGAGTGGCTCTAGGTCACCTGCCTGTCCCCCTACTTTTGCCTCTTGTACCTAGTTCCAGGAGCAGCCCCAAAGACCAAGTATGTTCACAGGCTATGGGAGGAGGGTTCCCTGACACCTGCTCCTCCAGGGTCTCAGTTTACCTGGTGATCTGCCAGCTAGCTTGGAGACTCTCTGGATAAACAGGGGAGATTGCCTCACTGACAGGAGCCACATGACAGACCATCCCACATGACTCTACCATACAGGGCAGAGTGTCTCTGCTGGCTCACGGATGGGAACCCCATCTTCTCATTCACCCTCCTCATAGCCGTGGGCAGTGACTTGCCTCTCTTCAACAGGAGGGGGCGAAGCTCAATGGGAGGGAACACCTGTGAGTAGCAGGGCCAGTCTGGTATCTTGGAGGCAGGATATGAGTAAATTTGGCAAAGTGGGGCCTTACTGAGCCACACATGTTCCGGAGAAGTCCCTCTGGAGAGCTACAGAGACGATAGATAGGTCTGCAGTTACCTCTGGAGAGCTACAGACACAGGGCTGTAGTTACCTCTGGAGAGCTACAGAAATGATAGATAGGGCTGCAGTTACCTCTAGAGAGCTACAGACACAGGGCTGTAGTTACCTCTGGAGAGCTACAGAAATGATAGATAGGTCTGCAGTTACCTCTGGAGAGCTACAGACACAGGGCTGTAGTTACCTCTGGAGAGCTACATACATAGGGCTGTAGTTAACTGTTCTAAGGCTGTTGCAGAATCCAGGTCAGGGTCCCAGCACCTACACTAGATGACAGCTCACAACTGTCATTCTCTCTGTCTGCTCACCACTGACAGTGGCTGCAGCTCTAGGGACTCCAGCTATCTCTTCTGGACTCCGAGGGCACCTTCACTCACACATGCGCACACATGTAGGTTTTTTTTTTTTTTTTAAAAAAATCTAACCTGATGCAGTGGCCTATACCTTTAATTCCAGCACCCAGGCAACAGAGCCAGGAGGACCTCTGTGGTTGCAAGCCAGCTTGGTCTACCTGATGGAAACAAAGACTTTTTTTTTTTTTTTTTTTTTTAAAGAAAAAAATTTCGGAACCTGGCTTCTTGACACTAGCTCTCCCCAGGTCCTGGGTACCTACAGTCCTGCCTTCACTGGAACCACGGGGCCCTGCTAGGTGACAGACACTCTGTCTCACACCTAGAGTGAGACCCTGACCCCTCTGTCCTCCTCAGGGAAGGGGTTATATTCTCATTTTACCATAATCTAGAAAGAAGGGGAACCACCTAGGTCCCCTGAAGCCTGGGACTGCTAAGGACCCCTGGCCCAATCACTGCTTTGAGGCCAGTTCCTTGGATTCTCAGGACCTGGCCAGCCCTCCTCAGCTTCCTCCTCCCTGATGTCAGCCTGCAGAGCTAGGGACACTGGCCCTGTGAGGCAGTCCAAAGGCCATTCCTGGGCCCCTGGCCTGGGTGACAAGCGGCCTCTGCCGCCTGCTTGCTGATAGGCCACACGCCTGTTCTAAGCCTGCATGCGATGCCGTCTAAGCCAGGGCAGACCCAGCTGCTATTTTGGGGTCTTCTTTCAACTATTTTGGCAAAGACCAAATGGCAGCCTCCTTTAAAATAGCTGCTCCGAGCACAGGGGTCACCCCCCGGGAACCAGGTTGCCCAGGCCGATGGCTTCTCAGTCGCTCATTTGAGTTAAATACAGACCCGGCATCTGGAGCTCTGAGCCACTCATGGACATACTAACAGTAAAACCATTGCAAAACCAAAATAAAGCCTTGCTGGCCCTGATAGCTCTCAGAAGAGGCTTGGCCATACAGATGCTCCTGTGTCCTTGGGAAATCACCGGGGGCAGCTGGAGGAGGTGTCCAGAATATAAGGAGACTTGTCTCTGGCCTACAAGTTGATGACATGTGTGGGTCCCTTGCATAGTTCTGTGAACAAATATGTCTTGTTCAGAGATGGACCAGGACCCCCTGAGATCAGGGAGTCCTAGAAAGAGCAAGCCAGGCTCCCCCAAGGCACCATCACTCCAACTAAGGCTGTAGAATTTGCTAAGATGTCAATCACTGCTGACCTGGTCCTGGACACTGCCCATCTGTCCTCTAGGCTGCCTCCTTTAGTGAAGATAGTGGCATGGCCCATGATGCTCTCTTCCTTATATTCTGGCCCTTTCATGATCTGTCCATCATTGTCTGTTGTGTCTTGGGCCTGCTACGGTATCAGGCCAAGAATTTGGGGAACATTTGACTCAAGGTTCCCTTAGCCATTCAGCAAAAGTTGGCTGCTCTGCTATTTATTTAATTTTAAAAATTTATTTTAGCCGGGCGGTGGTGGCGCACGCCTTTAATCCCAGCACTCGGGAGGCAGAGGCAGGCAGATCTCTGTGAGTTCTAGACCAGCCTGGTCTACAAGAGCTAGTTCCAGGACAGGCTCCAAAAGCTACAGAGAAACCCTGTTTCAAAAATAAAATTAAAAAAAATTATTTTATTATTTTTATTTATAGTCTATGTATGTGTGTGCATTTGTGTGGGTGTATGTGTACATGTGCACTTGTGTTCAGCTGCCTGCCAGGCCAGAAGGTGTTGGATTCCCTGGATCTGGAGTTACAGGTAACTGAGCTGTTCAACCTTGGTGCTAGGAACTCTTGGCCCTTTTAACCACAGAGCCTCTCTCCAGCACCTCCCTGGCCCAGCTTTTCAATTTAAAGACAGAGTCTCAAGTAGCCCAGGCAGGATGGCGTTGACCTGATCCTTGTGCCTCCACCTCCAGGGTTTTCAGATGAAAAGTGTATGCCTCCTCGCTGAGCTTTGCCCGCCTCTAACAGATTATAGAGGAGTCCTTGAAAGTGAACAGGGAAACCAAGGCACACTGAGACTGGGCACAGGCAAACTACACTAACACCGTGTCAGCCAATAATATGTGTGGCTGGCACAGGAAGGCCAACCAGGCTTACATCTGCAATCTCAGCCTCACAAAACTGAGGCAGAAGGATCACTGTGAGTTCATGGCCAGCCTAGGATACCAGTGAAACCCTGTCTCAAAACAAACAAACAAAAAGACATGTACTCTCTTCTCCTACCCAGCGTGTCACCCAAAATCCTGCAGACCCTCTGGGGTGGGGGGGGTCTGGGGCTTGAAAGGCAAACCCTGTTGGTGTTTATGCTCCTTTGCTCTGCAGGGATCAGGGAGGCAGCAAGAGCAGGTCAGTCATCAGCCACTCAGGCAGCTTGTGGGGATCAGGCTGTGGCCTCTAGCCTGAACACACTGGGGACAAAGTGCTGAGACCCTGGCCAGGCCCTGCCTGGGTCTTCGCACTGGCTGCCACCTTTTTTGAATTGTGTCTTCCTGTCCCTTGGTTCTCAGCCTGGATGTTGCTGCCCCACACATGTGCTCTTGGTCTGAGCATCATCTGTTGTCCCTGCGATGTCCCTCGGGCACCATGATGGAATCTGCGTGATACAGTTTAAAAGCATCTCCCAAGCCGGGCGGTGGTGGCGCACGCCTTTAATCCCAGCACTCGGGAGGCAGAGGCAGGCGGATCTCTGTGAGTTCGAGACCAGCCTGGTCTACAAGAGCTAGTTCCAGGACAGGCTCCAAAACCACAGAGAAACCCTGTCTCAAAAAACAAAAAAAAAAAAAAAAAAAAAAAAAAAGCATCTCCCAGTTTTACCTCTCTTGTTGATGTCAAGATGGTGTGGGCCACACTGCTCTGGCCTTTCCTCTCAGGGGTTCATGGAGCTGGTGCTTAGGGGAGGGGAGGGAGCAGAGCAGGAGTGGGTTGACATTGTGTGCAACAGCATGTGGGCCTTCCCTACTGTAGCGAGTCCTTTTCTGTTCCACCAGTCAACTCCCAAATAACGACACAGAGACTTATTAATTCTGAAAGCTCGGCCTATATCTTACGCTTGTTCCTAACTAGCTCTTATAACCTAAATTAACCCATTTATATATTAATCTACATCTCACGTGCCTTTACCTCTCTTGCATCCTGTACCTCCTGTTTCCTCTCTGTGTCTTCTGGATTCTCCTGTGTGCCTAGATTCCTCCTCCTTTCTCTCCCTGCCTGGAAGTCCCACCTATACCTCCTGCCTATTTATTGACTGTTCAGCTTTTTATTATACCATTCACGGCAATACATTTTTCACACAATGTATAAATATAACATTTCCCCTTTTGTCTAAAGAAAAAGTTTTAATGCTAACATAGTAAAACTATATATGATAAGAACAATTATCAGCTAAGAATTACATTTACAATGTCCAGGCCGTCTTCTATTTGGCAAACTTAGAGAAAATATTTTACTTTTTATCCTATCTTAGTGAGTCAAAAGTTTTGTACCTAATTTATTTTCTATCCTAACTTGTATTACTATCTTTTTAGATCTTAAAACATTTTTTAGATAAACAACTTAATCTTTTATGTCTCCATATCTTGTATACTTAATACCTCTTTTGTGAGTTTCTTTTTTATTTTTTGGATTTTCGAGACAGGGTTTCTCCGTAGCTCTTTGGTTCCTGTCCTGGAACTAGCTCTGTAGACCAGGTCTGCCTGCCTCTGCCTCCCGAGTGCTGGGATTAAAGGCATGCACCACCACCGCCTGGCTGTGAGTTTCTTTTCTGAATTTGGTAACAAGGAAAACTGTAACTGTAACAATCTAGTTTTTAACCCATCCAAAACTAGAGAAGGATACAATATTACCTGAGCAAACAGGAAGTGCAGAGTAAATAACTTTCAAAACTATAGAAACTACAGAGACAGCATCTTTAGGGCTTTCTGAGAAAAATTGGGATAATGGTCAAGTACTGGGAGAACTAGCTGTATTATTTTTTGTTTAGTTTCTGTGTGATGGGAAAGGGTATAACTTATATGAAGTCTTGGGTGGATAGTCTGTGAGGCTGAATCATCTCAGCCAGCAGCTTTGAAGTTGTTCTGGATGCAGAATTTTGAGGAAACTGTAACAGAAGCATTCTGAGAGGCTGGGTCACCTGGGCTACTTGTCTTCATTAGTGTCTGGTTCTTTTTTTTCTGAAAACACATAAACATTTAAAGGTAACATACATATCTGCATTAATACAGTATGGAATGTATGGTGATTTTTTTTCTTCTATGTTTGTGCAGGTAAAATGCATCTGTCGACTTTGTAAGTCCTTTTGAACTGTATAACCAAACTATAATATAAATCTCTGTACATGCCATATGAAAAGATGACATCTAACAGTAAATCACGAGGACTCTAAAACCAACAAGATTTATCATGTCTCATCCAGTCTCAGAGCTGTTCCCATATAGAGAGATCAGCATATATGTCGTTTGTCCTGTAGTCTTCCTTGGATTTTTAGCTCATGTCTGTAGCCAAGATTTTTAGGAAGTCTCCCCCAATCAAATCTGATCTTCATTAATTTTGAAGAGAACTGTAACTTTTTGTTTCCTTTGGAAATAAAGTCATAACCTCTCCCCCAGTGCAATATACATTTTGATTTTCATTTTGAAGTTAAGACACTTTAAAAATATATAGGTTGATTTGATTTAGCAGTTTTCATAGTTCAATGTCTCTCAGCAAATTTTTTTGTACATTAGCATTTAAAAAATTCAAAGACAACAAAGTACCATACAGGATCTAGACACTGTGTGTATTTCCCACCTTTATGTGGTTTATTTATTTTTTTTAAATATTTATTTATTTATTTATTATGTATATAATATTCTGTCTGTGTGTATGTCTGCAGGCCAGAAGAGGGCGCGGGACATCATTACAGCTGGTTGTGAGCCACCATGTGATTGCCGGGAATTGAACTCAGGACCTTTGGAAGAGCAGGCAATGCTCTTAACCACTGAGCCATCTCTCCAGCCCTATGTGATTTATTTTTTTATGTTTCTTTACTCTTTAAGACTTTTTTCCTTTTTTAAATTAATTTTTTATCTGGGCATCAGATGCCACTACAGATGGTTGTGAGCCACTATGTGGCTGCTGGGAATTGAA
This sequence comes from Chionomys nivalis, assembly GCF_950005125.1. Classification (NCBI taxonomy): domain Eukaryota; kingdom Metazoa; phylum Chordata; class Mammalia; order Rodentia; family Cricetidae; genus Chionomys; species Chionomys nivalis. The sequence continues at coordinate 52,523,580 of NC_080093.1, forward strand.
CTCAGGACCTCTGGAGGAGCAGCCAGTGCTCTTCACTGCTGAGCCATCTCTCCAGCCCTACATTATTATTTTTAAATTCTTCATTTTGTATGTGTATGTGTGACTGTCTTCACTTTTTGTTTGTTTGTTTTTTACTGTGTCTGTCTAAGTTTTCTTGGTCTAGATCACTTTACTTTCACTGAGACAAACCTTAAATGGCCAGGCCAGCTGCCATGCGACTCTGGCGGCCCATCTCCACCCTCTCAGTTCTCTGAGAGCTTAGCCTCATGCAGACAGGTTCACCACCCCAACTCTGGGAAGCTACTGTGTGCACAGGCATTTTCACCTAGCACACTAGCAGCCCAAGTGCTCTGCTGCACAGTAGGGTATCTTAAGAGCCCTGCCTCTGTACACGGAGCCTATCTGAGAGACTGCTTTCTTAGGCCCTATGTGGCTATTCATGCCTCATCTTGGGCATCACATGTAGCAAGTCTTTTTCTGTCCTGTCAGTCAACTCCCAAATAATGACATAGAGATTTCTTATTAATCAGGAAAGCTTGGCCTGTAGCTTAGTCTTGCTCCTAACTAGCTCTTATAACTTAAATTAACCCATTTATATTCATCTACATTCTATCACATGGCATTACCTCTTCCATCTTGCACCTCCTGTCTTCTCTGTGTGTCTCCTGACTTCTCCTGAATGCCTACATTTCCTCTCCTCCTTTCTCTCTCTGTCCGGAAGTCCCACCTATACCTCCTGCCTAACTATTGGCCACTCAGCTTTTTATTACACAGTCACAGCAATACATTGTCACATGGTGTACAAATACCCCATAACACCCCACTGTATGGGAGACAGCTTCAGCTGATGCCGGAGGTGGCCACAGCGCTAGCCCTAAAAGCACTGTCCTAGTGAGCTCAGAAACAGCACACAAGACAACCAGAGCCTAAGCAGACATTGTGTGCCACAGCCAAGCAGATGAATTATTACCCAACAAATAAAGAGGGAAAAGGTGGGAATCTCCCGGTTTCCTGATGTGGGGTGGTGTGGTTTCTCCCCTGGGCCTCTCAGACCAGGCCTCCTGCCTAATGTCTCAGTTTCCCCATCTGTGAATGGAGATCATTGTGGCCGAGCTTGAGGATCACCAGGAGAACCCACAAGATGATGGGTGCAAAGGTCTCTGTTGACATGAAAGTTCTTGGTGTGCCCACTGAGTACACGGGCATTAAGGTACACTTTAAGTTAGGGGTTCCTAGCTGGGTATGGCAGCAGACTCCTTTAATCCCAGCACATGGGAGGCAGAGACAGGTGAACAGAGTTTGAGGCCATTCCTATCTACATAGCAAGTTACAGACCATCCAGGGCTACATAGTGAGATCCTGTCTTAAAAAACAAACAGCCGGGCCGGGCGGTGGTGGCGCACGCCTTTAATCCCAGCACTCGGGAGGCAGAGGCAGGCGGATCTCTGTGAGTTAGAGGCCAGCCTGGTCTACAAGAGCTAGTTCCAGGACAGGAACCAAAAGCTACGGAGAAACCCTGTCTCGAAAATCAAAAAAAAAAAAAAAAAAAAAAAAAAAAACCAAACAGCCAGGCAGTGGTGGTGCATGCCTTTCATCTCAGCGCTTGGGAGGCAGACACCGGCAGATCTCAGTGAGTTCGAGGCCAAAGTGAGTTTCAGGACAGCCAGGACTACACAGAGAAACCCGGTCTTGAAAAACAAAACAAAACAAAAATGTAAGTCAAGAATCAATCAAACAAACAAACAAACAAAAAAACAACAACAACAACAAAAAAGGAGGGGCTGAAGAGATGGCTTATTGGTTAAGAGCACTTTAAAATAATAGATAAATAAATAATAAAATAGAAATAAAATAGGGGGTCCTGGCTAGGAAGGTCACCAGGCATTACTAGGCAATCCAGGACCCTGGCATTATATCCAGACCATCTGGGGAGGAAAGCCTTGCTGGGGGTCTGTATTTGAGAGCCACAGTTGGTTGGTTGGTTTGAGATAGACCTTGATTTGCAGTCCAGTTGGACCCAACTTACCATCCATATCCCTCCCCCCCACCCCGCCTCAGCCTTCTGAGTCTTGGGATGTTAGGCCTGTACCACTGTGCCTGACTAAACCCCTGGTTTAAATACCTGCCATGAGAACCAGCAGGGTCTGGAGCCCAGGTGGACCTGACCACAGCCCTCCCCTCCCCCATCCTGGGCAAACAGTTTCTTCTGAGTCTCAGCTCCTCTTCTGTCACATGGGGGAAACTGAGGCAGTCAGCCATCATGGCATGGCGTGGAAAACGTTTCCAGCCCCACTGTTCTTCCAAGCTCATCGGCCACCTCATACCTTGTGGCAAGAGTGGACCCCTGCTGTATTCCTGACCTGGTTTCCTGTCTACTGGTCCTGCTCCTGTGGATGCGCCATCTTGTGTCATCCTGAGCCTGCTGGGATAGCCTAGCACGACCCACCCAGGTACCCATTACTGCAAAGACCCCATCAGAATCCCCACCTGGAAACGGTGGACTCCGTTCCCCCAGTCAGTCCACACCTGAGATTATTTCCTGAGATCACTGCCACCTGCTGGCAGGTAGTGGTACTGTATCGGTTGGGCCTGACCCTACAGTTTATCACTGAATGACCTGGGAGCTTGAGGGCTCACCCCTGTTATTCCAACACTCTGGAGGCAGGCCAATAGCCAAAAGTGCCAGACCAGTCTGGATTAGCGTCCCAACATCAGGTTCCCATTAAAACAACCTGAACCTTCCCCTTGTCTAAGGTGTGGCCTCGATGAAACTGTTCAGCACGTTGCCCTGTCACTGGCGCCCTCTTTCTAAAACATTTTCTTCACCTGGAGAGGGTCCCACCCACGAACAGTCTCCTGGTTCCCTGTTGTGAGCAGGGACACTTGCGGGCGTCTGTGTGGACCTGCGCTTTGTCTCCTGCGAAGTTCTGGAGCAATCTCAGAATTCCACACAGCTCTGCTTTGTTTGTTTGTTTTTCTTGCTTGCTTTGCTTTGAGTCAGGCTCTTTCTACACAGCCCTGGCTGTCCTGGACCTCACTGTGTAGACCAGGATGGCCTCGAACTCACAGAGGACCCCCTGTCTCTGCCTTCCGACTATTGGGATTAAAGGTGTGTACTACCCACACCCAGCTCAGCTCTGGGGTTTTAAGAGCTGCAGGCTCTGACCACTGGGATTCACTGCCTAGTCTCCTGCTCCACACCATGCAGGTGGTGGGACAGGCCTTGGAGTTCTCAGATCTTGGCACCAGCTCTAGTCTGTCCTTCACTGACTGTGTGACTTCAAGAAAACCACTTGCCGTCTCTGGGAAGATTTTCTCATCAGTGACAGCAGCAGCAAGTCTGGGCCACCTTCATGCCCACCATTCATGTTCAAGTGTCTAGCTCATGTCTCAAGTTCCAGGCATGGGGCTATAGACTGGAAGTTCCAGGGTTATCAGTAGTTAAACAGCCCAGTGCCTCCCCTTGGTGGGCAATTGGCAGAGGATGGCCACAAGTAAATAATTAGAGAAAGAAAATTGCAAGTCTCTATGGGAAAAATGCTAAGGCAGGAGGGGCCATGGGAAGATACTCTCAGAAGTGATTGTTGAGAAGGGACCAACCTGGGGACAAGCAGAGGGTAGAGAGCCCTCAGCACGTGCAAAGGAGCTTGGGAACAAACAGTGTGGCTGGAGTGGTGAAGCTGAGCAAGAACCAGGGGTCATAAGGCAAGGGTGAGAGGGCAGGGGCCAAAGAGGTGCTGGGGAGAAGAGGTGGCCTTGTTGAAAGCCCTAGAACGCAGCCTGATTGAAGTGTTCTCCTCTCCTCCTTCTTCTCTCTCTCTCTCTCCCTCACCTCTCACCTCCTCCAGCTCCCTCTGTGTGTGTCTGTCTGAGGTGTATGCATTTGTGTATGTGTGCTTGCCCGTGAGTGCACACTTGTGTGTCTGTCTGTGGTGTATGCATTTATTTATTTATTTTTATTTATTTATTTATTTATTTATTTTTGGTTTTTCGAGACAAGGTTTCTCTGTGGTTTTGGAGCCTGTCCTGGAACTAGCTCTTGTAGACCAGGCTGGTCTCGAACTCACAGAGATCTGCCTGCCTCTGCCTCCCGAATGCTGGGATTAAAGGCGTGCGCCACCACCGCTCGGCTGGTGTATGCATTTATGTGTGTGTGTGCTTGCCCGTGAGTGCACACTTGTGTGTCTGTATGTGGTGTAAGCACTTATGTGTGTGTGCTTGTCTGTGAGTGCACATGTGTGTGTCTGTTTGTGGTGTATGCATTTATGTGTGTGTACTTGTGCGTGAGTGCACACGTGTGTGTCTGTATGTGGTGTATACATTTATGTGTGTGTGTGCTTGCCCGTGAGTGCACACTTGTGTGTCTGTATGTGGTGTAAGCACTTATGTGTGAGTGTGTGTGCTTGCCCATGAGTGCACACTTGTGTGTCTGTATGTGGTGTATGCATTTATGTGTGAGTGTGTGTTCTTGTCTGTGAGCACACACGGAGCCCAGCCGTAGACTCCAGCGCCTCCCTCTGTCATCATTCTCCACTCTTTTTATTTTTTTCCAGATTAAGATAGGTTTGCTCTATTTAGCCTTGGTAGGTCTGGAACTCTCTGCATAGGCTGGGTTAGCCTTGAACTCACAACTCATGGAGATCCTACTGCCTGTGCCTTCTGAGTGCTGAGATCCACCTTAATTTTTGACACAGGTTCTCTTCGAACCTAGAGTTGAGTTCACTGATTCAGCCAAGCTATTCAGCCAGACCCGGAGACCCTCCTGTCAGACTCCTTAGCACAGAATTGGGGTTACAGGTGGGTATCACAGTGCTATTCTTTTATATTGGCATTGGGGATTCAAACTCAGGTCTTTAACCTTGTACAGCAAGCATTTTACTCTCTGAGTCATCTCCCCAGCTCCTCCCCTCCTTTCCTTTCCTAGGTCTTCTGGAGCCCAGGCTGACCTCAGATTCACTCTGTAGCTGAGGATGACCTTGAACTTCTGATCTCCTCCCCCCACCCCTCCATCTCTTGAATACTGGTTCTCAGTGGTACACCAGCACACCCAATTTATGTGGTGCTGAGGATGGGATCCGGCATTGCTCCACCCGTGATCGGCAAACATTCTGCCCACTGAACAATATCTCAGTTCTGTTCAGCAGTACTGCCCAGCCACTTCTGGAAGCAACGCTGCAGCCAGTCATGGCCCCCCACATCACAGCGCTTCAGGTGTCCGCCCGGTGGCCCTCTGGTGGACAGTTTAGTGACATTTAGCCATCCCTGCATATATCTGCAGAACTTTCTCCTCTCCCTAGACTGCAGTTTTTGTCCCCATCCAAGACATTCCCTACCCTCTCCTGACTCCTGGCAGCTTCATCACACTCGGCTTTTTTTTTTTTTTTTTGGTTTTTTTTCGAGATAGGGTTTCTCTGTGGTTTTGGAGCCTGTCCTGGAACTAGCTCTGTAGACCAGTCTGGTCTCGAACTCACAGAGATCCGCCTGCCTCTGCCTCCCGAGTGCTGGGATTAAAGGCGTGCGCCACCATCGCCCGGCCACACTCGGTTTTTGTAGAGCTGACATCCTGAACATGTGACCCGGAACCCATTTATGTCACTTAGCATCGAGCCTTCTTTTAGAGTTTTCTTCTTTTTTTCAGGCAGAGTAATATTCCACAGGCATCTGGCTGTAGTTCTTCTGTTGGAGGGGGGATGGAAACTGGTTGCGCCCCCTAGGGGCCTCAGTGAGAGATGCTGCTGTGAGTCCAACTGTTTCAACCTGGGCCAAGCCCTGCTCTCCCTCGTTTGTCCCAGAAAGCTGCTAGGACTATTCTGGGTCCAGCTCTGTGTTCCCAGAGTCACCACCACGGCCCTCATGACAGTTGCACCATTCATTCCTGATGGGTGTTTGACCCCCCTGGGAAACTCTCCAAGGAGACCTTTCATGGTACCCTGCAGAGAGTGGGAGCAGGCAGAAGAATGGGCTCTTCTTACCCCCCCACCTCACCCCTGCCACTCTTCTTCTGGAGCTCTGACCTACTTCAGTTCCCCCATGTGGAAGGAAACAGCTTTCTGACATGCCCCTGCTACCCCTAGGCTGAGGCCTGACTCCCAGGAGTTAGGGTGACTTTGAACCTGGGAGCTGATCTGTCCCCTCTCTGTATTCATCAGTATGGAGTCTTCTTCCTCTTAGGGTCACCCAAGGCCAGGCAGCCAGGCCTGGTACTACTGTGCTGAGGAAGCAAAAACAAATGTCACAGCAGCATTGGGGTTCAATGGCCTGTCTGGCTTGTTCTAAACCTCAGATCCCATTCCTAGCACCCCAAAACACACACAGTCACCCAGCACCACACATACACGCGTACACACACACACACAAACACAACTAACCAACCAACCAAACAAACAAACAAAAAACCCAGAAACAAACAAAATATCACCAACCTGGTAGGGGCTTAAACAGCAGAAATGTATTACATCACAGGTCAAAGGCCGGAAGTTCAAGGTCACGGGAGTGGGTGAGGCTAGCTCCTTCTAAGGGTTCAAGGCTCTCTTGCAGTGCCCCCCCCCCCCGCCCCAAGCTGCTGGAGCTTTGGCGGCCTCCAGCCACTTAGCTGTGGAAGCTTCACCCTGACTCAGTCCCCAGGTCCACACAGAATCTCACCATTCCAGCTACGGCCAGATCTCTCCACTGGGACCCTAATGGCTTCGGCTGGCACCTTCCCTGAGCCTGGATGGCCTCCCTGTAAGGATCACGTATCTGGTACCCAGTACCACCCCTCTTAGAAAAGGCTATGTTGTGTCAGCTGGGGTCAAGTGACCAAGATATGAACTGAGCAGGACGTGAATGCACTCCTGCCTTCCTCCTAGCCCGGGCCCGGTGTGAAGGCACTGACCTCCCAAAGGGCTGGGAACAGACCTCTGAGAAGGCAGTCAACTGCAGAAGTAGCCCAGACTCCTGTCGAGGGTCAGTTTTAAATAGTAGCTAACAGACACTCCCCATCCTCCCAGCCCTCCCCAGGGCTGCTGAGGTGCCTAGCTCATGCTGGGAAAAGTGAACCCCATTACCACTGTCACCATGTCATCCTGGATGCCAGTTCAGGGAACAGCTCTGGGGACTGGGGCTGTGTCTACCTATGCCGATGCCAGGGGCAGCTCCGTGACAAGATTCCCTCAGAAAGATGCAGAGCTAAGCCTGTGGAGAGCCCAGAGCCCTGGAGGTGGGCAGCAAGAACAGGAAGGAAGGGACCTCCGCCTGAAGTGCTTCACCTGCTGAAACCATCTTTCTAGGGAAGGATGCTTCATCTCCATGGCCATCCTGACTGGGTTCACAATCATCTAGGAGACACGCCTCTGTGCTTGTCTGTTATGGTTATCAGGGAGGTTTGACTGAGGAGAGAGCCACCCTGAATGTGTGTGGCAGGGGCACCATCCCTTGGACTGAGATCCCAGACTGAATAAAAAGGAGAAAGTGAGCTGAGCACCAGTGTTCTTCTCTCTCTACCTGCTGACTGTGGATGCCATGTGACCTGCTTCCTCAGGTCCTGTTGTCATGGCTTCCCCACCATGATGGACTGTACCCCCAAATCATGCGTCTAAAAAGAAAAAAAGCCAGGCACTACACTCATCTCTCTCTCTGCTGAGCCCTAGCATCCCCCTCGTACAGTACGTGCAGTAGCCTGTTCTGTGGAGATATGAACAGGCTACTGCATGCTCTTGCTGCTGCAGCCTCCATCCACCCTCATCACCACACATCCCCCTCACCGTGAGGGACTGTGTTCTTCAGACTGTGAGCCACAGTAAATCCGCTTTCCCTTAGGAAGCTTCTTGTCAGGCATTTGGGCACATCAATGAGGAAATCACCACAAGGGAAAGAGCAGATTCTAAAACAGAGCAAGTCTCTTTTCTTCTCTCGATCCACACACACTCGGGAACACACTTCACACACACAGAGGCCTGGAAGTCGTAAGTCCAGGTCAGTTTGTGCGCATGCCTCGTACACACATAGCCTCTTGGGAATACACCAACACTCTCCTGCACACCCTTGTGGATATTTACAAACATGAGAACTCACAAACACAGGAGCACGCATGCGGGCAGCACCTCAGCCCTTTCTCTGTACACAGCCTGCCTGACACAGTGCAGTGAAGCCTGCAGACCGCTGCCTGCCCTCCTCCCACAGAATGTCTCAGTCTGAGACTTGAGGTATCCTCAGCCTGAATCCTAGCTGTTAAATAGCCAGACAGAGTGACAGATTTAATGTTTGAATCATAGCCCCTTCCAGTGTCCACTGCCTCGGGTTGCCAGGACCGTCTGTCTGCCTCTGGCTGGGCTCCACCAGGGCTTTAGATCACCCCTGCAACAAAAGCTCCCTCCCATGTAATCACACATACATCTTGAACTTCGAGTCTTTCAGGGGCTTTGACTCATGTCCCTCAGTGGCTGGCACTTGCTTTTCGAAAACCACCAAGGACAAGCAAGTTCTAGGTCCCCCAAGCAGCCAACCCAGTGACAAGGGTGGGGAGGCCACGCCTCCAAGAGGATGCTGGGTGCCTGTGGGGGGTTGACCTCAGAAAGTTCTCAGGGTGGCCACTTAGGCCACAGCCAGTTCACCTGTCTCCAGATGGGTGCCTGGAGCGACTCTAGGAGACAAGGGTTCCATCTTGCCATGGTCTCCTGGGCTCTGTTTCTTCTGCCGCCGCTGTCTGGGCTGGCTGCCCTCTCCCGCGGTTCGTGGCTGGCCATTCTGCAGCAGCCGCACCAGCTCATGGTCTTTGTGGCCCAGCACTCGGGGTAGGAAGAGGGAGGACTTCTGTGTGCGGCGGGTCTTGAAGCCCCTGCGTGGCCGACCCTTGCCATTTACAGACACGTACCAAGGTCTCTGGGCACCAGGCTGCCTCCGAGTCCCTGGCCCACTGGGCCCTGTGCGATACAGGCGGGAGGCATAAGTATTGTAGCCCAGCTCATGGATCCGCTCCACGAACTCACACTCTGCATTGTAGTGCTCCTGTCAGACAGAGGCCACAGATAACAGCCATGGAGGCCATGATGTCAATAGGACCACACCTCCCCAATGCCTCCCTGTCTCCTGAGGCTGCCTGGACCATCTGTCCATGCCTGCCCAAAGTCTATGCAGCATGGCTAGCCTACTTTTCCCAAGACTGTGCTCTCTGCTCCAAGTAACTAGCCCTCCTATGAGGACAAAGGGAAGTTCTCTCTTTTTGCTGTAGGCTTGCACTGGGTTCAGTGCTTGGCGTGTGCTAGATAGAGTATGATGGAGGTGGATGAATGGGTGTGTTAGTGAGTGGATGGATAGGTGGATGGATGAGTGGTGGATGAGTGAATAAGTGTATATGTGTGGGTGGGTGGGTGGGTGGGTGCCTAGGGAGTTGAATCTAAGGATGGTACATGGATGGATAGATGGATGGATGGATGGATGGATGGATGGATGGATGATGGGTTGAGTGGTTAGATGGGTCGATGATAGATGTCTGGGTGGATAGATGGTTGGGTGGATGGGATGGGTAGAAGAATGGATGAGTGGATAGATGGCTGGCTGAGTGGGTGGATGGACGGATGGATGGATGGATGGATGGATGGATGGATGGATAACAGTCAATGAACAGACAGGCTGGAGGACAGAGAAGCTACAGGGCAGTCATCCAACCCCAAGCTTGTTGCAGCTCCAAGTGGGAAGGGACGAGGCCAGTGTGACAAAGTGCTGCCTCTGGGATTGGGTGGCAGAAGGTGAGGAGAGGTGTGTGCTGAAGATATCAACTCAAGGAGCATATCTGAGGACCTGGAGATGAATGGTTTAGGGCTAAGAGAGGAGGAGGTCTGGCATGGCTCCTGATTGGCTGAGCTGGAACCAGTGTCACCTGAGACCACTAGCTGAGCTGAAGAGAGCTCTGAGTTTCACTGTGCTGGGGAGAGGATTTGCCTTTTGCCAGCTCTCCTATCCCTGAGCATTCTGGGCTACTGTGATCTATAACTCAGGGAGGTGGGATGGACTGTGGGGTTGTCACTGGCCCATGGTGGCAGTACATGAGCAGCCACGCTGGGCACTCAGGAAGCCGGGCACAAGCCTGCAGGAAGAAACCTTAGAGGCCAACAGTCAGGTAAAAGAGGCTGGGGCTTTATATAGGCCCAGGTCTGTCTGTAAGTTTGTGAGATCATCTCTGATGTGTTCTCTGGAAAGTTCTACTCCATCCAGCCAGCAGGACCCCTGACCTCACCATTCCCTGCTCCCCAGAAACCAGGAGACCACAGCTGTGGTCCCACCCCACTATGCTCTTCCCTGTGGGCAGAAAGATATAAACTGTCACTGAGGATACCTGAGACCTCACCTCATGGCAGAGTTTCTGGGGGAGGGCCAGGTTCATATATAAAGTCAGCTGGGTTCGCTCACACTAGAGTGGTATAGGACGCAGGGTCCGAGAGGTGGGGAAATCGCCAGCCCAGCTTTGCAGCAGCTGGGATCCATCACTCAGCCAAGGGTGTGTGTCCATCAGGAGTGTGGAGGAGGTACCAGAGCTCCTGCTTCCAGGTGGCACCAGGGCCATGTGCATGGAGGCTGATTCAGCTAGGTTGGCTGGGGAGCCCGGGGAACGTCCTGTCTCTTCCCCTCTAGTGCTGGGGTGACAACACTTTAGCCAGTTTTGATACATGGGTGCCGAGGACTCACTCCAGCACTAGGCTGACAACCATTTCTGCATTCCTTCCCCTCCTGAGCTAGACGGCTCTTGCCTTCCCAACCTGAGAACAGGCCAAGCACCCATCTTCCTCCTTCCGCAGATGCAGGGCAGATTTGCTCTGATCTCTCCTGCCTCAACTGCACAGTTATCTTGGGTTATTCATTCTCATGGAGGTCTGGAACCTTGCTGCCATGTTCTCTATCTCCACCACTGTAACTCAGAGAGAGACTGACTTCAGACAGGTTGGGTGGGCACTCCAAAGGGGGGGGGGAGAGGACCTGGACCAGCTTGAGTCTGGAAGCCAGCATTCTACTGCTCATGTTCCTTCTGGCCCCCAACCAGATGCTCAAGCCAGATGGCTATTACATCAGCACCTGCCCACTAGGGATGGGACTCACCGAAGCATACAGCCGTCCTCTCTTGTTCATGGCCAGGTACCGCCCAGAGAAGAGCCCTTTGATGGCCACCACGCCCACTTCCACCGCAGTAATCTCCAGGATGCCTGGAAAGAGTCAGGAAGGTTCAGTCACCGGTCCCACCTGAACAGAACGTCAACCTGCACTAACTCCCATGGGTTTAGGAAGCTGGGACAGGAGGGCAGCCATGACGCCAAGCAGGTCATGGTGGAGGGGTTGGAGTCCTAGTAGGAAGAAAGCTTTAGACAGTAGGTGAAGAAGGGGACATTCAGCCACTGGGCCCAGGACATTAATCCTAACCCCAGGAGAAGACACAGTGGGGGTGTTCTGCCCCGTCAGGCATTTTGGGTGTAACACAGGTCAATTCAGTTTGTATTGGGTGTCCCCTTGTGAACCGGCTTGTTCTAGAAAGCTGAGGCTGAGGGCAAGTGATTTGTTCAAGGTCACACATAGTGGTTTGGATCCAAACCCTGGGGAAGAGGGAGCCCCAGCAGAGGAGGTGTCTGAGACTCCTGGGGGAGCCAGTGCTTAATGCAGCCCAGCCAGAGAGTTACCCACACTGTCAGGCAATGGATCCAATCAAGGGTGCAGAAGGGTAGCCTGGGGCAGAAGAGCCTAGGTGCAGAGGGAAGGTGACCGGGGCTCACCCAGGTCCAAGAGTAGGTATAAAAGTTAATGGTCCCAGAGGCAGGCGGATCTCTGTGAGTTCGAGACCAGCCTGGTCTACAAGAGCTAGTTCCAGGACAGGCTCCAAAACCACAGAGAAACCCTGTCTCGAAAAACCAAAAAAAAAAAAAAAAAAAAAGTTAATGGTCCCCCAGCTCAGATGGCTGAGTAGCCGCCAAGACTGCCCATCTGAGTTTGGTCAGACCCATATGGTGGAAGTAGAGAACCGACTCCCGTAAGTGCTTCAATGATCTACATACACATCGTGGCACACAAAATAAATAAAATATAAAACCAACCAAACAAAAATCCTCCAAGCGCCTTTCCTGTGAACAGGATAGTGCTTTTGGGAGGGGAGGGCAATGTCCCCTGGGATAGTGGTTTGAGGATTAACTCCCTTTCCAGGGAGCGCATCTCTGATGCCCGTCCGCCTGGGCCCCAACATAGTCCAGATAACCAGGACCAATTGGGTCCTACCCTATACACGGTTTGGAAGCGTGCAAGGGACGACCTTTAGAGCTTGTGCCAGATGAGCACACCCCCCACCCTGGGAAGACTGAAGGTGCCTCTCTTCTGCATCTGGAGCCCGCCCCAGACAAGTGGGGAGGGGGTGCTCGTGAGGAGCCCAGCGCTCCAGGCCGGGTCGGGGCTGGTCCCCCGGACGCCCCCGCGGGGCTGCGGCTTTGAAGGAGGAAGCTGCGGTTCCTACAGCCGCCCTCGCCCCCCACTCGGCTTCCTGAGCCCCGGGCGCGGTGAGTTCTGCACGGCCTCCCTCCCACGCGGCGCGCAACACTCCGGGCCGAGCTCGGCTCGCGTGTACTGCACCCACGGAGCCAAATCCTGCAGTGCTTGGGAATTGGCACTAGGTATCATCCAGCCGCGGACCGTTTAGGTGCGTGCCGGCTGCACCCAAAATACGCGGGGACGGCTTTCTGTCCTGTCGCGTGCTCTCCTACAGAGCGCAGGACGAGGGATAAGCCTGTCGCCGGACGCCTAGTCGCGAAAATCAAGCTCTGCCCAGGGGAGTGTCCTTGGCGCACCGGCTGAGAGCAAAGAGGACGGAAGGGACTGGTCATGCGCCCCGGGGTCGTCAAAACAATAAAGAGGGCGATAAATCCTTATTCAGCGGCTTTTCACTGAGAAATACAAACCTGTCAGAATCATGCTCGCCTCCCGCGCAGCCCCTAGGGGAGCGGGAAGGGCAGGGCATGTCAATGGGATCTGTAGCTGGGACCGAGGCTTAGTCTCCGGATGGACTTCAGCTCTGCTCCCACCTGGGACGCCGCGACAGGGGGCCCAGCCCGCCCGTCCCTCCCGCCCACCTCTGGCCGGACACTTACTGTAGGCGCTGTTCTCCAGGCTGCCGTTCACGCGGCCGCTGGGGTGCAGCTGGAGGTGGTACTTGGTGGCGCAGTAGAGCTTGCGGCGCCGGGGCGCCCCGCCGAGGTGCTCGTAGACGCCCCCACGGCCGCCCGCATCGCGCCGCAGCCGTGTCCCGGGCCCCGTCGCGGGCCAGCCGGGTTCCAGCAAGCTGAGCAGCAGAAGCCAGATCAGGCCCATTCCCGCATCGCGCCCGCCCGCGGCGGCGGCTGCGCCAGCGCGGGACTCACGGAAGGAGCGGCGCTGGGAGCACACGCCCGCGCGCCAGGCTGTGCGGACTGTGGCTGGGAGGGAGAGAGAGGGAGAGGAAGACTGGGAAGAGGTGGGGGACAGGGGAGGGAGGAAGAGAAAGAGGGAGGGGAGACAAGGAGAGATGGGGAGAAAGGGGAGATGGAGAAAAGGACGTGTGGAGAGAGGGAAAGAAGGATGGAGAGAAGATGCAGAGAAAGGGAGAGGGAGGTGGAGAGAAAAGACTTAGAATTTTCACCCAGGAATGGGGGAATGTTCCCTTGCCGCACACAGCTCCGAAGAAAGGGCGCTCGGCAACAAAAGGCGGCCGTGGTCCCAGGCGGGACGCGGGGCTCAGGCCCGGCGTCGCCAGCTCACAGCGCCCCGGCCAGCGCCGTCGGGCAGTCGCTCCTCCGCCGCGCGCCCTGCGCACCCCCTCCCGCTTCTGAAAGGTCCCCGCCCCGCCCCCAGACCAATTATGCCTCGGAAAATTATAGAGCGAGGCCTAAAGGCAGCCGCCCCAGGCCCTGCCACCCCCTCCCGCCTTACATCAATCCTGGGTGCACAATGGGACCGCGGATGACTGATGTCTGCGCAAACAACTTGCGGGGAAGTCTAGCTGACAAACGCTCATGAAAGGCGGCGCCTAATCGAGAGCGATTGCGTAGGGCGGCGCGTGGGGAACCCGGGGTTGGGTCTGTGCAGGTCGCGGCTTCTCACATGAGCCGCTGAGCTGTCCCTTAGCTGCCCAGTCTTGTGGCCCAAGGGCCTAGGGTCACTTTGTCCTGTAACTCCCTAACTGACTGAAAGGCACCAAGTGAAGTTTACACACACCTTGAGCAGGAGTGGTCTGTCCCAACGGTGGTCCAGAGAGCGGACTGGGCAGATAGGAGCAGGGACAATAGAGTCAGAGAGTCCAGGAGCTCTGGAGACGCAGGCAGAGATGGAAATGGGAGTAGGGGAGGCAGGTGGCAAATTCACTAGAAGAGAAAGAGAGATGAGAGAGGTGGAGAAATGCTGAGATGCAGAGGGGAGAGAGAGAGAGAGAGACAGAGAGAGAGAGAGACAGAGAGAGAGAGACAGAGAGAGAGAGAGAGAGACAGAGAGAGAAACAGAGAGACAGAGAGAGACAGAGAGACAGAGACAGAGAGACAGAGAGAGACAGAGAGAGAGAAACTCCGGAGAAGATGCCACAAAGGACCCCAGCATACCCTCCTGGCAGGCTGAGTAAGAGTCCAGGCTCAGGGAACAGTTTTCTGGTCCCTGGGCTCTTGACTTCAGTTCCCTATCTGCTAGGGGCCTCAGAGAAAGACTTCCTGAGGTGTCAGAAAAGGTCCCACACCACCTCTGTGGCCTGTGCTTCCAGTGCTCCTCCAGTCAGCAACCAACCTCACAGAGGCGTTTTCTGCTGAGTTAGCTGGAGGGTTCAGTGGCCTGGGTCATAACATTGCCTCCTAAGTTGATCCTGAGCTCCAGGAAGAGTCAGGTGGGATGCCCGGACGATGTGAGATGCTGAGAAATGTTGGGGGGGAGGGACTCCCTGGTACAGAGCTGTTAATAGCACACACTGGGGCATTATCAACCCTGAGACCCTATATACAAGGCAGCGGGTCCTCAATGAGCTCTCTCCAGCATCCTGAGTACACATGTCCCCCACAGCTGAGCATCCTCAGTGATCTCACAACGCCTCTGTCCTGGTTCAGGTCTGGAGGGTCTCTGCCCCAGGGTTGGCTCCTGTGAACTCTTGAGCAGTCTAAAGACTGAGCCACAGAATTGCTAAAGCCCTGGAGTCAGCCACTGATGGAACCTGCTTTACAGGGAGCAGAGACAGCTGTCAGGACAGATGGGTGGACTGGGCAATTTGCCCTGTGTCTTGATAACCAGCACTGGGCTGGTCACATGCTGGCTGCCCAAGCTCCTAAGATGTCCCAGAAGAATCAGGAGGACATCTCCTCCCTGAATGCCTCTAGCACAGCTCCTGGAGCCAGCTACTGCTCTGTGTCTGGACAAGAGCAGCCTTGAAGCCAGGTGTGCCGGCACAGGCCTGCCAGCTCAGCACTGGAGATGTGGAAGCAGGTGATGCTGGACTTCCTTGCTGGCCGCAACCACAAAGCAGATTTGATGTCAGCCTCAGGTTGGAGACCCTGTCTTAAAAACAAACAAACAAACAAACAAAACAAAGCTAAGAAAAGGTCTGTAGAGATGTTCATTGGTTAAAAGCACTGACTGGTCTTACAGAAGACCTGGGTTCAGTTCTCAGCAACCACATGGTGGCTCTCAAATGTCTATAACACCATCTTCTGGCCTCTGAGGACATCAGGCACATATCTGGTACAAATATTTACAGGCAGTCAAAAAAAAAAAAAAAACCACCACCACCACCGCCACCCATACACATAAAAATAAATAAATCTTAAACACATTCACACAATGCACACATACACACAAAGAGAGAAGGAGGGGAGAGAGAGAGAGAGAGAGAGAGAGAGAGAGAGAGAGAGAGAGAGAGAGAGAGAGAGAGAGAGAGAGAGAGAGAAAGAGAGAGAGAGAGGAAGGTCTGGGGGGACTGGTGTGAAGTTTTCCTTTGTTGGTGTCTGGGAGGAGCCAGAGGAATCCCATTGGACAGCCTGGACTCAGAGCCTTCCTCCTGCTCCATGCCTGGACCCCAGGTTCCCTGTTGGATGTGTCCTTCAGTGTGTCTTCCCCTGGACAGCCCCATGCACTGTAATTCTCTGAATACACTGCTGAAGTGTATGAATGGGCTTGCCTCTCCTTGACACATTGATTGGCCCATACAGAGCAACTCTCTGAGACTTTGACTTCCTCCATATGTGAAATTCTAAGGCCAGATCAGAAGCTCAGTGGGGCGACCCCTACCAAGACTCCTGCCACTGCTACCATCAGTGACCAGATCGTGGCACCACCATAGGGACTTCAGGTGCCTTTGAGAATAAAGGACTTCAGTGGCCCAGTAGATGATCTGGCCCAGGCCCTCTCTGTGGTCCTGGCTGACTTTGGCCTGTTCCTCAGTTGTCCCTAAGGCACCCACATTCCTGGCCCAGGGTCTCCCTCTGGGCCCTATGCAAGGGTTCCTGGGTCCTTCTACCCACCCTTCACTCTATAGTTGGAAGGAGCTGCCTTCACCCCTACCTCAGACCCCACCCAGGTTCATTCCCGGGATGGAGGCCTTGGTAAAGGTGGGCTTGTACTGCTGGCCACTCCCTGGCCTGCTTCCTACAGCCCTCTCCTGTTCAATGAGGTTTCCCTGAACCTTTAATCACTGACCTTCTTGGCCTTGGGAGTCCCCAGCCTCTCCCTCAGGCTATGGATGGACCCATGGCTTGGTCTCAAATGCCCTCCTCAGCAGAAGGAGCCTGAGTGTGTGCTGGGCTAGAGCTGGGCCTCCATTGCAGTCTGCCTGGGCTGGGCTGAGGCTCTGACCTCTTACATAGCAGGGCCTAGCAGAGCTTGCAGGGGGTGGGGGGGCATAATATGGTAATGGACACCCTGTTAATTGCTTCCAAATGGCCAATTGCAGCCGTTTGACTAATTGGTCTCTTCCAGGCCCCACTCTCTGGCCTGGACACCCCCAGACCTGGCCCAAGCCTGTCTAACACCGCTTCCAGGGCCTCTGCTTCGGAAGCTCCCTCCTCATCTGATCTGTACTTGGCCTGGACCTCTGCCTCTAGCCCCTACACCTAGAGAGAGAGCTAGGAAGAGGAGGGCCAGGGACAGTGCCCTGTGATGTCCCCGCCTCTTGGCCCCAAACTCACTCTATACTCCACCACCAAAAGTGGGGGAAAGAGACCAGTTTGCTTGCTGGATGCTGACCTGGGGTCACTGTACCCCTGAAATCCTAAAAGAAGGCCACCTTAGCCCTACCAGGTGAGAGGTGAGCTGACTGGCTCAGGAATGCACAGTTGGGAGATGGGAGTCACCTGTGTGCCTCAGCTGGCAGCATCTTCAGCAGGCGGGGGCTGAGTTAAGCATCCTCAGCATCCTTCAGTTGAGTCTCTGGACCTTTGCTTCTGGTGCTGCATGGGTGGTACCCTAAAGCCCAGGTTCCAACTCAGTGGAGCCTTCCTGCTTGCTATGAGGGACCAGTCTGACACTCCCACAGATGCAGTGGGTCATGGTGGAAGTTGAGGAAGGACCCTGGACCACATAGGGGTACAGATGGGCTTTTTCAGCCAGCTCAGGACCATGAATGGCAACGGTGTATCTTCAGATTCTCCCTGATTATGGGCACACACCGGCAGGTTCCAAGTTCCATTTCTACCCAGAGCCCCATCCACAGGAGGCAGGGTGGATTTTCCCACTTTCTAAGTAGGTAGAGGAACACAGTTCCTAAAACCAGAGCCTCCTCCCAGGCTAATAGGAAGGACTCCACCAACTGAGGTGGCAACATAATGTCGGCTTTCCCCCCACCTCCTGGGTTTTTTGAAACACTATTTCTCTGTGTAGCTGTCCTGGAACTCAATTTGTAGACCAAGCTGGCCTTAAACTCACAGAGATCGCCTGCCTCTGCCTTCTGAGTGCTGGGATCAAAGGTATATGCCACTACCACCCCGCTTAGTGTAGGGCTCTTAATACCACATGTCCCAGGAGCTCTGAGTCCACCTGGGGAAGGGTAGAACACTCTGCCCCATGGGTACTTGAGCCTGTGTGTATCCAAGAGCAGTAGGGGCTGCTGGATATAGAGAGTACCCTTCCCCAACATGCTTAAGAATCTTGGAGTGGGTGGGTTCTGCTCCAGATGTGGCAATGAGAGTTTGGGCAGCAGGTAGGGACAAATGGGTACAAAAGATACCAAGGTGGTAGCTTACAAGTTTCTGTCAAATTTATTTTTCCTTGTAACTTATTTGTATTGTTTCAATACCAAAATACTTTACTGAGATATTTAACTTAAAGTAGACACTTCAATCATTTTAAAAATATTTATTTTTTATTTCACATATGAGTATATTCCTGCATTTATGTCTGTGTACTATATGTATGAAGTGCACATACATGTACTCTGGAAGTCAGAGAAGGGTGTCAAATGTTCTGGAACTAGAGTTACAGACAGATGGTTAGAGTCGCCATGTGGTTGCTGTGACTCAAATCCAGGTCCCCCGTAAGGGCAGCCAGTGCTCCTAACCGCTGACTCATTTCTCTAGCCTTTCTCTGCTCTTTTTGAGACAGGGTCTCATGTGGCTCAGGTTGGCCTCAAACTCACCACCCAGTCAAGGATGATCATGAACTTCTGATCTTCCTGATTGCAGCTGGGATTCAGGGATTCAGGTGTGCATTACTGTATGCAAGCTTTTTTCCCCCTGAGATTTTAAAAATACTTATTTATTTATTTAT
Organism: Chionomys nivalis; assembly: GCF_950005125.1. NCBI lineage: Eukaryota > Metazoa > Chordata > Mammalia > Rodentia > Cricetidae > Chionomys > Chionomys nivalis. The sequence goes on from NC_080093.1 coordinate 52,542,291, forward strand.
TATGGAAGGAGGCAGCGGTGGGGCATGAATCATGGCTTACATTTGAAGGCCAGAGGACTACTGGGTATCAATTCTCTCATTCCACCACCTGGGTCTTAGTGATTGAACTTGGGCCGTTAAACTTGGCATAAGTGCCTTTCCTGGATGACCGTCTTGTCTGCTCTTTGCTGAGTACTTTTAGTCTCTGGTTGGTTGATTCCTCAGCTACAGAACTCTTGGACACAGAAGGGCCACCATACTGAAATTCTTCAGACCAATAGCACTTGAACACCTACCCAGTTGAGATTCATGGCTGTGTGAAGTGGTTGTGAGCCCATGTTCCTTTCCAGGCCTCAATTTCCTTACCTGTTAAGTAGAAACAGGCAGCCGGTCTAGGTGGTTCACACCTCTGCTTCTAGCACTTGGAATGTAGAGGCAGGCATCTCTGTGAGTTCAAGGCTAGCCTGATCTATATTGCAACTTCCAGGCTAGCTAGGGCTACACAGAGGGACCCTGTCTCAAAACAAAACTCAGAATTGTGGTAAACTGTAAATGACAGTCTTGGAACAGTATGGCCTGTGGGCTGTGGTCCTTGCTGTGAACACATGGAATTAATTCATAGAAGGATCTGGAAGATAATCAAAACAAGGAGATCTCCAGGGTAAGGGTATAAGAAAATGGTGGGACCTGCTAGGTGTGTTGACACATACCTTTAAGCCCAGTACTCAGGAAGCAGAGGCAAGGGGATCTCCATGAGTCTGAGGCCATCAAGCCCATCAGGTCTACAGAGTGGACCAGTCAGACTGCACTTGAGACCCTGTCTCCAAACAAACCAAGGTGGGAGGGAGCTCTACTCTTGGGCCAGAGGGAGAGCTCCTGTGTGCTAGGGAAGCACCCCAGCCTGTGCGTGGCTGTTGTTACTTCAGTAACTAACAAGATAGTCACACACTTCCTGAGCTGTCACTCATGAAGCCCAGATGCACCCAGGGACAGGATTTGGCCCTGGCAAACAGGTGGGCTCTCTGGCCCCCCTAGTTAGTTACTGCACAGAAATGGATGAGGTATACCAAGAGTTGGATGTGTGGCCCTTCAGAGTCAGGGGGACTTGCTTCTGGGAGCAGACACTGAGCCTGGGGCTACCATGCAGATTCTTTTATGCAAATGATTTAGTTAGAACAAGTTCTAGGGCTGGGGAAGATGGCTCAGTGGGTAAAGAGCTTGCGGCACAACCATGAGGACCTGAGGACCTGAGTTCAATCCTAAGTAACCCATGTAAAAACTGAGCCCTGGGGAGCTGGAGGCAGGAGGATCACTAGGGCTCCCTGGCCAGACAGCCTAGTTACTCAGTTCCAGTAAGAGACCCAGTCTGTAGCCAACAATGAGGACCCTAAAAGAGACACACATGGATCTAATCTATGTGGGAAGTAGAAAAAGACAAGATCTCCTGAGTAAATTGGGAGGATGGGGACCATGGGAGAAGGTTGAAGGGGAGGGGAGAGGAAGTGAGCAGAGAAAAATGTAGAGCACAATAAAATCAATTAAAAAAAAAAGAGAGAGAGAGAGAGACCCAGTCTGAAAACAGTGTTGGGTTTGGATTGGAGAGGTGGCTCAGAGGGAAAAAACATGTACAACTCTTGTCAAAGACCCGATTTAGGTTCTAGCATGGACACTGGGTGACTCACAACTGCCTGCTACCTCCTCCCCAGGGAGAAGCAAGGTCTCTGGGCTCTAAGGGCACCTGAATTCACATGAATACACACATGTGCAGATACAGGCAAGATACAGGCACACATGCACATGCATGCATGCACTCACACATGCACACGTGCATACCCCTCTTCTCCTGCTGGATATGCCGAATGTCTACATGTAGGTTTCTCAGAGTCCCTTGCTTTGAGGCCACTTCCAAATTCTACAACAAAGCTGACCCTAAGAGATGAATTCAGATCTAATGACTGGAGGGTGGGTGGTTTAAGCAAAGCCCCACTTGACTTCAAGAGGGAACCTGGGGCCACCCAGGACATTGCCGCTTCATTTGTCCCAAGCATGCACAAGGTAGCTAATTGGCTGACATTGTTCGCTGTCGAGTCTCAAATCCTTTGAGCCCTGGATTCTGCGGCAATGGGCTGAGCTCAAGAGGGCCCAGGCCAGTCTCCCTACTTGGCTGTTCAGAGGTACCTGTGGCCTTGCTGGGGATAGGCTGTCTGGGAGTCACAATGGCCTTTGCCATCCGGCTTTCACCGCCAGCCCTGTAACTCACAAAGCCTCCCTCCCCAGAGGAGCAGAGCAGGATGGAAGCCTACCAGCCTCGCTTTGCTCTCCAGGTGAAAAGCAAACCCATAATCCGAGCCAAACACCCTGACCTTTAACCTCCATGCCATACTTGTTCTCAGGGTGGGGTGGGGTGCTCCTTTGGGGTGCACCCCCCCAGCATCTCTGTCAATCTCCTTCCCCTTTTGTCCCTTTGTCCCTACAGCATTTGATCTCACCTGGGAGGAAGGAGTGGCCTCCTGACCTCTACAAATTGGCTGTTGGCCCCCACCCCACCCCCTGCAGCGGCCTTTAACCCTTCCCTCGCCTGCCCTGCCGAGTCTGCACTAAAGCCCAAGGTGCATCACGGCTGGCGACTGTCTGCCCAAACATTCCTTCATTGGCACAACCAGATCACAGGCCTTCCCAGTTCTCCCCTCCCTCCCACGTGTGAGAGCACCACAGGAAAGCATGGGAGACATAGGTTCCAACATGGACTCTCGGCAAAAATAGAAGGGAAGTGCGCGGCTACTAGGAACTGGGCTTTGTTCCCTTGTCTGGTGTCTTATGTCCCCTGAGATGGCAATGTTCCTAGCTGCCTTTTAGTGGAGAGTTTGTGCCCCCTTGACACTCAGTGGCCTCAGTCATGACACACTCCCATCCCCATATTCCTAGATGTATTTTGCTTATGGCTTTTGACTTTCAACTCAACCTTTCCCAAGTCAAGAGAAAGCCCAAATTGTATAGCTTGACACCCACTTGCTGGTGACAGTGCTCGGTCCCAGGGACAGGAACAGTCAGACACGAGTGGACATCCCCTCAGTCTGTTTCATTCACACAGACACGCTTATTTATTTTAACAGCAACACTGCTGAGGTATAAGGTACCTGTGCCTGCACCGGTCAGGTTGCAGGTTGCAGGTTGCTGCCTTAGACACCCTGTCTCTTCAGCACTCCGCAGCTGCCACCACTGGCCGGCCATTTAGAATGTCATTTTATTATCTATCTATCTATCTATCTATCTATCTATCTATCTATCTATCTATCATCTATCTATCTATCTAGCTAGCTAGCTAGCTAGCTAGCTAGCTAGCTATCATTTTTGTTTTTGAAGGGTTTCGCAGACCCAGGCTGGCCTCATAATCACTGTGTAGCTGAAGACAACCTTGAACGCCTGATGCCCGTGCCTCGACTGCTGTTATTATAGGCACCATTGTGCCCTGTGCTGCAGTACTAGCAACCCAACCCAGAGCCAGACCAACACTGCACCGACTGAACACAGCCACAGCTCTATTGGAGAGCTGTTTAATCTCCTTTCCCTACTCCCCAGTCCAACATCACCCCTTCCCTCCTGGACCCCAGTGGCTCTCAGTGCCCCTCACCCACTTCATGCATTTGCCTGCTCATACAGTTCATACCAGAACTTCTATAGGGCCTTTTGTGAACGAGACCTTTTTTCTTGAATTAAGGAAAGCGCACATTTCCCTCCCTAGCCCCCCTCAGCTCCCATAATCACCCACAGGTTGCCAGGAGCATGGTGATGGGCCTGGCCCTTTCCTGAGGCTCCCAGAGTGTTCATACAGAGCTCCTCAAGGCCCAGGCAGAGCTGACCTGGCTTCACCTGAGCTGGACTCTGCAGCCCAGAGTTGATGCTTTCGGGGAGGCTCTTGAGAGACTGCCCAGTTCTAACTGGCCTGACCACATCCCTCAGTGAGCCATTGGGCATATCTTCACTGTCTTCTGGACAGGATTTGGAATTGCCTGGGAGATGCTCCACACACGTGAGGGTGTTTCAGGAGAAATTTAACTGAGGGGGAGGACCCACCCCGAGTGTGAGGGGTGGCATCCCAGACAGAATCATAAGGAGAAAGTGAGTTATCTCTCCACTTCCTGACTGTGGCTGCCATGTGATTCCCCCACCACAAAGGACTGTGCCCTCAGGGAGCCAAATCAAGCCCCTACCCCTCTTCCTTCAGCTGCTCTGTCAGGTGTTTGGGCCTACTGAAGGAGCTCAGCTCACCAGAGATCCTTTCCAGCACAAGCCAGGCAGGCCCTCCATTGGGTCCTAGGCCTATCCTCCCCTTCAAGGGTCTCTATATAGCCCTAACTGGGGGTGAGGCTGGCCTCCCTGACTCAGTATCTACTCCCACTTCTTTTCATGTCCACACACAGGGCACTGGGAAGCTCTGGAAGCTTCTCCACCCACAGGCAGATCTTCTCATTGTCCAAGCCGGCTGCTGAGATAAACACTGGTGGAAGCAGCTTGGAGAACGGATGAGTTTCTTTCAGGAAACTGTCCTTCAGAGAGGGATGTCAGGGCAGGAAGCGGGAGGAACGCTGTTTGCTGGCTTGCTCTGTGGCTCATACTCAACCTGTTCTCTTTCTTTTTTCCTTTTTGGTTTTTTTTTTTTTGTTGTTTTTGTTAATTTTTCAAGACAGGGTTCTCCGTGTAGTCCTGGCTGTCCTGGAACTCATTCTGTAGACCAGGCTGGCCTTGAACTCAGAGATTCACCTGCCTCTGCCTTCCAGCATGTGTCAAGTTGATAGCACTTGACTGAAATAAAACTAACCAGGGCCAGGGTGGGTGGTGGCGCACACCTTTATTCCTAGCACTTGGGAGGTAGAGGCAGGCAGATCTCTGTGAGTTCAAGGCTAGCCTGGTCTACAAAGTGAGTTCTAGGACAGCCAGGGTTGTTACACAGAGAAACTCTGTCTTGAAAAACAAACAAAAAACCAACAAACTCAATTAATGAGAATACCACTTCAATTAACCAATCAAGATGATCCTCCCCCACAGCTGACAAATACGATTTATTATGGCGCCTTCTGTACGCTTTAGGGCTCCCAGGGTTCCTCATACCTGTGAGGAAGGAAGGTACTGGTGTAATTACTCAGTTCTGTATAAACTCTCTCTGCCCCAGGATGAGACTCCATTGCTGGCTCCTGGGATGGGGAAGTGCCTGGAACCAGAGGCGGTCCTGGTTGGGAAGGGTGCCTTTATCTCTCTCTAGGCCCCAAGTGACAGGTATGGAAAGATGTCTCAGAGAGGGACAGCCTTCCTCTCCACGAGCCTCTTGTATGAGCGCTCTTCCCATACCTGGCTCTTCCTTCCTACCTCCAAGATAGCTTGCTAAGCACCCACTCAGCACCTACCCTTGTCTGGAGTGGCCTGCCCCCTTCGACTCCTCCTAGCTGTGACTAGCTGCCCCCAGTGACTAAGACGGTCAGAGGCCTAGAATTGGCAAGGCCCACATTATCTAAAAGCCCATTGTGTGCTGTGTTCCCCAAAACTTCCCCATTGCACACACCCCAGGAAGCAGGTCCAGTGTTTCCACTGTACAGATGAGGAATCTGGGTACTGAGCTATCCAAGAGTAGGGTCATTCTGAGTCCAGAGTCTATTTTTCTATCTGTGTGTATATACACATGTCGTCCATGTGTGTGCTCAGGTGCACACTCATGAGTGTGCTTACATATGTGGAAGCCAGACATCAACATATAGTATCTACCCAAATCACTTGAGAGAGAGAGAGAGAGAGAGAGAGAGAGAGAGAGACTGTTTCTCACTGAACACAAAACTCACAATTCAGTTCTATGCTGGGGGTCCTCCATTCTCTGCCTTCCTAGGAGTGCAGCACCGTGTCTGGATTTTTACATCACTCTGGTGGCTGCAGGTCCTCATGCTTGTAAGCAAGACTTTTCCCAACTGAATCATCCCCTCAGCCTTAGGGACTGAGCCCTGGCACTGTGCCGACTGTGCGGAAGACCCCTGTGCACTCATCCAAGAGAGATGGCCTTTTATGTGCGCAGCTCTCTTGTGTGGACCAGGACTCAACAGCCAGGACCTCGAGATCCTTGGTATACTGGGTTCACAGAGGCTGCCCCTCAGATTCCTTTGCTTCCCAAGTCTGCCAGCTCTACCCCAGGAGGATTTGATTTGGTACTGGGGAACGCTGCAGCTCAATGCATACTTCTCTGGAGGTTTGCAGTGGGCTGGCCCTTCAGCAGCTCCCAGACTCTGGGAAATGGTCGATTGAGTTACACAGCACACAGCCCACTGCCCAGCTTCTGCCTCCTTCGTCACATGAGGTCACAGTGTCCCTTTGCGTGGGTCCGGTTACCCACCGGACATTCCAGCATGCCCAGAGAAACACCATTCCTCTTTTAGGGACCGCCGAGCATCAAAGCCCTGCACAGATCACTCTTATTCTCTGGGAGGAGATAATGGCTCCTTGCTTCCATGCAGGCACCCGACCACAGCTCCAGAGTTCAGCAGGAATTTGGAAGTGACACTTTAAAGAAAGTCATTCATGGGGAAATGAGTTATTTTTGTTGCAAAGACAATGGGGTCGGTGGACATTAGAATGAAGAGAGAAGAAAGGTCGCTCCCACCCCCCACCCCTCCCTGCCAATCACTCTGGCTCCTGGGTTTTGTGTCTTCTTTGGCCGCAGGTAATGGCTGGTGTCATGTTTTCAAGTGAAGATGTGTATATATCTGCTCCTCCATTTGAGAGGATCCACATACGATTCCAGGTGCTCCTGGTTTCTGCCCTTGCATTCCCTGAGGGGCACACAGTCCTTACTCTCTGAGCGCTTCAGTAAAAGTCCTGAAGGAGGAGTGGGCCCAGGTGATGCTCCGCATTTGCCAGGAGCACTGCCTCCTGCTGCTGAGCATCTGTAGGTAGGTTGCTTGGGCTCTCTGAGCTTCAGTTTTTCTGAAAAAAAAAAAAAAAATGTGTAGCTGGTCCCTACCCACTAGGACAGTTATGGGATTAAATGAGCTAATATTTATTTGAGACAGGGTCTTTCTATGTTGCCCTGACTAGCCTGGAACTTGCTGTGTAGACTAGGTTAGCCTCGAATTTACAGAGCTCCACCTGTTTCTGTCTCATGAGTCCTGGGGTTAAAGGCATACACCACCATGCTCAACGATATGTCTCTGGTATTATACATTTATTATTGGCTGATTGATTGTGTGTATGTATATGTGTGTGTGTACATATATGCATGCCGCAAAGCTGTGTGGAGGTCAAAAGATAATGCTGTTTGGTTGGGTGTGAGATGGAGGAAGGGATCTCCCTATTGTTGGCTCATGCATGTCTGCCTGTAATCTCAGCACTCAAGAAGATGAGGCTAGAGGATTGTCATAAGTTGGGAGCTAGCCTCAGCCACATAGAGAGTTCCAGACCAGCTAAAGCTAAAGTGGAATCCTGTCTCAAAAGAGTCAAAAGCTTAAACCCAAACAAATTAACAAAACTTTCATGATATAGAGTTGTTAATGTCTGAGAAGCTGGTGCAGATATGGCGGTCTTTCGGCGTGAGTAAGGAGCAGAGGTGGACTTCTGTTTAGAAACCTTGAAAACCAGGAACCCCCCTCTGTACGATTCCTTACTTACAGTTGAAGCCAAAGGCCCAAAGAGGTAAGGACTCAGAAAAGTTACACAGATACCCCGGCTTGATTATCCTGGGTTCTATAAGAAAGCAGACTGAGCAAGCCATGAGGAGCAAGCCAGTAAGCAGCACCCCTCCGTGGCCTCAGCATCAGCTCCTGCCTCCAGGTTCCTGCCCTGCTGGAGCTCCTGCTTTGCCTTCCCTCAATAGGCTATGATGCGGATATGTAAACCAAACAAACCCTTTCCTCCCCAACTGTTGCCCACATGACTTATCTTGAAATAGTGAGCAAGAGGTTCTAATGCTTTTGGTCCTGGTGTTTGAGCAAAGCAATAGTAGCCCTAATTAAGACAGGGGTGGGGGCGGGGCTTGTTCTAACTCACCCGGTCCAGCTCACAGTCCATCGCTGCAGGAAACTCAGGGCAGCAAGAGCGCAAAGCATCTGCTGACATCACCCTCACTCTCCGAGCAGAGAGAAACAAATTGATGCGTGCATGCTCCGGTGGCGTTTCTTCTGCTCTTGCCCAGTCCAGGGTGACTCAGGGTGTGGTGCCATCTGTACTCAGTTAACCTGGGAACACCCCGCAAGCCAACCTAACCTAGACAGTCCCTCACTGCTCTGCCCTTCCCAGCTCATCCTAGGTTGTGTCCGGTTGACAGAACTACCCACCATGGGCCATTAGGAGGTCCACACAGCCGGGTCTGGTTCATTCCTGACCTGCAGTCCACACAGGCTGCTTCTTCCTGAGCTGACCTGAGTTTCAGGGCTGTTGTGGGAACTGTGTGAGTGACTGTTAAACAGCCTCTGGGAAACAAGGTGTCTGTCCCCACTGCTGCTAACAAGCCAATTTGGGCCTCAGCACCACAGCTGAGCACATTACCTCTGATTCCAGCAGTCAGAACAAGGGGAACGGCTGTGTGCCAGCTCTCTCGGGCCACAGCTGGAAGGACAGGAAGCTTGAGAGAAGAGGACAACAGATGGAAACAGAAGGTGAGAAGGCTGCTTGGCTCCCATGTGTGGTGCTACTTCAGGCTTAACCAGTTGGGGCTGGGGCTGCCATGCTGGACTCTGGGGCATGTGGGGTGGGGGTGGGGGCTTTGGCCTTAGAGTAAGCTTTGCTATGAAACAAAGCAGAAGCCATAGGGTTTTCTGGAAGAGGGGAGCCTCTGTTGCCACCCGCAGTCACTCCCATCCAATCCTGTTTGTTACGAACAAAGCACAGTCACCACGGCTTGAGAGGAGGGGACACAAAACCACTTCTCCATGGGAGGAGGATCAAAGAACTTATGGTCATTTTTTAAAACCCCATCAAGACTCTACCTGAGGACCAGTGAATGACAAGGGTGTCTTAGTATCCAGGACCTTGTTGCCAGGGGTTATATGAGCTGATGGAGAGAACCCAGATGCCCTCAGACCAAGGACAGTCTCCATGACACCCATGCTCTGTGCCATGCCCTACCAGATCATCCACGGGCACCTGCCCTCTGCCTTCTTGGCAGCATCCCTGTGTTCCAGGTCCACCCCCCACCTCTAGCTGCCCTGTCTAGCCAATGGAACATCTTTTCCTGCCTAGGGTATCAACTAAGGTGAGACAAACTACCCAGGCACAGACTTTCCTTGTCCAGTTCTGCCATTTTCAGAATGGTTTTTGTTTGTTTTGTTTTGTTTTTTTGTTTTTTCAAGGCAGGGTTTCTCTGTAGTTTTGGAACCTGTCCTGGAACTAGCTCTTGTAGACCAGGCTGGCCTCGAACTCACAGAGATCTGTCTACCTCTGGCTCCAAGGATTAAAGGCGTGCGCCACCACTGCCTAGCTTTAGAAAGTCTTAAACTCTGACCCTCAGCTGCCTCACTGCTGATACAAGACAGCCAGCTGTTGCTGCCAGCAAAGGGTCAGTCACCTGCCAGCCTGCTGCACAGGATCCATTTAGCATCTGACTGGTAGGTGAGCACAGACCCTGCGGGCAGCATCACAGAGAGAGCAGATAATTTCTCCGGGCCCTCCAGACAGCTGTCCTCTACTCTACCTCCACGCTGTGGAGCAAGCCTGTGACATTCTGGAGGGATGGTAGCCTCAGAGATCATTCATAAGGACTCCTCCCATCCCTGCTTCCTTCCCCAAACTTAGCTGGGTCAAACACCTGAGACAGCAGGGGAAATCATGTGGCGGGGTGGCCTCATGGTCACCCACCAGGAGTCAGAGGTGTCATTGTCTCTGCTTTATAGAAAAGGAATCTGAGACTCAGAACCAGGGCCACTCAGGGGGGCACCAGAAAGAACCCATGATCTAAAGTCAACTGAGACTCTCCCAGCCAATCCTTGATCATTGTGCTATCCTGCCTCTACCACCCAGAGTCTGCCAAACTATCCTTGGCTATGTACTATCGCCATGGAGACAGGGCATAAGCCAAACCTTGAATGGCTTTATTTGGTCTTATGAGTTCTTTTCTTTAAAGATAGGATCCTATGTAGCCCAGTCGGCCTTCTGATTCATGAACTTTTTTATTTGAGACAGGATCTCATTTAGCTTAGGATTGTCTGTGTAGCCCAGGCTAGCTTTGAAGTCTGCCCTCCCTGTTTTACCTCCTGAGTGTTAAGAGTATAGATTTGTGTATCTGTGCTCTGTTCATGAGCTGAGGACTGAACTAAGGGCCTTGTGCACGCTAGGTGAGCCCTCTCCCTACTGAGCATCCCCAGCCCACTTCATGGAGGAGGCTCTGAAGCCCAGGAAGACAGGGCAAGGGACTGAGTCTCCCTTCCTTGGCCAGTGTTGGGCCAGACCCACTTGGCCTCAAGCCTCACGTTCTTCTTTCCTGTACCAGGCAGAACAGGTGGACAAGGAATCTTTATCCACCCTCATGGTGCCTGGAAACTGAGGCATGGAAATTCCTTAGTTGGCACAAGGTCCATGGGCCTGGGAGCTCACGGCACTCGTTTCTCCAAAGGTCCTCCACTGTGGTCTGGCAGGTGTGCAGGCTGAGAGTGTGGTGGCTCTGGTGGCCCGCCTCCAGGCTGACCCAGCTGGCTCAGGCTGGAGACAAGTCATTCTGCCTGGGAGCCTCCAGGGGCCAGAGAAGCTGCTGCCTCCTGTGGGAACCAAGAACAAAGGCCAGGTGAGGAGCCAGCCACCACTCTCCCCAGAGCAGACCCCGGCTGGCAGCCCGGCTCAGTGTCATCCTTGAGAGTCAGGGTCACAGGCCAATCTTCCCTCCTTTCAGAGAGCCACTGGGAGCTCTCAGAGTAGCTTCCCCTTGCTTGCTGAAGCCCCTCGAAGCCCCTTTGTTGTGATGCTCTCTTACAATATCAAAGCTTCAGGGCCACAATGCCACTGAAAGCTGAGTCACCTAGGTTCTGTGACACCACCAGGTCCCTCCTGCTGCCGTTGCGCTCCCAGCGCCAGATGAAAAGGAAAACACCAGCCATGGGTGGGACGACGAAGCTTGGGGAGGCCCCTCAATGCATAAAGGGGCCTTGTTTTCAAATCAAAAGGGCTGAACAAAAAGCTGGGAGAAGAAAGGGCAGTCGGGGCAGCTGCTGTCTGGCGCACCTTTCTAGCCAGGGTGCCAGGCTGGCAGGGTAGCCCCTCCTCCTTCCTCCATAGCATCCCTTTGGGCCCAGACTGCTGCAGATCTGGGTCTAGGAGAGGCTGGTTTTGTGGGGTGGGGTCAGAGTCAGATGAGTGGTCAAGCAGCTGTACCTTCCGGAGTCAGGGACCAGAGAGAGTGGAGGCCTGGGCAGGCAGCCTGGCAATTGGGAGATTGGAGGTCTAGGCAGGCTGGCACCCGTCCCTAGCAAAGCAGCTGTCACACTGACAATGGCATAGCAAGAGAGTCAAGAGTATTACTGTAACAACCCACCTGAGCAGACATTATGGCAATAGCTAAAGTGTCCAAGTTGGGTGACCAGTCCCTGTGATGTCCTCAGTGGCAGAGAGAGCAGGAATGTTCAGGAACCATCCCCTCACGTCAGTGTCAAGCTGGACACCCACCGACCTTTCCTCAGACAGTAACGTGAGTCTAATCCACATCACAGGAAGATGCCTAAAGGTCAGGGGAGCACCTTTAGCTGGGGAGCTAGACATCCAGACCTGGGGCCAGAGCCAGGTCTCCAGGCTGGTGCACTGTGGATGAGGTAGGAGGTCAGTGTGGGGAGGAGGCCATGCTGCCAGAGCAAAGGTTCTCAACCTGTGGGTCATGACCCCACTGGGGGGTCACATGACCCTTTCACAGGAGCTGCAGTTCAGACATCCTGCATATCAGATATTTGCATTACGAGTCATAACAGTAGCAAAATCACAGTTATGAAGTAGCAAAAAATAATTTTATGGTTGGGGGTCACCAGAACATGAGGGACACAGCATTAGGAATATTGAGAAAAACTGTCAGAGAGTTGACCAACTGACCAATGAGAACTCTCTACCCAAGTTAGATTGTTGTTCTTTTTTTTTTAATCACTTTATTTATATTTGTTTGTTTGTTTGTTTTGAGACAGGGTCTTACTATGCAGTTTTGTTTGGAATTCACTATGTAGACGTGTAGACCAGGCTGGCCTTGAACTCATAGAGATCTGCCTGCCTGTGCCTCTGCTTTCTGATTAAAGGCATGAACCCAGCTTTTTACTTTTTTGAAACAGGGTTTAGTGTAGCCCATGCTGGACTTGAACTTGCTGTGCAGCCAAGGAAGATTTTGAGTTTCTGATCCTTCTGCCTCAACCGCTCCATTGCTGGGATGGCAGATGTATGCCAGCCCACCTTGTTGAAACCTAGAGCTTCGTGTGTGCCAGGAAAGTGCTCTACCAGTTGAGCCATAGCCCCACCTCCAGGCTGAACCCTTGGAGATGGGGTCCAACGTGAATCCTCATGCAGTCACTAATTCTGTAATCCAGAAAACCCAAAACACATCAGCAAAACTGGCTCAGGAACTGCAGCTGGTGAATTCACCAGGCTTCATATCTCCAGGCCCCGACTTTGCCAGATGTTCTCCGAGGGTGGAATGTCTATACCCTAGATCCCAAGTCTGCAAAGTGTGGACGTTAACGAATGCTTAAGGGTGATTGTCGGCATTGGAAGGCAGGTGGCAGCTGCTAGGGCCACAGCTGCCCATGGTTATCTCTAGGATCCCCAGGCTCTTCCTTCTAAGGGGCCCGAGGGGAACGGGCTTGGCCCAGTCCCCAGTCCACTTGTACCACTGAGCTGTGCCATATTACACAGAGAGCAACACAAGTGCCCAGGTCTTTTCTGATTGTGCTGGTGATGCGCGCTGGGATGACTGGGCAGCAAAAGCCAAGCCCCTCCCCCCACCATCACAGACTTCTTGTTATGTTTTATTTTTAAACCGACTTTCTAAAAGCACCCTGGACGGCTTTGATAGTCAGGCTCCACCCAGGGAGCCTCTTTGAAGAACAGTCTCAGTCCACAAGACTGGCTGGAGTTGCAGTCTCAAGCCCCGAAAACAAATGTGGAGGAGGGACTCCTGCCTCCAGGTCCATTCTCAGAACAGTGTGGTCAGCAGTCACTGAATGGGCATGGATAGAGAGGTGGGTGTTGCTAAGAGCAGGGAGGCCGCTTTTCATTTCAGGGTGACACTTTCCAGCCATGTGCTGAGAGCAGGTCAATCAGCCCTTGTGAGCCTCAGTTGCTGCCCTTTCAAGTAGAAGGGGTGAGGAACGGACACCGTGGAGGAAGAATGGAGTGGCACCCATAGCAGGCAAGTGTGTACCTGGTCTAGGAGATGTTCATGGGCATTGCGGTGACGGTGGGGTGAGGACAATGGCAATGCTTCTGTCGCTGGTGAAGATGGGAGACGTTGGTGAAGAAGATGGTGGTGGTGATGTTAGTGATAAAATGGTTGTGTTGACAGAGATCATGGTGGTGGTGACAGAGATGGTGATGATGAAGAGGATGGAGATGACGGTGGTGATGATGGTGATGGAGATGGTGTTGTTGAAGATGATGATGTGGTCAACTTGATGGTAGTGGTGGTGAAGAGGGTGTTGGGGATGGAGATGAAGACAGACAGTGATGGTGATGAGGAAACTGGATGAACAGAGCATAACTAGTGAAGACAGGGAGAGCTATGACAACCTTGTAGTGTTAAGAAAATAACAATAAGCCGGGCAGTGGTGGCGCACGCCTTTAATCCCAGCACTCAGGAGGTAGAGGCAGGTGGATTTCTTTGAGGTCAGCCTGGTCTAAGAGCTAGTTCCAGGACAGGCTCCAAAGCTACAGAGAAACCCTGTCTCAAAAAACCAAAAAAAGAAAAAAAAAAAAAGAAAAGAAAAAATGACAAGAGAGTGAAGCTGAAGGTGGTAAAGCAGAAGCTCACTCAGAGGCCTGTTTGCAGTCTTGTTATTCCAGCTATTGGGACAAAGATAGGAGACTCACAGGTTCCACATCAACATAAAAAAGATGACTTGTGATGTAGAGCCCTGGTAAAGGATTTGCCTGACAAATACAAGACCTTGGGTTTAATTCCAAGTTCCAAGTAATTTGAGAAAAGTTGATTAAGGTGAGAATGGAGATGAAGAAGATGGAGGTGGGGAGAAAGGAGATGAGGGGGATATGTGTATGGGGAAGAGGGAGATAAGAAGGACTAACTTAGAAATGAGGAGAATAAAGATGGAGAGAATAGGTGGGGAGATGATAGGGATGGAAGGGTGGACATGGAGATTAGGAGGGTGGGGATAGGAGAATGGACAGGGAAATTGTGGTGATGAGGAGGAGGGAGATGGGGAGGGTGGGGGTGGGCATGGGGAGGATGGACAGGAAGATGATGGGGAAAAGGGATATGGGGAGGAGGGAGATGGGGAGGAGGGAGATGGGGAGCAGAGGGATGGAGAGGATAGAAAGGGAGATGACGGGGATGGGGAGCATGAGGATGGAGATTAGGAGGATGAAGATGCTGCTGTTGGAGCCCTGGTACCACTCTACATCTGAACAGGTAAAGGAAAGAGAGGGGACAATCCAAGTCCATAACAAAGTAGATGCAGAGCCAGCCCTGGGTCCCCAAACTCCCAAGCTCTCCTTCTATTGTGTCTTCCAATTGGACTGAAATGTAAGCAACTGGTCCAAGAACTCATAGGTGCTCAGAATATGTGTAGCAGCTTCCAGCTTCGTCTCCCATGTGTATCTTTCTCCCTTCATTCTGTGCAACAGAAACCTTTCTGTTTGGTGGGACCATGTGACTGAGGTCTTCTAGACAAGGCTTTAGTTTTATGTTTTTTTTTTTTCTTTTTTTTTTGGTTTTTTGAGACAGGGTTTCTCTGTGGCTTTGGAGCCTGTCCTGGAACTAGCTCTGTAGACCAGGCTGGTCTCGAACTCACAGAGATCCGCCTGCCTCTGCCTCCTGAGTGCTGGGATTAAAGGCGTGCGCCACCATCGCCCGGCTTAGTTTTATGTTTTTATGTGTGTTTGTGTATGCACAGATGCATGTGTGTGAGTGGAAGTCAGAGTCCATCTTGAGTGTCTTTCTACAGGACCCATCTACTTTAGCTTTGGATGCAGGCTCTCTCATTGGGACCTAGTGCTCGGCAATTAGTGTCCAAGTTGACTGGCCAGTGAGACCCAGGGAGCCTCCTGTGTCCTCCCCAGAACTGGGGTGACAAGTGTGCACCTGATGTCTGTTTTGTTTTTTGGATTTATTTGTTTGGTGTGTGTGTGTGTGTGTATGTGTGTGTGTAAATGCTGAGGAGCCAACTCAGTTTGCACAGCAATCACTTCACCCAAGAGCTATGCCCATAACCCTAGGGTTGCTTTTAAAATAATAATGCTTTTGTGGTGGTGGTTGTAGCTCAGTGGTGAGTGGCATCTATGAGGCCCTGGGCTTGATCTCCAATGTGTGTGTAACACACACACACAATTTTAAAAAGTATTAAAGGCTACATCTGACGTTCAGGCTCTAGAAAGGTGGTGGACAGCAGCTAGGAGGCCTCTGGGGCCTTCCAGATTTCAGAGGCAATTGCTGAGCCTTCAGGAGCCTGTATAACACCAGCCAGGCACCTTAGGGCTCCCAGTGCTCAGCAGAGAGAGATGCTGTGCCTTCCATATCCCCAAAGGGACTAGATGTAATTATCCTGAGAAGCAAGAGGCAGTGTGTCTAGTGAGACAGATATGGCGCTGTGTAAATATTTGGAAAATTGGGTGTGATGTGTAAGTACAAGAACAAACCCATTCCCTTTTCATCCCCTGATTCTTTGGATAATGAAGTGGGAACACCCACTTGTTTGTTTATCTGCTCATAGGCAGGATGATGGGTTCTGCAGAGCCGAGGTCGAGGAACAAGATGGGAAAGGGAAGCCTGTCTGGCTTTAGTCCTTGAATCTGCACTCAGCTGGCCTTGCAGCATAAACCCTGAGAAACCCACAAAATTCCTGCTACCAATTGGATGTCTCCAGGGCAAAGGCCAGCTGGGAAGCACAGAAGCTCAACAGGTACTTGCTCCCATCTATCTTTGATTAGGGCTTGACATTAAAGGACATTGTAATTGGGTATGGATGTCCCACAGTCAAGACTAGCTACAAAGCCAGTTGTGGCAGCTCAAACCTGTTATGTTACTATTTGGGAAGCTGAGGCAGAAGGATTGTTGGGTTTAGAAAGCTATCCTTGGCTACATAGTAATAGCCTGCTTAAAAAAATGAAACAAAACAAAACAAATCAACTCCCTTACCAGGTGTGGTTGTGCACTTTAATCCTAGCACTTGGGAGACAGAGGCAGGTGGATCTTTTTGAGTTCAAGGCCAGCCTGGTCTACATAGTGGCTTATAGGCTAGCCGAGGCTACACAGTGAGATTCTAAAAACTCTCAAACAAACAAAACCCAACAAAGCCAAGCCAGTAGCTGGGGTGAAAAGCCATAGATCTCTACGCCCTGCTTCTCTTTGTAAACATCGTGTCTCTCTCTGATTTCTTCCTGTCTGATTCCTGGCTCCAGGCCACTGAGTGTCAAGGTGGGGAGGAGTTCCATGAAGAGGGAGGAGTTCCCTGCAGAGAATTCTGAAAGTCTTCTCTGTATCATGACCCTTGCTGTTGAGCTTTTAAGGGCACAGAGGCTCTTTCTGGCACCAATCGATTGGTGCCCTCACCCATGATCTCAGTCACACACACCCAAGGCCATTAACTCCATGATGCACCTTTGCTTGTTTTGAGTTCCATGACTCTCAGGCAGAAGAGTGCTGTCCTTCAGGCGATACACCATTCATGCCAGGATCTCACCAAGGCCCTGACTGCTCATGTCACTTTATCCTTGCCACATCTTCACTAGACGGTATCTGTGATCTTCCTTTTGCAGATGAGGAAACAGAGGCTCAGATCAGCGATGACTTGTGTTTGACTTTGGCCACATTTCTTCTTCCTGTCTCTTGACATTCATCCATGTGATCTCCCAATGGATACTACTACATGCCTCACCATGTAGACACCAGCTCTGCCTCCTAGGTAGACTTCTGGTGATGGCAAGATTCCTTCCTTCCCTCCTTCCTTCCTTCCCCCTCTGCCTCCCTCCCTTTCTTTCTTCCTTTCTTCTTTTCTCCTCCTTCATTCTCTCCCTCCCTCCCCTTCCTTCTTTTATTTTTCCTTTAAAAAGTATTGCTTTAACTTGTGTGTGTGTGTGTCTTTGTCTGTGCATGTACAAATGTGCATGTATGTGTGCAGGTGTATGTGTACCATGGCATGTGTGTTGAGGTCAGAAGACAACTTTCAAAGGTTAGTTCTCTCTTTATCTGTGACAGAGTCTCTTGTTACTTCTCCCACTTCTCCAGATCACTGGTCCATGAACTTCCAAGCAATTCTCTTGCCTTCACTTCCCATATCACCTTGGGAGCACTAGAGTTACAGATTCACATTGCCACATTTGACTCTTTTCTTTATTATAATTACCTTTTTTGTTTGTTTACTTGTTTGTTTGTTTGAGACATTGTTTCTCTGTATAATAGCTCTGACTGTCCTAGAACTCACTCTGTAGACCAGGCTGACCTCGAACTCACAGAGATCCGCCTTCCTCTGCCTCCTGAGTGCTGGGATTAAAGGTGTGTGCCACCACTGCCTGGCAAAATTACTATTTTCACGTGGGTTCTGGGGACTGAACTCAGCTTGTCAGGCTTGGGTGGCAAATGCTTTTACCCTCTGAGCCATCCCAGAGGGCAACGCCCCTTCTTTCCTTTCACCTTCTGTCTTTGAGACTGAGTCTTGCTGCATAGGTCAGGCTGCCCTCTAACTTCTTCACCCACTGAACCACATTTCCAGCTCTGAAAGCAGAATTTCTTCACTCCACAGAGCTTTTTGTTGTGTTTTAATTTGGAAATAATTTCCAACTTAAAGAAAATTTGTACAAGTCACGGCTACGAGCTCTCCTCCCTCAATGTTCTTGAACACATACCCCTCACTTGAGCACAAGGCAGTGCAGCTGAGGAAGGGAGTCACCCCAAACTGCTCCCACCACCGGCATTACCCTGAGCTCCTAAGTCCCTTCTCGTGTCCCCATCTGTTCCAGGTAGGGTCCCCCTGTTCCTTAGCCTGCTCTGTCTCCTTAGTGTCCTCTCTCTGGACATTTCTTTAACTTTTCCCTAGATTTTCCCATCTTCCACATAGTTAAGTGTACCTGTTGGTCACTGGGTGGAACGTTCCTCAGTTTGGGTTTAGTGGTTTTCGTTCTGTGGTTGGAATCCCTCCATCTTTACCTCCAGCCCCTGCCCTGGTAGTAGGTGTTGCCCAGTGCTAACTTCTGAGTCAAGCAGCCGATATCCTCTTAAGACTCATTGCTCCATCTGCTTGCAAAAGAGAGGTTGACTGTCATCATCCTCCCATGGAAGAAGGGAGGGTCTTAGGATCGTCATGTCAGAGTCCGTCCTCTTCTCCAGATACTGGTATGCAACTCTGACCCAATTTGCATATGACTTAGAGGTCAAAGGCCAGGAAAGCAAGGCTGGGCAGACACTCCATCAACTGACTATGCTGGGTGAAGAATTTCTAGTGCAGCTGCTTTGGGGTCACCCATGCTTGTGCCACCTACCCCCTCATCAATGCCCTGTAAGTGAGCCTAACAAACTCATTGCTTCCCCTGCAGCTCTTTGGTGGAACTGAACTTTGATTTATTATTGGGACTTTAGAAGGGCTTGTTGCTGCTACCCAGGGAGAAATTTTTCAAAACAATAATATTGGGGGTAAGGTGTGTCTAGAGATGATACCCCAAGTCACCCATGATGGTAGTGGTTACTAGTATCTTAGCTAGGGACTTCTTCCTCTCTCTCTTTCCCTCCCTTTATAGTGTGTGTGTGTGTGTGTGTGTGTGTGTGTGTGTGTGTAAGCAAGGGTCAACCTCAAGCATCTTTTGGGGGGGGGTGCTTGGTTGTCTTTTCTAGGTGTGCATGGCAACTTTGATACAGTCCAGACCAAGTTCACTTGAATCACTAGCAGCCCATGAGGACCTGCCACCTGCACTCATCACCTTCCCTTTTGAGACAGGGTCTCTCACTAAACCTGGAGCTCTCTGATGATTGGGTTAGGCTGCTGGCCAGTGAACACCCAGCAATACTCCTGTCTCTAGAACCCCTGCACCGGATTAACCATGCACCACCACACTGTGCCTTCAAAAAAAAAATAACAAGGGGCTGGAGAGATGGCTCAGCGGTTAAGAGCACTGACTGCTCCTCCTGAGGACCCGGGTTCAAATCCCAGCGCCCACATGGCAGCTCACAACTGTCTGAATGCACATAAAATAAAGCTAAATAAACCGTAAAAAAAAAAATTAAAAAAAAAAATAACAAGTTTTTGTATATTTTATGTGTATGTGCCTGAATGTGTGTATGTGTACCACGTAGGATCAGGAGCCCTGGGACATCAGAAGAGGGTTCTGGGTTCCCTGGAACTGAAGTTTGTGAGCCACTCGAAGCTCCTGGGAACTGAACTCAGGTCCTCTGCAAGGGAAGGAAATGCCCATAACTGCTGAATGATCTCTCCACGCCCAACCCTAGGGTTTTCTGGGTGGGTTCTGGGGATGGAACTCAGGTCTCTTGCTTGCATCAACTGAACCATCTTTCCAACAGTGTTTTTTTTTTTTTAAAGGCAGGGTCATTTGTAGCCCAAGATGGATTTGAACTGGCTAAGTATTTGAAGCTGGCTTCAAACTTCTGATCATCTGGGCTCCATCTCCCAAGTGCTGGAATTGTAGGCACCATTGCACTTGGTCCTATGTTTCCTCTTGCAGTCAGTAGCTCTTTTGGGCTGACATTTCGAGGCCACATACATACCCCATTTTCCAGAAGCCTGTCACCCTTGCTGGCCTCTGCGGACACATCTCAACTGCGACAGCCACTGTCTCTGCTGTAAGTTCCTGCTTTCTTGTTTAGTAGTATTTGAGGCAGACTCTTGCTCTGTAGCCCAGGCTACGCGCTCCTCGTGTCTCCATGCTGGAGTTCCAGGTGTTTGTCGTCAGGCCCAGTGGCCTGGGATGGTTCTGCGCCCCAGCCTGACACGAGACCCTGGGTGAAACAGTGGCCCTAGCTGTGGGCAGAACTCTCAGAAACTCGGCCAAACAAAGAGCAGCCTCCCGCATGCTGCGGCGGCCCTCGTTCCAACCACCCCAGAGACAACAAGGAGCCGGTGACCCTTTCTTCAAGCTCCAAAGAAAAGCCAAGCAAGCCCACAAAGACGGGGTGAGAAAGGTTTCTGCAGCAACGGCACTTCCTTTGAGGTCGGCTGGGGCTCACACTGGGGCTGAGAAAGCAGCTCGCCCTGGCCGGAGCCTTTCTCTGGCCCACTGGCCCAGCCAGGACCCATCCATCAGGCCACAGTGGGGTGACCTAGTGCAGTCCTAGGGAGATGTTCAAAGGGACACTTCGCCTGGCGTCTATGTGCCAATCAGAGGTCTAGCCCCTAGGGATTGTCCTTTGAGCTCTGAGGGTGCTGAATGGAGAAGGCTGTACCGAGCATGAAAACTCAGCACATCTGCTGCCCCCCAGTCCCCTAGGTGGGGAGGTCAAGCCACTAGACCCCTCTCCCCATGCTACTGTGGCCAGGGGCTCCCAGGCTGCCCCACTCATGATACATGTAGCCTCGGACCTTTGAGAGCTGAAGAGCTGAACTGGGAAGAGCCAGGTGGCTGAGGAGTACCTCTGGGTCCCTACCTGTCTGCATGCTCTTGGCTGGGTCCCTGAGCAGGCCTCCTCTTCTCTTGGGTTCCCACACTTCAGAAGCCACCAGCCTCATGTGACCAGGTTCTGATAAAGGCAGCTTTGCTCTCTTTCTGTTCACAGGAAGTCTCCTCGTGTCACAGATGGGAAAAGGGACAGCAGGTGAGAGAACTGGACCCATCCCAGTGCGCAGGCACCAGCATTTACCCTCAAGTTGTCCCAAAGCTGCTGAGACAGCATCTGTCTCAAGACTACCAACCATGCCAGTGGGAGAGCATCCTGCCAGGCCCTCTGTAGAAGGCAAGGGGCCTTCTGGGGATTCACTCCCTGCTATCTGCAAAGTGGAACTTTGTGTGTCTCAGGCAGGTTCATTTGGTTTCTCTTTGCTCCCCACTGGGAATGTCCCAATAGGTTGCCGGGACAAGATAACCTCATATTCTACAGAATATGGTTCAAGCATTCTATGCCATGCAATGCAATAATAGCAATGACTTCCCTTTCTAGTAGAAGACCTCAGAGACCAGGGCTAGAGAAAGACAGGATTCTTCTCCTGTCTTCCAGAGAAGGAATAGAGACATCACCAAAGGCCACACAGCAAGTTCGCTTTCTGTAGCTGTGATAAACTCCAAGATGAAAAATAACTCCAAGGTTGCAATCCACATCCAGGGAAGTCAGGACAGAAACTTGAAGAAGGAATCTGGACGTCAGAGCTGATGCAGAGGCCGTGGAGGAGTGCTGCTTACTGGCTTTCACCCCGTGGCTTGCTCTGTTTGCTTTGTTCTGGCACCCAGGACCACCAGCCTGGGGATTTTACCTCCCACAGAGGGCTGGATTCTCCTACATTTAATCAAGAAAATGCTCCACAGACTTCCCTACAGACCAATGGGATGGGAGCAATCCTCAGCTGAAGTTCTCTCCTTCCAGGTGTAGGGAGTTGGTGCCTGGGGCTAATTACGGCA
Source organism: Chionomys nivalis (assembly GCF_950005125.1). Lineage (NCBI taxonomy): Eukaryota > Metazoa > Chordata > Mammalia > Rodentia > Cricetidae > Chionomys > Chionomys nivalis. The sequence goes on from NC_080093.1 coordinate 52,563,987, forward strand.
GTAGAGTTGCCATGACACCCCATGGTCAGAGGTTGTATGGGATGGCTCTGGACCTGCGGCTGATGAGGTCCCTTGAGAAAGATGATGTTTTCACTCACAGGACGAGAGAGTAATGGTGGGAATCTGGCTGGCTGAGGGCAGAGCTGCGGAGGTGGGACTACTGCTGACACATTTAGTCCAGGGCACTTTGGGGTGACACAGCGCTCAGGCAAGAGGGTTATGATTAGAGGCCAGCCTGGGTTAGGTAGCAAGACCCTACCAAAGCAAATACCCTTAAGGGTCAATCACTGGCCATTCGTCCATTCAGGCCTGGGGGGGGATGTGTGTTTTAAGGTCGTGGGGTCTGGATGGTTGGGTTCCATGGTGGCCTTCCTTCCCACCACTAGTGGTGTCACCTGACCCAGGGTCACTTGGGGCCTCGGATATCTGCCATTAGGGGCTCCTAGTGGCCTTGCATGTGAATGGAGAACAGGGGAAGTTGGATGAGCGGAGCCTCGAGAGGAAGTGAGCTGGGCCCGCTACCTCTTTTCCTTTCCTAGGGCTGTCCCTATCTCTCAGGGTAAGGTCTGTGACTTGCGACAGATCTTCAGGAAGACACCCCAAGTGCTGGGTGATGAGGGGTGCCAAGGGCCCACACGGTGCTGAGACAGAGGCAGGATGGGTGGCAAGCTGAGGATGGAGCTAACCGACTAGGCCAACTCCCTGGCCTAGTCAGTCTGCCCTGAGTTAGCTGCTCCACAGTCGTATGTAAGACAGCGGCCAAACACAGAGCTCAGCCAGCCATGCGCAGGGTGGGCTCTCCGGAGGGGGCTCCTGAGGCATGCTGGGTACCACCATCTGCTCTAGCAGCAGTCATGAGTGACATCATCACTATCATCCTACCATCTTCCTGAGGGTTCGTCACACCCAGGCTCCTGATGGAATACGAGAGTGTAGCTGGGGTCCTGAGCTAGCAGCCCTCCTCGGGGCAGGATCCAGACATTCGAGACTCTGCAGTCCTTCTGTGGTCAGTGGGAGATGCCTATAGCATGGCTCACCTGCCTCAGAAGCCAGGTGCTCCGGAAAGAATTCAGGGTGGGTGAGCACTGGCCTCTGTCTTTGGATGTCTTTAAGACCGGGACTTTTCAGGGGAAAAACACCATTCTGTCTTCTCGAAAGGCTGGAGTTGGGACTGAGATGTGGGCTAGAGGTTCTTGAAAGGCTGGAGTTGGGACTGAGATGTGGGCTAGAGGTTCCGTGGGAATCAGCTATTTGTCTTCCACTTGGGCAAGACAAGGATGATTGACATGGGTGGCTATGTCTTCCTGGATGACAAAAGTTCCCTTGTTTGGGGCCGACGAGATGGCTCAGTGACTGAAGGCGGCTTGCAGCTAAGCCTAGCCACCTGAGTTCCTGTGATCCTCCGGACACACATGGTGGAAGGGGAGAGTCAACACCCACAGGTTGTCTGCTGATGCCTGCATGTGAGCTATTCAGTGTGCTCCCCTCCAGGAAATAAGCACAATCAAGATTTTCTAAGGGAAAAATGTCTCCTTGCTAATTGTCACATCAAACGTTCAGGGCCTTTCCTGTGGCAGTCCTCACCTTACCCTGAGCGTGTGTTCTTACTGCAGGCCAGCATTAGCCCTCTCCGCCCGGTGGACTGTGACTCCAGGACTATTTCTGCACTGGCTGAGAACAGGAAGGTCAAGGGCCTGTTCTGCCTTGCTGTGAGCGCCCTGTGCTAGCTGGTGTGAGACTACCCTTGTTTCCATTCTCATGCCGCCTGGGTGCAGAGGGGATGTCCCCTCCCTGAGGCCACACTGTGGGACTCCTGCCCATTCCAATAAGAACCACATGCAAGGGGTCACCTGCCTCTGAGCCCCCAAAGAGGCCACCTGAATCCTTTACCCACTATTTAAAGTTTATTTTTGTTGTATTGTGTGGGGATTTCTCCTGCATGTATGTCTGTGCACCAAGCATGTGCAGTGTGCTCCGAGGCCAGAAGTGTGAGACCCCCTGTGACCGAAGTCACAGACAGTTGTGAGCCATCATACGGGTGCTGGGAAGTGAGCCCAGGGTCTCTGGAAGAGCAGCTCATACTCTTGGGTGCTCAGCCTTCCCTCCAGCCCCTCTGTTCATTTTCTAAGCGAGGCAGTTTTGTGGCTCCTGAGACTGGGTTTCTTATAGACCCGGAATTCTCCTCAGAGTGGTTTTCACAGGAAGTCTGGTTATGATCTTGCCAGTCATTACTAGCCCAGGCCAGCTTTGGTGAGACTGGAAGAGAGACGGTGGATCACCCAGAAGGCCTTGGTCTCTGGTGCCTCAGTGTCCCCTCTACGGTAGGGGCACAACAGTGCCTGTGTCATCTCTTGCAGCTGAGGAACCACATACAATTTTACTTGTCAATCAAACATGAATAATGGAAAAAGGTTGAAAACAAACAACAGCAACAGCAACAAATCCCAACCGACCTACCAGTTTAACAAACGAAAAATTCCCAACTAGCCACAGCATTTTTTGTCTCTCCAGTTTCACTTTTCTTTTTGATGATGGCTGAGACAGGCCAGAGGTCATGTTGCTAGGCCTTTTTCTGGATTGCTTCTCAGAGGTAAAAACTTAATTAATTAGGGCTTAGAAAATAACTCGGGGGTTAAGAACACTGGCTGCTTCTTCAAATGAGCCAAGTTCAATTCCCAGCACCCACATGGTAACTCCGGACCTCTGTAACTTCAGCTCCAAAGGATTCAATGCCCTCTTCTGGTCTCCCCAGACACTGCATGCATATGGTACACAGACATCCATACCAGCAACACACACACACACACACACACGAATGCATTTTTAAAAAGAAAGAGACAAATAGAAAATAAAGAGCAAGATTCTTCCATCATTTGGCCCAGGTTAAGGAGCTGCTGCAGGGCTGTGGTCCTGCCACACCACGTGGAGGCTTACAGGATGGCAGAACAATTATCCATCTACAGTCATTCGGAGGCCATCGAAACAGATCGCTGCGTGCTGCACCTCGCCTCCCTGGGCCTCAGTCTTTCTGTGTCAGGATCCTGATGCTGTGTGACGATGGGCTGGTTACTCAGCCTTTCTGTGCTGAATTTGAATGTTAGAGACTAATGTAGTGGTTACAGGACTGAGGTAGTTAGGAGTGTGGAGAATTCAGTGCCTTTGTGTTCTGTGCCTGATGGCTCATGTGGGAGTAGTGAGTGGGGTGTCTGAGGGAGAGAGAGGAGGCTGCATAGTCCCCAGATGCATGAAAGAGCTCAGACCCACTGATGGCACTCCACAGCTCCGTTCTAAGATGGGGGTGTGGAGGGCCTACTCCTCCTGAGGTATCACCCCTTGGTTTGTAGGCAGAGTCTGTGTCCTTATGTGCTTGTCCTCTGTGAGACATCCTGACCCCTCTTCCTAAAAGGATCCCCTGGCATGGGAACTGGGGCTACCCCACTTTTCTGTAATTAAAGACCCTGACTCTTCATTCAGCCACCTGCTGAAGTCTGTATGTTAGAAACTTTTGGGGACACAGTTCCACCCATACCATCAGAAAATTGCAAGCATACCTGGCCTACATGGACAGCAGCAGGCAGAGATGGAAACTCTGGGGACAGGGGACTCTGGTGATACTTCACTCTAGGAGGCGCTGGGTGGGGGTGTGTGCCTAGGAATGTGTCCAGGATTTGGGTCTGTCCCTGGCCCAGTCCAGCACTGTGTGGCCCTGGGGGTTTTCTATCCCTACCCCAGTGTCTCCAAGTCTCAGATGGGCCTGAACGCCTTGGGCCTCCCCGTGCTGCTGTGATGAGTACACCTGGCCTATCATGGTTGGCATTGGCTGTCAGCTAGACACATCTGGGAAGAGGGAACCTCAACTGAGAATTCCTCCATCAAATTGGACCATGGGGACGTGTGTGGGGCATTCTCTTGACTGCTGGTTAGTATAGGAAGTTCAGCCCCCTGTAGGGGGTGGGAGCCATTCCAGGCCAGGTGGGCCTGAGATGTATAAGAAGAAACTCAGCTGAGTGAACCAGAGTGAGCAAGCTAGTAAGCAGCATTGGGTCCATGGTCTCTGCTTGAGTTCCTGCCCTCACTTCCTTAGTGATGGACTCTCACCCGTAAGAGGACGTCAACCATTTCCTCCCCAACCTGCTTTTGGTCAGCGTTTTAACACAGCCACAGAAAGCATGCTAAGACAGGGGGCAAAGGCAAGGCAGGAAGCAGAGCCAAGAGCAAGTTCCTCAGTCCAAACTACCAGGGAAACTGAGGCAGGATAGAGCTCCCACTGATCTGCTGGGCCTTGAGAACAGATGTCAACAGCTTGTGGCATCTCACCCAGCACCTCAGCTCACAGACCATGTGTGCACCCCTACCTCCCTCAACCTCACCCAGTCGCTGGTCAAGCTCTTCATCCAGACTCAAGGCTGGAGAACCCCCTGCCACTGTGATCTGTCAGGGAGATCATGGAGGGGCGGTGGGAACAAGTCCCCTGGCTCTCAGGAGATGGCAGAACTGGATATCTTTGTGTTTGTATACTTTGTGACTAAATAAGGGTCACCCACAGAATTGGTGATTTTCCCAGCTGCAAGGACCTTTATCCCCACCCCAACTCTGTCCCGGCCACCAGGAGGGACTTTTGTACCACAGAAGGCCAAGCTACTTCAATAAGTAATGGAAAATGGGAGGCCACCTACCACTTACCGAGGAATCCAGGCTAATTGGGAGGCCCAGGCTCAGTTTCTTTATTTAGCTATTTATTAAACTGGCTCAAACTAGAATTAATGGCTCCTGTGTGTGCCTTCTGGGGGCAATTTTGGACCCTGATTAGAGGCTATGCACCAACCCACCTCACTGGAGCAGGCAGCTTGACCTCTGCTCATGTATATGGTGGGCAGCCCAGGCCTGGATGCCCCGGAGTCCATGACTTCTATAGGAATCATGCATGGGCTTTGACCACATATCCTCGAGAAGCCTGCAGACCTAAGGCTTAGCACCCCACCTAAGACTCAGCAGCTTACCAAAGGGTCTTCAGCTGGTGGCATTCTCAGATCATCCATTGGTGACTTCTATTTTCCTAATTAATTGTTTTGTTTGAGACAAATTCTCATCATGTCGAGGGCACACAGTGCTCCCCCGCCTCTGCCTTCCAGGTGCTGGGATTAAGTACCAGATCTCTGATTTGTCTACTTTAAATGGGTGTGTTGCTTGCTATATGAATTACATCTCAGTAAAACCATTGACAAAAGAACCAAAAAGCAAGCATTGACTGACCTCATCCATCCTGTCTTGGAGCATCCTAATGGAATCCTTTCTGCAGGTCCTGAAGGCTGAGCTGGGCTTTCCCCAGATGCCTGTCAGTCACTGGATGAGTGAGGAAGGAAGTTGGAGCATCCTCACACAGTAGTTTATCGGCAATCACTAGGTCTGTGGCCCCTCCCACCCATGAACTAGCCTCTGGACAGTCTGGGTGAATGAAGCTGCATAGGAACACAGCCGCTGCAGGCCGACCTGGAATACAGAGTCAGGAGAGACCACTGGAGCTTTGGGGGCTGGACGGTGTTTAGCCTTGGTGTCTGGATGGTATTGAACCTTTAGGGCATGCTGGATGCATTTCCAAATGCGTCGTTTCCTTTTCTTTGTTTTTATATATAATCTGCATTTGTTCTTTGACAGTTTCCCATGTGTACAAGGTGCCTTGAGTAAATTTCCAGTTCCCCTCCTGCCCTTACTTACTAGCTCCCTTCTCCCTCCAATCCCCTTTCTTGCATTCATGATTGTTTTGTTTTGTTTTAAGACGTGCTGAGCTTCACCAGGGCTGTCTGTGGGAGAATGGCACCAGTGGGATCACAACGCCTGCCCCAGAATCCACCAGTAGCCAATAGTTTATGTATGGTTGTGATACACTGTTTCAAACTATGTATGGTTGTGATACACTGTTTCAAACTATGTATGGTTGTGATACACTGTTTCAAACTATGTATGGTTGTGATACACTGTTTCAAACTATGTATGGTTGTGATACACTGTTTCAAACTATGTATGGTTGTGATACACTGTTTCAAACTATGTATGGTTGTGATACACTGTTTCAAACTATGTATGGTTGTGATACACTGTTTCAAACTATGTATGGTTGTGATACACTGTTTCAAACTATGTATGGTTGTGATACACTGTTTCAAATCAGAGGTTGCGGCTGGCTGTAATGCAGAGTAACCGAACTCAGACTTCCCACCTCCCCTGGTCACCAGACTGGGGCCTTTCTCTCTCTCTCTCTCTCTCTCTCTCTCTCTCTCTCTCTCTCTCTCTCTCTTTCCCTTCTTTCTTCTTCTTTCTTTCTCTCCCCCTCTCCTCTCCCTCCCTCCCTTCTTTCTTTTCTTTCTTTCTTTCTTTCTTTCTTTCTTCCTCCCTTCCTTCTTCTTCCTTCCTTCTCTCTCTTCCTCCTTCCCCCTCTCTCCCTTCCCCCCTCTTTATTTGACTTTGGTTCTGGTTTTGATACAGGGGGTCGCTATGTAGCCCAGGATGGACTTAAGCTCAGGATCTTCCTGCGTCGGCTTTCCTCCAGAGGGTTGGGGAGATAGGTGTGGCTGAGTGTCACAATCTCTGATCTGCAAACTGGGAAAGGGTGCGGCGCCATTTGTGACAGTGATCCCAGGAGCCTCAGGCTTCCTGTGAGCTTCCTACAGGAAGGACCAAGCCAGACCCAGCGATGAGCCTTCACACCAGGCCCTTACTGAGCTTAACTTCCTCTCAGGGGCCCTTCAGGTTCTACAGAGGAGAAACTGTTGGTTTCATGACCCACCGAGGCCCCTCAGCTGGGACTTTCCTTCCACTGCCACAAACCATTCCCTCCATCACCCACCACCCCTCCACCCCACCACTCCCACCTCATCCCAGGGTCCAGCTAGAAAGTCCCATTTCGTCTCTGCCATTTCGCCTGCCTGGGCACAGCAGAGCCAGGTGGCACCCAGGCTAGCCACAGACACCCTCTACTTCTTGGCCTGCACTGTGGGCTTAGAGCCAAAAAGGTGACCAAACACCTGTAAAGTCTGTTCCAGGTCCCAGGTCTTAGCTGGGAAGATGGTTGTCCCAGGGGGCTTAGGGGCAGTGGGTTGCAGGCTATCAATAGGACAGGCGGTATATATAGGGAGAGACAGTCATGGCATTCATACCTGGGCATCAGGGACTGAAGCGGGTGGCAGCCATGGCGCTCATCCCTGTGGAAGGCTCTAGAGCTGCAGTTCCCAGCCTGCCCAATGCTGTGACTCTTTAACACAGTTCCTCACCTTATGGTGACCCCCTCATTAAAGTAAATTTTCATTGTTACTTCATAACTGTAATTTTGCTACTGTTACGAATCATAATGTAGATATCTGTGTTTTCCATTGGTTTTAGGCGACCCCTATGAAAGGGTTGTTTGATCCCCAAAGGGTATTTAGTGACCCACAGGTTGAGAAACGCTGCTCAAGAGGGAAGGTTATAGTGAGGCCTCTGGTCTCATCTAGCTCAGAAATGACTACTCCAGCTTCCCTGTAAGATCAGGGCAACCAGGGCAGAATTGGTCCTAGAAGCTCAGGCCGGGGAGCTTCCAGATATCCCAGGGTATACTACCATCTCGGCAGTTATCCCCCACTTGTGACTCAGCTGCATCTAAGAGCCATCTCCCAGGGACTTCCTCCTACTGGGGCAAGTGGGTGGGTGGGTGGGGCAGGGCCTATGGAAGAGGCAGGAGGTGTCCCATACAGCTCCAAAAGGTGCAGACCCTGCTGACTCCAGCTTCCCAGAGCCAGGCCCCTAACTACCACCCACCCTGCCCCCTCATAAACATTTCCCGGCCCCCTTCTGCCTGTTCATTGACCTGCAGCCAGGTGTGAATTAGACCATCAGAGACAAAATGGCTGTGACTAGCCAAATGGCTGGGCTTCTTTTCGGAGGCTGGGGGTGGGGCAATGGAGTCACCGAGGCACAGTGTCCTGTGGAGGCCCAGACCCAGGGGCCAGGAGGAATTACAAGTTCCCTCCTCCTGTCCAGCCAATTCCCACCATCTACCTCAGCCTGCCAGGCCTCTTCCAGGGGGCTTGCCTAGGTGCCTCTCCCTCCTGGGTGGGAACAGCAGGGCCCCACTGCTCCTGAGGTTGGGATTCTCAGACTGGCTTCCAACTTGCAGCCATCCTCCTGCCTCAGCTTCCCAAGTGCTGGGATCACAAGATTGGGTCACTTTACGGAGTGAGCCACCAGCATGTTGAGGCTTCCTGGGGCCTTAGGAGAAACAGGGGAGCAGAGATCTGGGGGTGGCCTGGACTTTGCTGCCTGCCCGGGGGAGACTGGCAGGGGCACTGAAGAGCGTCAGCAGCCCGATTCTGTCCTGGTCTGGTAGACTGCTTGGTACCCCGACCCCACAGGGTGCCACCAGCTTCCTGTGGTGGCAGAAGGCTGTGTCTGGGATTGATAGGGTGGCCACCAGATATGTTTCTCTGTCAACTGCCCTCGGCCTCTCTGTGACTCCTCAGTCTGGGGCCCTGTCGATACTTTGTGCCCAACAGGCCTTGTCCCAGTGCCAACAGGAGATTACCACTGTGTCACATCAAGAGCTAGTTGCTGTCCATCTGAGGGCGGGTACACCAGGGTCCAGATCCCGTGGTGTTCAGACCTGGAGTGTTCTGCTGAGACACCTGGCTCTCCTGCGCTGGTGTTTATCCTGGAGCCCACACAGGACAGATGAAGGTCTCCGGGAAGGGCAGGAGCTGCTGGGCTGTGTCTGCCTGCATGGTAACAGATGCTCTGCTCTAAGCAGCTACTAACCCAGAGACAGCCTTCCAGGGCAGAGCCCCAGTTCCCCGATGGTCATGCTTGGCATCACCACAGAGGCCATAGTCACTCACGATCGGTCATTGTCACAGGAGTGGGGTGCTCTGGCCGCGCTCTGCAGTAGGGCCCAGGCAGAGGGCTTGGGACAAGATTCTAACTCATGTAGGGTCTCAGGCCTGCTCTCCTGGCCTATATTCCAGGGGCACTGTGGCCACTATATGCACTTCCCAGAGGGCCATGGACCCAGTAGGTAGGACTAGGAGGACCACGCTGACCACTCACCAATTTCTGCCAGCTGCCACCTTGGTGCCCTCAATCTGAGTAACAAGGGTGGAAATGCCCACCAGGCCCAGGCCCTGGTGTAAGAGTCCCGCCTTCTTCCCAGCATGCTCCTGGCACTCACTCCTCCCTTTGCTGTGTACTCTGTGCTGACCTAGGTTCTCACACACGTGAGAACACTTTGTCCCCAATAGACACATCCTTCAGAGTGGCCCTGCGTCTGTGCTACTATGTGGGTGGATTCCAAGGGTATGCTTCATGCAGATGGCTAGTGCCACAATACCCACAGTTACTCGACAATCACAGTGACAGCCTGAGTCGGCCACGGAAGCACCAGTGTCCAGCAAGTACCAAAAGGATTCTAGTACTGCCCAGGAGGGAACAACTCTGAGAGATGTGTAAGGAAGAGACACAGGGTGGGGAGCACAAGGGAGCACAGAGATGTGTAGGAAAGAGGCATGGAGATGGGGAGCATGGAGATGTAGGGAAGAGTCATGGAGTGGGGAGCATGGAGATGTGTAGGAAAGAGGCATGGAGATGGGGAGCATGGAGATATGTAGGGAAGAGTCATGGAGTGGGGAGCACGGAGATGTGTAGGGAAGAGGCACGGGATGGGGAGCACAGAGATGTGTAGGGAAGAGGCACAGGGTGGGGAGCACAGATGGAGAAAGGCAGCTTGACTGAAGGTGACTGACATTCCGCCCTTAAGAGCACAGTGGAGGCTTGGGAGAGCAGAGCTTAGTCTGCTGCAGGCTTCATAGGAGACCAGCTTGCCTGGGGCAGCTCCCTTGGGATTTTATGGTCACAAAGGAATTTGCACCTCTGTGCTATGAACAGAAGGTATAGGGTAAAAAAGACCAGAGGACAGCCTTGGAAAATTCACCAAATAATGTGTGAAGGGAAGGAATCTGGGGAACCACTGTGGAAAGATTCCAGGATCTTAAGGTCTAGGTGAGCCCAGGAAAGAACACGGAATCTGGGGAACCACTGCGGAAAGATTCCGGGTCCTTAAGGTCTGGGTGAGCCCAGGGAAGAACACGGAACTCCCTTCAAATGCTCTTGAGGATCCTGGGGGCCTGTGTGGACCCGGTGGAAGTTCTGGTCTTTGTACCTTGGTCAGCCTCTCTTGCTTCCCAGAGGTCCCCAACCTTACTCAGAGCAGAAGCCAGAGTTGGGGCCCCTCCTACCTGGCACCCTGCTCACCTCCACCTGCAGCCCCACTGGCAGTTGGAAAGCCGGCATGATAGGTCTTAGGTACCAGTGGCCTCTGCAGTGGGCAATGAAGCCCTCGAGGCCTTTCTTCTCAGTTCTCCTGCCCTGGTGTCCATTCTTTAACCAAATGTTTTTCATTTCACAGGAAGTCAGGCAGGGGCTAATCTGAGTTTAATTTTTGAAGCTAGGCCTTTGATTCAATACTCACTCATTTAACTAATTAATGCCTCGGAGCCCAGAGTCGGAGAGAACACCACAGTTTACCTCGCTGTTTCCTTTCACACAGAGACAGACCTCACAGCAGTCAGGCCCTCCAAACCCTTCATTTATGCCCCCTGAGACATTCCAGGGGTGGCTTAGTGGCCAGGGGCCACTTGGCAGTTTCTACCTTGGACCATAAGACCTTGCTCTCATGTGTTTTGGTCCCCAGGTCCCAATGACAAGAGCGCTTGCTTGTTTAGTGAGGATCAGTGAGCCAGGTCCTCTGGTGGCTGCAGACTAGCCTGGGATTGGACACAGGACTTCATCTGTTTGGTCAACAAGCCTTTGCTGAATACTGTCTGCCAAAGGCTCTGTAGAAAGATCCTGGAGAGCCAGCACCTTTTTCCCCAGGGAGAAAACAGTAAAGTCGGTGATGTCCAGGAGGGTCTAACCCCAGGGTGGGGGTGGCATCAAGGGTAGAGATTCTCAGGCACAGCCTGAGGGAGAGAAGATCCAAAGGAGAGGCCTGGAGGGTGGGGACAGAGAAGGGGTGAGTGACGGCCAGTTTGGGGGGGACCAACCCCTGAAGGGAAGTACCCCTCCCTCTCCTTCCTCCTTTCTTCTCTCCCTCCCTCCGTTCTCCCTCTCCCTTCCTCTTTTCCTGCCCCACTTTTACAAAGGACAGGCCAAGTGTACCCCCACTTCACCCTAAGCATTTTCTCCCACCCCTCCTGTGATAGGCAGGGCCCCCACTCTGGTATCCCAGAAGCCCTGGTTCATGCTTTGTGCGCAATGCGGGTTACAGTGATTGTGGTTATTGTTGATAAATCAGAACACAAAGTTTGGGTCTCTGAGCTAGCTATGGACAAGATGGTGTCCTTAGTCAAGGCTTCCATTCAGCAGCCTATGCTGATCAGAAAAGCGAGGCAGGGACCGGGCATGAGGCTCAGAATGGCCATCTTACGGCCCTGCCAAGGAGGGTACTGCTGGAGAATTTCCAGCTGGGCTTCACCAAAGACAGACTTCTGGGGAAAAGAACAGATGGCCGTTGGCACTCAGGGCCATGGGACATGCAAGGCACTCAGGGGGCCACTGGTGGCCTCTTAGAGGGAAGGGAAACGACAGGTACACGCAGAACTGGGGGCACAGGGACCCTTTCTGGTCACTGTGAAGGCTGGAGGTCATCCTCAGGCCAGGCTGGCAGATTGTCCTCAGAAGCTCAGGGCACCTAGGAGGCCTTCTCTCCTTCCTTGACACAGGATGCACAGGAGGGCAATGACTTTACAGGACCCCGAAATGCCTGCAACGGATGTGTGGCTCGCCTGCTGCCCAGCCTGGCTCAGTGACTGGGACTAAGTCACAGAGGGGATGACACAAGCAGGGATCCATTTCTTCCTTAGTGGGACACTAGGTAGATAGGTTCACAACCCTCGTCAGGACCCCAAATGACCTTGAGGCAATGGCTGTAGCACCTTCATTCACTGGTGCACAAGTTCTGGGTACCACTAACATTTACAGTGTGACTACTCTGTCATCTCTGAGATGGAGTCCAGAATGTCAGTGGGTCCATCCAGGACAAGTGTCATAAGGGAGCTGAGCTTTAGAGCCTTGAGGTCACAGAAAGAGGGAGATTTCAGGCAAGCTTGTCCCTACTCCCCATGTCCAGCTCTCCTGACAGTCCCTTTTGCTCTCAAAACCCTGGCTCCTGATCACAGGCCTGTAAATAGTACATGGGTCCCATCCCAAGCCTGCAAGATAGGGACCCCAAGGCTGCAGAATGTGGAAGTCTGGCACATTTGAAGAGGACAGTCATGGCTGACAGTTGGATAGTCTGGGCTGAGTGTTTGTCTACCTGCCGCATATAGCCTGATTCAAATATACCCTGGCCAGGGGCATTGTGTACCTCCCACCTCTGACCGCCACTCAGATCCTAGCCAAGGGGCTGGCTCTGCCACTTCCTAGTTGGTGGCACTGAACCTCTCTATGCCTTAGCTGTTGCCTCTTCTTTTCCCTCCTCCGCTGTCTCCTTCCTCCTCCTTTTCTTAGTCTGTTCTTTCTCTTTCACGTTCTTTTCCTTCCTTCCTTCCTTCCTTCCTTCCTTCCTTCCTTCCTTCCTTCCTTCCTTCCTTCCTTCCTTCCTTCCTTCCTCCCTCCCTCCTCCCCCTCTTGCTCCTTTGTGAGACAGAGACACTGTAGTTAGGCTGGCCTGGGACTCGAGGCAATTCTCCTACTTCAATATCTAAGTATTCTTACTTCTTCATTGTAAGCTAGGATGTCTGTCGATCCTGTCTCAGGGACTGGTTAAAGGAGTAAAGGAATCTTCAGAGATCTGCACACTCTCACTATTTGGGACTTTCTTTCACGGGCCATTCCCTGTGCTTACATCTGGGGAGCCTTGAGGTCACTCCACTCAGATGTGACCACAGGAGCTCAGGGTGGAGTGGTCTAGTTGTGTAGAGAGCACACAAATGATTCTTGTGTGACCTCAGAGGGCAGCCACGAGGACAGCATGGGGCTGTGGAGTCTTGAGATCACAGGACAGACTCTTGTTGGTGACAGCCTCTCTAGAGTCAGGGTTTCTGTCTCCCGCTCTTGCTCTTCAGAACACACGGATTGCCCACAGCCACAGGCTCACATCAAGTATTGTTGGCCTTGAACATACATACAGGGGCATCCCAGGAGCACAGCCACATGCACCGGGGAATTTCTGGTCAGGATGCCAAGGGAAGTGAAAAGGCCACAAAGCAGTGCCATCTTGTGGTAGCACTGGGACCTGCCTGCTCTTCCTTCTGGAGGGTCTGTCCCAAGTCACCCTCTGCAGAAGTCTCAGGACAGTCGCTTGTTTGGCCTTGTACATGGGAGCAGTTCCAATGTCCAAGGGTGCTTTCCCCAGCCCACTGCCCCAGGCTGCTGAAACTTTCCAGGGAGATTCAGGTGCCCTCTTTACAGTCCCGACTCTCTCCATCTATGAAATGAGGCCATCACAATGCTGTCCAGGAGCCTGGGTGTCTCAATATTCCCCACTCTGCATGTGTGCTGTGAATAGCAAGAACTGTCCCCCATGACAGTTCCCAAACCACAAGTCTCCATCAAGTCAGCCTAGAAATTATCTGGAGATCAGTCACTAGGGCCACCAGGCCCAACATGTAACTTTGAACCCTGTCCCACTGTGTCTGCCACTTAACCAGACCCGGGGGCGTGGGAGCATCCTTACCTTCAGAAGACCCTAAAGCACCACATACATCCGTGGCTACACCCTGCTCCCTAGGAATCTCTGTTCTGAAGCAAGGACTCTTCTCCACCCTGTCTCCAGTCCCCATCCTGTGGGGGACAAGCCTCAAAGCTGATCAGGGACCAAGACACTTTAAGGGGAGATCTGGAGTTTCTTCTGCCTCTAGCTCAGTGGGCTAGATTCTGCTGGTTCACCTGCAGCAAGACACATACCCTCTCTGTGCCTTAGTGGAACTGAATGTAGAATTGTAGGAATCAGGAAAGAACCTTATAAAAACGTCTGCTGGACACTGAGCACCCAGGGACTGTCTCTGAAGCGGGCTTTCTGCTGTCGGAACACAGCCTCTTTCCAGACTTGAGTTCTGGCCCCGGGTTCCGGGATGTCTTCTGCAGAGGGAAGTCTGCAGCTGGCTATTCTGCAGACCCTTGTGGATCTGGGACGCGATGGTGCTGCAAGTGCTGGCCACAGGCCGCTCTGCTTCACGCATTTTGATAATTTGCTCGGCACCAATTAATCTTTCTGGGGTGGAAGAAGTGGCCTGAATTCCCTCCCAGGGAGAAGGTGACATTCTCAAGCTCCGATGGGCTTTCCCCTCATTCCTGGAATGGTGATGTTAATTTCCCCCGAGTGCCCCTGGAAGGAAGCCCCAGAAGCAGGCAGAGCGTGGTGGGAACCTGCCGTCTGAAGCTAGCGCGCTGGCTCCCAGAGGAGGGTCATGACATCTGCTAATTGCCAATCAACTCTAATGCGAGACAGAGCGCTTGGGGATGAAAATTCCTCCTGGAGGCTGGGGGGTGGGGGCAGGGCTGGCTTCCCGGCTTAAGACTGCCAACCTGTACAGTGAATGAATAAGAGCCTTCCCAGGTCGCAGAGAGGGAATGGCAGGGAGCTTTCCTGCAGGAAAGCCTGAGAGTTCTGGTCTACCAGGAGCGGGCTCAAAGATCACCTGCCTTGGGAGTCCTCAGCTAAGGCCATGATGCCACCCAACTCTGAAAGGCACAGGCGGTGCCTCATCTGTGGGGGTATCACCGTACTCTGAAGAGAGTCAGAGGCTCATCCTGTGCATGACTGGCCCCTTCTGCCACCTGGATGGGTTCCTGTCCCTGGGCCTGGGAGCCAGTGTCCCCACAACAGCGTGAAGCAGGAAGTCAGGAGACTTTTTTTTTTCTTTTCTTTTTTCTTTTTTCTTTTTTTGAGAAATAAGACAGACAGTGGGAATCCTTGCATCCTGGGACCCCAAATGGCTATCCTGGTGCCCCATTCCGATTCATGTGACTTCTGGCCCTGCAGTGATCAGAGCTCTGTGTATCCCATAACACATGCAGGGACACCGCGACCAAACACAGCTGTATGCCAGACTCTGCACTCAGTGCTTGGTCCTACCAAATCTAGAATCTTCTCGAATCTCCAGTCATGAGGCAGGCTCTGATATGGCTCTGCCTTGTATAAATCAAGCCTATGAGAGACTGGCCTGAAGATCACTGGGGGCCACCCTCTAAGTCTAATATTGAGATCTGTTCATAGCTGCCATCCCTTCCTTCCTTAGTCCTGAACCTAGAGTCACAGAGAGGGTCACCCTTGTAAACAGTACAAGGGGCCTCACAGGTCAGGCATTGCTCAGGGTTCAAACTGGTAACATCTTGAGGGCTATTGGATAATTACGGCCCCATAGCTGTCTGGTGTGACTTCTCTGTGCCCAGCTCCAGATGCCCTAGTGGCCTGGGTCCCACATGGGGCATTCTCAGAAGGCCCCTTAAGCCAGGCAGGTGAGCCATGTGCAGGTTAACGTACTCAATGTAAATCAATCGTTTACCTGAAGGACACTGCCATCCCTTATCGTCGGGCGATCAACCCCCAGCCATAAACAGTGGCCTTTGCACACCTGGAACCCCTGAGTCGGGACTCCAGCGCTGACCCACTTGTTTATTTACTGAGGGTATTTTTAGCTTGCACTCCTTCGCCCTCAGTGCCCCGACTTTACTCTTCTCTCCGTGGATAGATAGGAAGCAGCATGCATGTGTCTGGCCCCAACCCTAGGGTGACTCTGGGCCAATGCTCCGGCCACTGGGGTCAGATTTCCTCTAGGGACAACCCAGCACACCTGGAGAGTCTAGGTGAGTCCTTGAGGGCACAGCTGTGTGTGCTGGCCCTGACCTGGCTGCTGCCAAGCGTCGGGAGGCTGATGCGAGGGTTTGCTGAGGAGCGGCCTTCCTGAGGACTGTGGTCAGCACTGTTGTCTCTTTCAGGTTGGCCTGACCAGAGAACGTGCCCTCCACAAGGGAGTTCTGTGCCAGCACCATGGTGATCCCCAGGATTTTAGCAAGATCTGTGTCCCCCGTCCATGTTTCAGAAAAGCTTCCCCTGACTAGAAGTCTAGAGCTGGAACACTGGCTATGACTGAGCGTTGATGCCCACACTGTGAAATGAGGCTCGCCCCTCCACACACAAAATGAGCAAAAGCACCTACACACACAGCAGTAGCCTGAAATGCCTGCTTTTTCAATACTTTTTCTTTCTTTTTTAAGATGATAAGGTCTTGTGTTACTCAAGCTGGCCTCACACTGTGTAGCCGAGGCTAGCCTTGACACTGATCCTCCTGCCCTGTTTTCCTCGGTGCTGGGATCTTTGGTGCGGATCCCTATGTCCAGCGTTAACCTGTTTGAAGGAATGAATGAAGCAGACAAAGTCTCCCCAGGCTGGGGACTGCGGCTCTGCTGCTCTTAAGTGACCTTGTGTCTGTCAGGGTCTGGGTGGAAGCAGGTGACCTACCTGAGGTGAGGGGATGGAGGAGCAGGACTGGATGGCTGGACTCCTTGCTTTTCTCACTCTCAGCAGGAAAGGGACCTTCTGTGATGGGGGTTGTGTGGCCTCTCACAGAGCAGGCACACACTGCCTGCTCTCTTTCTAAACTCTGCTCTGCCTCCATGGCTGCCCGGCAGAGTCCAGAAACCATGAGGCTGGAAAACCTTCTCTCCCAAGACAGAGGAATGGGGCCGATGGCCCTCAAGGGCTAGAGGACAAGGGCCCGGAAGCAGGACTCTGCAACACCTGTGCCAAGTTCCCCCAACAGGGCCAGATTCCACAGGCAAAAAAATAATGTGACCTAGGTGTGAAGAGTTGGAAGCCTCTGGGTGAGTGGCTTCTGGAAGGTTCTGGCCCCTTCCTTCCAGATCATTGACATGCAGCATGCTGGGTCATCATCTGGGAAGGATGCTGAGCGATCTGCCTGAGCAGGGTCAATAACTCTGGGATCCAGCATGTGACGGCAAGAGGCAGGTGCTATGTCATAGCCTTGGGGTCAATCGCAAGCAAGGTGAGCTAGGGCAGGCAGGGTGGACTCTGTCAGAGCCAGGTGCCCTTCCATCCCAGCTGGCTTCCCAGCTCAGTGCGAGTGAGGCTCTGCCCTCACAACCTTGGGGGTATCCCCTGCCTCCCCCACTCTGCCAAATGAAGACTGCTCTCTCTCCCACACTCACAGACCCAGGACACAGACTGGAATTTTGCAAACCGAAAACCAATTCGTCCAAAAGTCCACATCTCATGTCAGAGAGGCCGTGATCCACTTCAGAGCCAGGTCTGTGACACGTGCTAGGCCCTGGCATTTTGTCTGGATCGGGCACTCTGTCCCTGGGGTTGGGGTGTTTTTCTCCTGGCATTCTGTGTTTGCTGAATAAGTGAGGAAAGCTGCCAGCCTCCACCATACCCACGGACCAAGTTGATGGTTTTCATGCCTAGGCTGAGCCTATGTCCAGTGCTGTAGAGAGAGGGAGCCAGTCCCCAGCAGGGCCCCGGGGTTTGGAGGGTAGAATATTAGGAGGTCTCTCTCCACCCTTACCCCAACCCTGGGGCCGGACCCCTCTGCTCCATTCCCCACAGCAATATCACTTTTACCTGAACTAAAAAAAAAAAAAAAAATTAAATTAGCATAGGTTAATTTTACACAGTAATAGATCTTTTCATGGTATTTTCATACATATATAATGTATTTTGGTAACATTCGGCCCCATGATCCTCTCTGTCTCTCGCTTGCACTGGTCCCCTTATTCCCAATTATTCCCCATTTCTACTTTCATGTCTTTTTGTTTTGTTCCAGTAAGCTTCGTGAGGGCTGCGTAGGTAAGGGGTTGTCAGTTGTGTGAGCTCCCAGTCAGTCTGTCTCTCCTTCCCCATCAACCATTAATTGTGTATACATTCTCAGGAAAGGGTGGGGTGAGCCCTCCCCCTTCAGTGACAGGGTGTTGGTGGATCCAGTCATGTGGAGAGGCTGCCTGTACAGGTAATCATAGCCACCGTGAGTCCAAGAGTACAATGGCACGGAAGTCAGCATGCCATACCACCCCCTCCCACTCTTACACACTTCTGTCTCTTCTCAAGGATGAGCCTCGGAGGGGTGACACAGGTGTCCCTGGCTGGACATTTGGTAGTCATTGACTCTCTATTCTTGGACCAGTTCTGAGTGTCTGCAGCCTCTGCTGACCACCACAGAAGAAGTTTCTCTGACTGAAGCCGCCAGCAGCGCTAACCTATGGGCATGAACATAGTTGTTTAGAAGCAATATGATGGGCACATCATGTCCACGCAGCAGAAAAACAGCAGCAGCTTCCCCACTAGGGTCTATGACCTCCCAGGCACCGGCTTTTGTGGTAGCTTACAGCTCCCTCCTGCGGAGCAGGCATCAAATCCAATCAGAAATCAGTGAGTTACCCGCTAACAGCTGTGCCACTGTTGCACAGGGTCTTACCGTGCCCGGCTCATTGGTATAGTCTCAGGGTCCACAGCTGAGTGTCCCCTTGGCACTTTCTGGTTGGTTCTGTGTGAGCTAGTGTCCGGCTCAGTGCAGCTTGATCCATCTCTGTCCTGTGACACAGCTGTGTGACAGCTTCACCAACAGGGTTTTAGGCTCTCATTTTCATGGGCAACCAAAAGCAGTGGCAGTTAACGGCCGGCACTGGTTTGGGGGCCTCGGGAGCCTCCCTGACCAACAACTCACAGGGAGGCTGCCCGTTCCAGCCCTAGGATTCTCATTTTAATGACCTACCATGGCTCCTTGGAACAGTTTTACCCACCCATGTGAGGCACCTCTGTTCAAAACTCACTTTAGCTTTTGGTTTATTTATCACCTAGCAGATTTTCTTGTGGCTTTTCAGGCCCCTGTTTTTGTTTGTTTGTATGGTTTTGCTTTTTGTCTTGGCTGATCATCTTGAGTGTCTTCTTGTTCCCACCCCTGTGTTATCACCTTCCACTTGGATGTTTTTTGTTTGTTTGTTTTTTCAGGACAGGGCCTCACTATCTAGCTCTGACTGTTCTTGAACCCACTTTGTAGACCAGGCTGGCCTCAAACTCACAGAGATCTGCCTGCCTCGCCTCCCAAGTGCTGATTTAAAGTCATGAGCCACTATGCCTGACTTACCCACTTGGCTGGTTTAAGATTTTTTTTTAAATTATTTTTTAAAGGGGGCTGGAGAAGTGGCTCAGCAAAAGCCATCAATATTATTGCTCTCACAAAGGATCAGGTCTCATTTCCAAGCACCCTCATCAGGTGGCTAACAACATCTAATGCTACTTTCAGGAGAGCTGATGCCCTCTACTGGTCTCTGTGGGTACTGCATTCATTTGGTGCATATATATTCAGGAAGGATTGCAGACCTTCACATCCGTGAAGAATAAAAAAAGCTTTTAAGTAAGTTTTAGTTGGCATTCAAGGAACTGAGTTCCTATGACATTTGCCTACATGTCCAGTCCTTCTTGTTCTTTCTCATCCCCACTCACCTTCATTACCCCTCCTGCAAATCCTTTTCCTCCCCCAAGTAGTCTCTGCTTTTGCTCTCTCTCTCTCTCTCTCTCTCTCTCTCTCTCTCTCTCTCTCTCTCTCTCTCTCTCCATTTCTTGTCTGTTTTCAAAGACAGGATTTCTTTGTGTAGCCCTGGCTGTCCTAGAATTCACTTTGTAGACCAGGACGGCCTTGAACTCACAGAGATCCGCCTGCTTCTGCCTCCCTATGCTGGGATTGAAAGGTGTGCGCCACCATGCAGCTCGCTTGCTTCTGCTTTCTTGCCACACCTGTACCATTGCCTTATCTTGTCCCTCCGGCCCCCTCTCTCAGGCCTCATCCTGCTCTCTCATAGCCCCCTTCGTGCTTTCATGTCACACATATGGGAAGCGTGGTGTTTGTCTTTCTGAGTCTGGCTTATTTCATTTAACACAATGATCTCCAATCCCACTCATTTCTCTCCTCATTCCATTCTTCTATATCACTACCAAGATTCATTGTGTATAAAACACATTCTCATTATCCGTTCCCCAGCAGTCAGACAGCGAGGTTGGGGCCATTATTTGGTTGCTGTGAACGGCGCAGCAGCAAACACAGCTGTGCGGGTGTCTGTGCGGCATTACACGCACAGGGTGGCTGGGTCACAGGGCAGTGTTACTAGCTGGCCACATACACTTTACATGACAGCGTGTAACAGAGATGTTACAGCTGGATTGAGGCACCCTTAAGCCTAGGAACCATGTTCAACGTGCAAATATGTTCTGTGTAAAGTTGGTCCTTTCAGTTTCCTGACAGGAATGTCTCTTTCTTGTGCTGCTGGGCACAGAACCGCAGGCTGTGTACATGCAAGGCGAGCCCTCTGCTGCTGAGCCACCCCGAGTCTCCCCTCCAGCCCTTCACTGTGGGAGTTTAGGCAGGTGTTCACTGTTGAGACACACCCTCAGCTCCCGGAAATGTCTTTGAACCATGAGGTATTTTATTTATTTATTTCTATTATTCGTGAGTTAAGGTATGCTGTATATGTGTGCCATGTGCTCATGAATACACGCTATGAGCACATGGTTCATAGTACAAGTATCAATGTGTGCACGTGTAGAGGCCAGTGCAAGATGTTGGGTGGCTTCCTATATCACTCTTTCCCTATTGCCTTGAGATGGGTCCCTCACTGTACCAGAAGCTCATCATTCCGGCTAGACTGTCTAAGCTAGTTAACTCCTCACTTCTGCCTGTCTCCGTCATCCAGTGCTGGGATTATAGACACATACAGCCAAGTCTGACTTCTTATGTGGGTTCTGGGGATTTGAACTCAGGTCCTCATGCTTGTGCACCAAGCACTCTTACTGAGCCATCTACCTAGCCCCCATGTAAGTCTCTTAAGACAAACTTCATTGCCGTTATTTTTGCTTATATACTTAATTATCTCCCGTATAGGAAACAAGTCTTACGCATCACACACGGCCACTGCGCCCCTGCTCTGGTGTCCACTTGGCTGTAGCCTGGAGTCATGAATCTACTGGGACAACTTTCCACAGCCCCTGTGAGAGTGTGCATCTGCTAGGCTGTAGGAAGTGAGTGTTCTTTCAGGCTTTTTTATATCTGAAAAACTCTGTTTTCCCTTTAAAATTATTTTATTTTGTTGGGTGTGGTGGCACACGACTTTAGTCTCAGCACTTGGGAAGCAGTGATAAATGGATCTCGGTGAGTTCAAGGCCAGTCTGGTCTACAGAGTTAGTTCCAGGCTAATCAGGGTTATGCAGTGAGATCTTGTCTCAAAAAATGAGAAAAAAAATCATGTGTACATATGTTATGCCTGCACGTGTCTTTGTATCATATGTGTACAGTGCCCACACAGGCTAGAAAGGTGTCAGATCCCCTGGAACTAGAGTTACAGAAGGTTGTGGGTTCTGGGAATTGAATTTCTACAAGGGAAGACAGTGCTCTTAACCTCTGAGACATCTTTCCAGTCAGGTTTTGCTTTTTAGAGACATGCAGTATTTTTTTTTCGTTTTTGTTTTTGTTTTTTTACATAAGATACCCTCCACCAATCTCTCAAAAAAAAAAAATCCTAGTTCAAGGCCAACCTCAGTCATATAGAGAGTTTGAGATTAGCCTGGACTACGTGAAACTGCATCTCAAACTAAAAACAAATGAAACAAAAAACCATGGCCTTCTATGAGAAGAGTCAAATGGACAAATATTGCTAAGACCAGCCAGGAAAATACAGGACACACTGTTTCCAAGGTGATGAGAGACAGCTGTCAGAGGATACACTCCTGAGAGGCGAGATGAACAAGCCACATGGCAGGGACCCCAGCAGTGCCAGGGGCCAGGGACCACTGCTGGAGCAGAGCAGAAGCTCCCAGCAGCCACAAGGGCATCGAAAGCTTTCATCCACTAGCCAGGGTCAATGACCAGTGGTGTGTGTCCCTAGTCCCCACTGGTACACCCGGTAGCTGCTGCTGAGTCACATGAACAAGACATCCCTTGGTCAAACTACAAGAAAAGTACTTCCCCAGAGCTGTCTCTGCTCACAGGTCACCTGCCGGTCACATCCCTCGTAACCCCAAGTCAAGAGGGTGTCTCCCTCGCCAGGAATAACACTGGTGCTGTACGTTTTTCTAGGCAACGACTTCAGAAAAGGAGATGAGTTCACCTGCATCCTCTCCCAGGGGCGGCTACCACAAACCCAGTGGCTTCCTTATTGCTAGTCCTTTATTTTGAGACAGGGTCTTATGTAGATCAGGCTTGACTTTGCTATATAGCTGAGGATAGCTATACAGCTAAACTTCTGACCCCTCTACCTCAGCCTTCCAAGTACTGGGATTAGAGGGGTGCACCACAATGCACAGTCAATGTGGCTCTGGGAATCAAACCCAGGACCTCAGGCATGCAGGCGAGTGCTCTCCCAGCTGAGCTGCAGCCCCAGCACCTGCTGGTAAGTCCTCTAAATGTCCTTTCTTTCCTGAAGTTAGAGAATAAAGAGCCTATAGCCCAGACTAGCCTTGAATTCACAGCAATTCTCCTGCCTCAATCTCTCAAGTGACAGAATTACAGATTTGCATCATTTCCGGCTCCCACAAATGTCCTGGCCCACTGCCCAAAGACAGAGGTGCCCAGTGTGCTGATGACTTTGGGGTGAGTTTGATAAGTTATGTCAATTCGTGGGAACAAAGCACAACCCAGAGAAACTGCTAGACTTTCTGAGCAGATGCAGAATTTCCCAGGTGGGAGAGAGAGGCAGGAGCCAGATCCAGCTGTGTGTCTCAAGGAGAGCAGAACCCAATCCTGCCCAAGGGTCCCAGTTGAGGAGAAAGGGCCTGACAGTGTGGGCTTGTTCCAGTGACTGCCAAGGACAGGTCTGCTTGTTTTCAAGGGCAGCTAAGCACACTTGCTGGAGCTTAGGGTCAAGCGGACAGTGGATCAGCACCAAGCTCTCAGGACTCCTGCAGAAACTGCGGCCCCCATTGGCTGTTTCAGTGTTCTGCACCTTCCAGGGGGCTTCTGGGGCGGGGCCTGGGGTCTCCATCCAGCACCAACTGATGTATGGGAAGTATGGGCTGGTCCTCAAATTCAGATCCAATCAGGGCCATGCCCAGTGCTTATGAGGAGGCTTGGGCCCCTATTTAACAGAGAACAGTGACACCTGCAGGACAGAGCAGGGGAGGGCGGAGCCTGTGAGATCAGGTGCCCCCCCCCCCACCAGGAAGTCATTGCTGGGTTGAATCGTTGAAGTTGTCTGTGCCTCAGGGAGGACTTTGCCTCCAGATAAACTCACCTATATTTTGTCCATCTTGCTTTGGAAAACCACACACATGCACAGTCATGCACACGCGCACACACGCGTGCACGCGCACACACAGAAATGCATGCGTGCGCCAATGCGCTCACACGCACTCTAGAGCACATACAAATGTGCAAGTGCACACAAGTCCATGGTGCTCACATACATAAGTGTGTACACAAATGTGTGCTCTCACACGCACACACACAAATCTCTCACACGCACTGGCACACGTGAACGCGCGCTTGCGCTCTCGCACTCTCGGTCTCACATACACAGAAACACGCGCTCATGCACATGAATGAGCTCCCGTGAATGCATATACACATGCAAATGCTCTCACATGCACACTTACACACAAATAAGCACACATTCACACACACACGTAAGAATACACACAAACTCACGCTCGTAACAAACGCACGCCCGCAGGCGTGCGCAGAGAAAACTGCTAACATGTAGCTCAAGAGTGCCCCCTGCACGCCGTGACTCAAGACTCACCTCACTGCCCAGAGTCCAGACTCCCTAGAGAACCTAGGGCTTTTGGAGCACCATCATGCCTAAGAGAAGAAGACATCCATCTAGCGGCCTGGCCCACATTGGGCCACACATGTTGAGGAATTAAGGGGCCACAACCCCCCCCCATGAGCACCGTGACTCTGTAGCCCAGCATCAGGCACTGAAAGTACAGCAAGGGGGGGCCACCCCAGTCTCATACACCTCTGGTTTCTCAGGGCTTTGGCTAGAGGTTGCTTTGCTCAAGGATCCCTAAGGCCATCCTCTTCCAGTGCCCCTATTTCTCTGGAGGGGACCCCCACCTTCTCTGGGTCTCTTTTGAGAATGAAACCTGAGCTCTGTCTACAGGCCTTCCTGGGCAAGTCACAGGTCAGGATGCATAAATATGGTGTAAACTCTCCTTGCCTGGACTCCTTCAGGGGTGGGGGTACCCATTGGAGCTAATGGGGCAGTGTTTCTGGGAGAAGAACTGACAAAATCCAGAGGCACACTGGCCCCAGTCCCTCCTCCCAATCCAGAAAAAAAAGCCAGGACCCCTTCCCCGCAAGACTGTCTACCTGCCTGGCCTAAGGCCAGTGGTATCACCAGACCTCAAGGTCCCCACCCAGACCCCATCCAACACCTCCCAGTCTCCAGCTCTGTCCCCTTATCTGTCATTCCGGCTCAGGCCCCATTGCACCCTGAGCCTGGCCTGGAGGCCGGTGCTGCAGGCTTATCTGATGGCCAGGCCCTTATCTCCAGCCCCTTCGCTGCCAGTCACCAGTCACCGCTTTATGCTTTTACAAGGCAGTTGGCTTCTCTGAAGGTGCCTGGTGGTGGGGACAGCAGGATCCCTTCCTTGCAAAAGGTCTGGCGCCATGCCAGTCCCAGCTCAGCGGCTTAGGGCTGTGGGAACTTTGTGTGGGTGTTGGGAGCAGAGGCCACTTTGGAGTAGGGATGAGCCAGGGTCCCCAAGGCATTTGTAGGTGAGGTGACCAGAGAGGGGCCTTCAGAGGACCTTGGTGAGCCCTGTCAGCCCCTGACCTTTTCTCATTGGCTGTACCCATGTGGATACCAACCTGGCTGAAGTCCTATCAGAGAGAGGATGAAACTGAGCTGGAAGCCACCAACCTGGGACTGGACCCTCACCCTAGGCCTTGACCATTCTTTTTTTTTTTTTTTTTTTTGGTTTTTCGAGACAGGGTTTCTCTGTAGCTTTGGTGCCCGTCCCGGAACTTGCTCTTGTAGACCAGGCTGGCCTCGAACTCCCAGAGATCCGCCTGCCTCTGCCTCCCGAGTGCTGGGATTAAAGGCGTGCGCCACCAGCGCCCGGCAGCCTTGACCATTCTTGTAGACTCAGTTTCTCTTCCTGTAAAATGAATATAAGACACATAGCTCCACCATCTTGAGGACAATGGGAAACACAGGAGGTGGCAGCATTGGGAGTCCACAATACAGTCAGTGTGGGCTGGCCCTTGTGGCGTTCATAGAAGGTTCCAGCAGGTCTTAGTATGTTCCTGATGAAGCAGCCAGCAGTGACCAGCTGAACCCCAAGTCTCTGGGGAGCGGTTCCTAATGCCACCCTTGCTTCCCCATTGTGTTCTCATTCCCACACACCCAGAACCCAATGTAAGAAAGCTCGGAAGCCACAACAGGGACTTTGGAGTCCAAGCTGGGCTCAGCACCGCCACTTCACTGTCTGCTGTGCCACCGTAGGCTTCGTCGTTTCACCTCTGCGGGAAACGGAATGTGGTGGAGGTTTTATGTCAAGACAGGGTTGACTGTCCTGTAACTCACTTTGTAGACCAGGCTGGCCTCCCCAAGTACTGGGATTAAAGGTGTGCGCCACCACTGCCAGGCTACACACTCTCTGTGCAGCCAATGATCACCTTGAACTTAACCCTCCTGCATCTAGCGCCTGAGTGTGAGGATCGAACCCAGGGCCCTGTGCATGTTAGGCAAGCACTCTACCTTCTGAGTAACCTCCCTAACCCCAGGAGAGAGAACATGCTGTTCGTCACCAGATTCGTCTCTCAATGCCATGCTGAATGTTTTCTATACCTGAAGAATGTGTGCTCGGGACACTGTCCCAAACAGACAAACAGAATGGAGGTGAGGGGAACCAGGCAAGGAGCCTCCTGGGCCTCACCGAACAGGTGACCTCTGAGAAAAGACTGGGAAAGGAGGGACGAGGTGTGGAGGTCCTGGCTGAGCCACGTGCGAGAGGCCCATGGCAGGAGCTGGATGCAGGCGAAGACTGGCGACAGAGCTGTTGAGTTGGAGGCTGAGGCTCCATGAGAGATTGGGAGATCGCTGGCTATTGGATGCCCTTGGCTTTGGTGCCCATGGGTGGGAGTCTGGGGGCTTCTGAGCTCAAGGGAGACAGAATGGCTTTGCTTTGTGGAAGGAGTGTTGGGGTACAGTGGTCAGCAGACAGCAAACGGCGGACAGCAGACAACGCGAGGGGCAAGTCAGAAGCAGGGAGACCAGCTGGGTGGCGCTGATTGTCACCCAGGCAAGAGTGCGTGGTGCTAGGCTATGAGGAGGCTGAGAAGGGGAGGGGGCCGGCTGGCCTGGCCTCTGAGGATAGAGGCCCCGCTTGCTGGAAGCAGATATGTTGGTTCAGATAAGAGTGGATTCGTTTGGAGCCTCAAGAGGGGCCAGGGACCACCTAAGCTTGGTGTATGCCTTGACTCCCAGAGTCCAGCTACCAAAGACGTAAGTTTTAGAATAGAGAATGGAGTGGTCGCAGAACTGAGGCTCAAATCCAGGCCTCCTGGAGGAATGCATTGACATGCATGACTATCCCCCCCTGCCCGATACCCACAACTGCAACAATTCGTCTGCTCAGTCAAGGGGAAGATGCTCTCTGCTACCTCTCCTGGGATGAGCACACGGAGCAGGGGTTCCCTGGGCTTTTGGGGTCTTCTGGTATTGATGTGTATACTCAGCTGTCAGCAGGATGGCAGTCCTGTGCACAGTGTAAAAGAACGGCAGCTCTGTGCTCCTCAAACTGTAGCAAGGGATGCGGAATTTAAACTCCGCATCATTTAAATTTCTATGAAATATTTTTCTTCTTTATGACTTGTTTCTAACTATGTTAAGCTATCTTGGTTCCATGTGTGTCTGGCTTAGGCCCAAGGCTGCAGACTGCCAGCCCCTGGAGTAAGAAATACTCAAGCAGAAACGCCCATGACGGTAAATAGGTTTGGAGGTGTGTGTGGGGGGGGCGACTATGGAGAACCCAGTTGTAATGTGTACAAAGGGCCTGTGTCAGGAGTGTGGTACAGGTAAGGTATGACTAGGAGGTCAGGGGCACCAAAGGCAGGGACCCACAAGAGAGATCCAAGAGGCTATTGGCCAGCTGGGCGGTGGGTGGTGCACGCCTTTAATCTCAGCACTTGGGAGGCAGAGGCAGACTGATCTCTATGAATTTTAGGCCAACCTGGTCTACAGAGCTAGTTCCAGGACAGCTAGGGCTGTTACACAGAGAAACTCTGTCTAGAAAACAACAACAACAACAACAAAGCCTATTGGCCACTGGATGCTTTTACCAGGCTAGGGTACAGGGCCCAGCCTGCGTTGTAGCAGCCGCAGTGGCTACCCTGTGGAGTCCCATGCCTCTGTGGGCTCCCGGCAGTGTGGGTGTGCTGTTTGGGACCAGGATGGGACTGCAGCCTGGGCACAGATGGACACAGGGTCAGGCTGTTTTCTCTGTATCTGGTTATGGCCCCTTGGGTGTCATTTTTTTGTGTAAACATTACCGAACACCTCCCCCAGGTTGGGTGTGTTCTTCCTCTTTGTCCCACCCTATGAACGTAGACAGACAGCAGGGAGCGCTGTGGCAGGTTGTCCACAGGTGGGAAGCTGCTAGGTTATAGGAAAGGAAGATGGGTGTGTGTGTGTGTGGTAGGGTGGGGCTAGAGTCACTTTCTTCACATAAGAGGGGTGACTGAGCCCTGAGAGTGAAGATGGGATGAGATAACATCAGCGGTCAGACACGGTGTTGCTAGGGTTTGGCTCTAAAAGTAAGACACAAGAGTCAGCGTTCAAATGAGACCCTCCAAGTCTCCTTTCAAGGTTCCCAAAGGCAACCAAGCTGTGGCTTGGTGGTCCTGGTGCCCAGCTTCCCCCGGGCATTGTTCAGTAGGCCGTAGGTGCTAACCCTTGGGGCTCCTCCTCTATGACACCAGCAAGGCTCCCTGGAGGGACCCAGCTCATAGATGTTTGTCAAATGGCCATTCTGACCTCTCCTATTTTGTACTTCAAGGGCTGGCAGCAATGTTGGTGGCGGTGTCATCCATGGTGGCTTCTAAGCTGTTGGGAGAGACATATGTACCTTCTGCCAATGACATCCTCTGAGCCTAAGAACCAGGGAATAGGGACCCCTAAGATCCCTGGCCCCATGGTGACCCCCAGCAGGACAACTTCTCTCTTTCTTTCTGGCTCTCCAGGCACCGAAGGGCCTGGTCACTGATCTGCACCAGCAACTAGCTGCTTGTTTTTAGTTCCCAGAGTGCTCTAGGGTTTCTTTTAGCTTTCCTTTCTGTCTCACTGTTTCTTTCTCTGTCTTCCCCACCTCAATCTGACTGGGACCTTCCTCTGCATCAGAGAGGCCACCAGGCATAAGAAGGGCCTCAGAATCACAGCCCTGGGCGGTCCTTACTGGCCACAATTAGCTATGAGTTCTCAGCTGAATTAATTCCCACTTTGAGACTCAGTTTCCCTTTGGGCCAATGGCTGCTATGGGAAGCTGTCCCTGTGGCCCTCTGGTGGCAATCCCCTCCCCAGCTTTGGTTGTGACAACTCTAAGTTGCCAGGAACCTCGACTGCCCTTCTTCCTAGCTGGAGCTCCAAGGAGCTTGGGGACTGAATCTCTGACTGAATCTCTTCTGGACAGGCCTCTAGTGAGCACCAGCTACATCTCTGACAGATGGCTTTGGTCCCAGTTTTAGCCCTGGGGAGAGAACTGTGACCCCAAGCCCACCCACCCTGACTCTTGCTGATGAGACAGTGAAGCTCAGGGACATCTCCA
Source organism: Chionomys nivalis (assembly GCF_950005125.1). Classification (NCBI taxonomy): domain Eukaryota; kingdom Metazoa; phylum Chordata; class Mammalia; order Rodentia; family Cricetidae; genus Chionomys; species Chionomys nivalis. Next base: position 52,592,782 of record NC_080093.1, read on the forward strand.
AGATGTGTGAGTAGCTAGCTATTCCACTAATATCCACAGTGTGAATCTGGGAGCACGGCAGAAGGGGAGCTGGGGGCATTGTAGTAGGGGAGCTAGGAGCACTGCAGAAGGGGAGCCAGGAGCACTGCAGAAGGGGGGCCGGGAGCACTGCAGAAGGGAAGCTGGGGGCACTGGAGAAGGGTGGCTGCTCAAATTCACCACACTCAGGGGAGGCTCTTGGGCAGATGTGACCACAGGCGGGCCCTGTGTCAAGAGGGACAGACTAAGATTTGGCTTCTCCTTCATGGAGCTGTGATTATCCACCCTAGGAAAGCTGGATATTGTCCTCACAGCAGGCCCATCACCTCATTCGCCCTTCAGGACAAGAGCATCATCCCAGAACACATCAACAGAGCAGTCTCCGGCTCCAGTAGGGGGGAGCTACTTCAGCCCTTTATCTGCCCTAACCCTGGAGCATAAGGGCGCTTGTCTAGGGAGGCAGAACAGGGATGTTTAAGATCTCAGGAGGACTGCTAAGCCTCTTTACTGTCCCCAGGGGACCCTGGCCTCTTCCAACCTGCTCAGCCCCTGGCCAGCAGAAGCTAACCAGTAGCCAAGCCTTTCCTGGGTTTCCTGGGACCAGAGGTGGGAGCAGCCCCTGTAGGGCCTGAAGGCTGGGTGTGGACCAGAGTACTGCTCAGCTCCATGGCATTGGGCACCATCTTGGGGGTCACTTAGTTCCCTCATACATCCCCTCTAGACCTCCTCAAGGGAGCCTGGGAGAAAGAGAAATAAAGCTCTCCCCTCCACCCCATCAAAGGCCTTTGTGGGAGGAGGTCACATCCGAAGCAGCAAGAAAGCTTGGTTCTTTTATTCTTGGAGCTGAGGGAAGGCAGAGAGATGCAGGATGGAACAAGGATAAGGAAGAACCAGGGAGCAGGGATGCTGGGTTGTGATGGAGAACTGCAGCTGCAGCTGCCTTTAGGATCACTGTGACTACAGTGGGGAGACGTGGTAGCCAACTAACACAGTGAGAGATGCTGGGGTCCAGACCAAGGGCAACTGTGGTGCTGGTATATCCTAGCTGGGGTCACCATTACTGTGATGAAACCCCACAAGCCAAAGCAAATGAGGAGGAATTTTTTTTTTTTTTTTTTGGCTTATACTTCAGCATCCTTGAAGGAAGTCAGGACAGGAACTCAAGGAGGGCTGGAACTTGGAGGTAGGAACTGATACAGAGCCCGTGGAGGGATGCTGCTTGCCGGCTTGGTCTGTCTGCTTTCTTACAGAACCAGGATCACCAGTCCAGGGATGGTACCACCCAGTGTGGACTGGGCCCTCCCCACCTCCCCATCAATCACTAATTTAGAAAATGCCTTACAGCTGGATCTTATGGAGGCATTTTTTTCAACTGAGGTTCCCTCCTTCCAGACAACTCTATTTGTGTCAAGTTGACATAAAACTAGCCAGTAGGGGAACAGTTAGCTTTAGGGGCTATAATACTAAGATAGGGGTCTAGTGTCCCCTGCTCTAGTGGAGGGGGGGGGTATCCGAGACAGCCCTGTGGGACGACTGGGCTATGGTTCGACAGTGGACCCTGATACCTTCTAGGAACACTGTGGGGTCTCCACTCAGACCTTTTCCTGCTGCTAGGAGCCACATTTGCCCCTGGGAGCATGGAATAGTGACCTTCAGCCTGTAGACTGGACTGGAACCCTGTGCCAGGCTGAGCCTGGGTCTTAGTCACCCACAGTGATACCTGGCACACAGTTGGTGCTCAGTCCATATCAGAGGAAGGACTGTCCCACCGCAGAATGTGTGGGTGCAGCACACACCCACGCAGGCTTCCGGCTGGCTTAGCTCTTGGGTGTGGCTCTTGATCTAGCACCTTCCTCCTCAGCCCTTAGCCTGGCTCAGAGTCCAGACATTCTGCCTCACTGCTCCTAGAACCCTAGCTACTTTCACTGAGCATGCTCTGTGTGTTCATGCAGGACAAAGAGGTGGTTTGAAGGCCCAGCCCAGCCTACTCACCACAGGGCTGGTAAATCACTGCAGACTCTAGAGTAAGGCAGTGCCTTGCTGAAAGCAATCCCATGATTCCCAGATGAGAAGCTGAGGCCAGGCCAGTCCTCGGAGGATGGGGAAGTGGATCATAGCTTTGTCTCTTCCCAGTTTTATGACCCTAGAGAGTAGGGAGTAGCAGCCAACCTCACCTCTGGGTGTCCCACCTCTGAGGTTGTGCGACCCCCCCCCCCAACAGTGAACAGCAGACAGGATCTGGCAGCTGGAAGGTCCATCTGGAAGGAAGTCCAGTCTATAAATAGCCTTCCCTGGGGGAGCCTCCAGTCCCAGGTGGGGACACGGAAGGAGCCCTATAAGGGAAAGAGGGAGTCTGTACTGCCCCCTGGAGGTCATCCTTGGAAACTGCAAGTGCACAACTCCCATGGCTCAGGCCAGGGTACCTGAATCCACATGTGGAGAGTGGTGGACTGGAGGCCTGTATCCACACCAGGGCTGCTATGATCTGTTCCCTGGGGGTAGAGGATGGTCACTATGACTCTCCCTATGGTCCACGAGACATGGGTAGCATCATTCATTGGCAAAGAACTCCATGGGCTCGGCTGCTGGGGTCGGGATCTGGGCTGTACCCCCTCTCTGCAGCTGGAACCTGGACCATCACATCTGTAGAGGGCACTGCTTGGGGGCATCGTGGCTGGGTTGGTCGAGACTCCCATATGAGTGGGGTATGGGCTGGCATGGTGGGAGCAGAAGGGAGCAGACTCGGACTTGGGCTTTTCAGGTCTGAGGCAAGAAGCCGAAACACATAGCTGGGGAGAAACAAGCCCTTCAAAAGCCTCAGGGGTTGTGGTGAGGACCAGCAAAGGGCTGTCTGGCCAAAAACCTGCCTCACGGTCACCATCAGCTCAGCCTGGTCTCTTGTAGAAGCCGGTGAAGTTCCTTCACCAGGAACTGGGTATCCCCAGCTGAGAAAGACAATGTGGTCATTCCAGCACCTCCAGGGGACTCTCAAGGAACCCGGCCCTCCTGGGCGGCAGGGCTTGTGGTCACCCCATCTTACAGATGGAAAAATAGAGACCTGGCAGATGTTGAAGGAGAGGTACAGATAGATGGACCCAGCAGGCTTGGGCTTCCAAGGCCACCTCTCCCATTGGGTGGAGACTGGCTGGAGTTTCCTGTTACTCCTTACCTTTGAGAGGTGTCCTGGCCAGGCAGTGCCAGGCTGGGAAGTCTCTCCTGAGTTTCACAACCACCCACACCTGGTATTTTTATTCCCGAGCAAGCTCGGTGCCAGGAGAGTATGGTGAACCCCAAGGCCCTGTCGCCTTCTCTGGGGTCAATGGGGCCCTTATCTGCTCAGATCTTATCTGGACGACCTTGACAGAGGCTGGAGCTGGCTCCTCGAGGTACGGGGAGGCCCAGGTGGGCAATCACGAGAGGGGGTGCGGCTTCCCCTCCCCTCCCTTTCTGCCGAGTTGCCTCAGAGGTGGCAGAGCCAGAGGGAGCAAGGAAGTCAGAGCTGCTGGGAGAGGTATCCGCAAAGATGGGAGCTTCCCGGTAGCCAAGGCAAAAGGAAAAGGAAGAGGGAGACCTGGAGGCAGAATAAGAAGGTGGCTGAAGGGCTGGAGAGATGACTCAGTGGTTAAGATCACTGGCTGCTCTTCCAGAAGACCCAGCTTCAATTCCCAGCACCCACATGGCAGCTCACAACTGTAACTATAGTGCAAGGAGATCTGATACCTTCACACCAATGTACATAAAATAAAGTTAAAAAAAAAAAGAAGAAGATGGCTGAGAGCTATAACCCTGACGTTGCTGCTGGCAGAGGCCTCCTCTTCAGGAACGAGAGAACGTGTCACACAGCAGGGTGTGCGTGTCCCCTGCATGCTCCTTCAATCATCCTCCAGTGTGGGCAGAGCAGCTGATCACCGGACACGGGCCAGGCTTGTGTTGGGTGCTGGCGACAGAGTGGTCAGTGACGACATCGCTTCTGTCCCCTCGGGATCACAACACAGTGTGGAGTGACAGCTCAATCCTGTCACTCACTCCTGACACTGGGGAGGCTCAGGCAGGGGCAGTGCCACCAGTTTAAGGCTAGCCTGGGCTTTGATAGTGAATTCCAGGTCACAGGTAGAGTCGTGAAGCAAAACAAACAACAACCGAGACAAACGAAAAGACAGCCTGGATGCTGACTGGAAACATGGCTCAGGTGACAGAGGACTCGTGCAAGTGTGAGAACCAGCGTTCTGGTCCCTAGCACTCTCGTGAAAAATTAAGCAGGTGGGACTCCCTGTCTGTTTCCCAGCAGCTGGGAGGCAGAGACAGGAATGCCTGGGGCAAGCTGACTTGCTCAACTAGGCAAACTGGCCAGCTCCAGGCTCACAGCCAGATGCCCTGCCTTGGTAACAAGGTGGGTGTTGAGGAAGATGCCTGGTATCAACCTCTGGTCTCCACACACACGTGTACACACATGAATGCGTACACATGGGAACACATATGTGCACAACACACACACACACACACAAGAGAAAAAAGAGAACTAGAGTGAGCTGGGGGTAAATAATAACTTGTGTGGCCTGCAGAGCCGAGGGCAAGGACTCTGGGTCGTGGCTCCCACCCAGGCTCACCTGTAGCAGGTTCATCCCTCCCAGAAGCAGGGATGTACTAATTCAGCTCCCTGTGCCTCGGTTTCCTCATATATAAGAAGCCACACCTATTATGAGGGAAGTCATGAGGACTTCACAATGTATCCCTGGTCTGAGGAAGCTGGGTTTTTTCTGGGGACAGCGATGTGACCACAAATGTCATCTCTCACATCCTGAGCTCAGTCCCTGCGGGCCTCCCCAGATCTGACCCAGCACTGGAAGAAGGTTTAATGGTGTGAAATGAGGGAAGAAACCATCTAGACCCCAGGGGCAGTGCAGGGCAGGGGCAGTGCAGGGTAGGGGCAGGGCAGGGCAGAGGGGCAGGCAGGGGTGTGAAGCAGCTAGCCTCATTGATGCTAGGGAACAGGGCTGGGCAGAGATGTGAGGGCTGGGCCTGAACCACCAGTACCCGAGACCACGCCCTAGCAAAGCTGCATTTTAGCAAGGTCCTAACCACCTTAGTAGCATATCTTTTCTCTGTTTGTTTTTATTTTAAAATATCTATTTTATTTTAAATTGTGTATAATATATGTCTGTGTATGGGTATGTGCAGTGTGCAGGTGCCTGAGGAGGCCAGACAAGGTCCCCAGGTCCCCTGGAGCTGAGTTCCAGGCAATTGTGAGTTGCCCTACGTGGGTACCGAGAACCAAACTCAGGTCCTTTGCCAGAGAAGTGTGAGTTATTAACTGCTGAGTCATCTATCTAGCCTCATCTAAAAAAAAAAATTGTATCTGTGTGAGAGGGTGTGCATGAGCTTGCTGGAGTGTGTGAATGAGTGTGTTTGTATGAGTGTGTGAATGAGTGTGTTTGTATGAGTGTGTGAATGAGTGTGTTTGTATGAGTGTGTGTGAATGGGTGTGTTTGTATGAGTGTGTGTGAATGGGTGTGTTTGTATGTGTGTGTGTGTGAATGGGTGTGTTTGTATGTGTGTGTGTGAATGGGTGTGTTTGTATGTGTGTGTGAATGGGTGTGTATAAGAGTGTGAATATGGGTTTGGATAAGTGTGTGTGAATAAGTGTGTATGTGACAGTGTGTGAGTGAGTGTGTGTATGTGTGTATGAGTGTGAGAGTGAATGTAAGTGTGGAGGTCACAGGACAGCCGGCAGAAGCTGGTTTTCTCCCTCCACCGTGTGGGTTCAGGGATTGAACGTGGGACGTTAGTCTTGGTAGCAAGCACCCTTCCTAGCTGAGTCATCTTGCTGGCCCAAATAGTATCTCCGAGACTGGTTCAGTAGGATGAGTTCAGCAAGGGGCTGTCAAGAGTCAGATATCAGGAACAAAGTGCTTTCTTGCTGAACTTCAGTGGGAGGTGGACTTCAGCAAGGTTAAATAAAACAATTCATGAGAAGCCCCACCCAGATCCAGTCTTGCAGAGTGGCACCTCAAGGACCTTCTCAGCCCCAAGGTTAGGTCGGAGGCACTTAGTTCTCTGTTTCCCACCAGCTCTTTAGGCCCCAGGGTCACCCATCTATGACTTCCCCCACCTCTGAGTCAGGGTCTCACGTAGCCCAGGCTAGCCTCAAATTTGCTTTGCAGCCTGCAGTGACCTTGAATTCCCATGGTGGGATTACAGGCCTGTGCCATCCCACACCCCACACACTTTATACAGTGCTGGGAATTGCCCCCAGGACATGCTAGGCAAGCAGTCTACCCCACCCACAGGGGGCTCTCAAAATTCCTCTTTTCTTCCCGGTTTCTTTCTTTCTGCCTCAGGACCTTCGCCATGGTGGTCTGTTCTCTTGGAATGCTTCTCAGTCTCTCTCCCTGTCTTTCTCTCTTTTTCCTTGGTTTTTTTTTTTTTTTTTTTTTTTTTTGACTAGGTTTCACTGTGTAGTCCTAGCTGCCTTTAGTTTTAACTCCCTTTGTAGGCAGGGGTGGCCTTGAACACACAGCATCCCCTGCCTCTGCTGTAAGCCACCACACCACACACTGGAATTGCAGATCATCTAAGCGTAAAAGTCAGAGGTCCCCTTCTGGCTACCCTGGGTGGCACAGTCTGTCTGATACCTTTTCTCTTCTGTCACTTCCTGACTTTCTTTGTTCTTTAAAAATGACTGTGTTCACTCGCCATTCTCCTCCCCACCTACACTGAGCTGCCTTCCTCTGGAAGCCCACACTTCCTGGCCCTCAGTGCCCACCTAACCTCCACACCAGCGTTTCGAAGGAAGTCATGTATTTTGGTTTCTAGGAGTAACAGAGTCAGAGTTCTCTGTGGAGAGCGAGGCTGTGCCCCAGGCTGGTGGCCCTGGCTCCTTCGCAGATACCTCTACAAGCCCCCACAACAGAAAGAAGTTCTGGATACCCCAGGGCCTTAAAGCACTTTAGAAGTAGTTTAGGAACAGGGTGGCCCTTGGATGCCAGATGTTAAGGAGAGCTACTCCCATGGGCCTCAATTTCCTTTAAACTGTGAAGAGGCCCTCTATGGGACCTCGTGGAGGGTTGGATCCAAATCTGGCAAGTGACCAGGACAAATTGGGATGCTCAGCTTCTTTCTGTGACCAGTAAGAGACCCTGCTTCCGAGCAGGATGACATGTAGTAATGTCCTTGGTCATAAATCCACACTACTTAATACTTCAATACTTACCCAACAGATGGTTTTTGTCCCTGAAGCCCGGCTACATCGGATAGGCATGCTCCACCCACCAGGGGGCAGCACCAGCCCTCACATGCTTCCCTGGGGACCTAGAACTAGCCTCTCACTTCCCAGAGTCCCCAGGGCCTATCTGGCAGTCCCCAGCCTCACAAACTCCAGAAGGAGCAAGCACTCCAGGACCCCACAGCATCTGGCCACAGGGACTGCACCTGCTCAGACCACAGGAAAGACATGGGAGACTGTGCTGCAGAGTCCAGGCCCACCTGATGTCTGCGACCGGCCTCCTGTCCTGCCTCACTACACGCTTCTGCATGGGTGGGCACACACCTTCCCCTAATGGACACTCATGTTAGCTCACATTTGGGCAGTACATTACCTCTTGTACACATATATGTACGCATTCCCCCAGGGATCTTGCATAGGGCCCTCAGTGTCATCACCAAGCTGTCTGGATTTTCTTCTTCTTCTTCTTCTTCTTCTTCTTCTTCTTCTTCTTCTTCTTCTTCTTCTTCTTCTTCTTCTTCTTCTTCTTCTTCTTCTCCTCCTCCTCCTCCTCCTCCTCCTCCTCCTCCTCCTCTTCCTCCTCCTCCTCTTCTTCTTCTTCTTCTTCTTTTTTTTAACTGCGATCCTCCTCCTCTGAGGTGAATCCTCCCTCCCTACACAGTTCTTTTACTCCTAGATTGAGTCCTCCTCATGGTGAGTCCTCCCCACAAAGATGCTCCCCTGTGGTGAGTCTTCCCTCTTGACACAGGTCCCTCTATTGTGGAGTGAGTCCTTCTCAGGGTGAGTCCTCCCCATAGGTCCTCCCTTGCTGGGAGTCCTTCCTGACTCGGATGCTTCTTCCTGGGTAACGCCTCTCTCTTTGGGCAGTCCTCCTGGAATCCATCTTCCCAGGCAGCTTCTGTGGACTCTCTTCAGTGGGCCTTGAGCCCCACATTCTGCGGGCAGGAGGCTGGGCTAGCACCTCCTTTCTCTCCACCCTGTTCCTCAGAGTTGCAGCTGTGGGGAGGCCATGGCTGCCCAGGCACCAGGGTTTGAGCTTGCATCTTTCAGCACCTATGCACACACCTGCTTCTCTCCATAGCAACAGTCCCTGTGAAGTTAGCAAAAAGCTTGCAGATGTGGAGTTTCTAAACCTTGGCTGAGGGGAAGATGTGGGGGTGGGGGGTGGGGGGATCCTTTGAAGACCAGCGCTATCGGTATAGACAGTGTTTTGGAGAGAGGGTACCAGCAATAGTCACTCACATACCCTATGACACCCAGAGGGGGAGGTACTCTCAGTCCCCCCTGCACCCTCAGTCCCCACTACCCACCCGTGTATCACAACCCTCTGTGTGGGGGTAAGAGCAGTACCTAGGTCCTCAGAGTATCTTGGCTTTTCAGAGTCTCAGGTTGTCATCCTCCTTCCGTCAAATATGAAATGACCTGTTTGTCCTTCAAGGAATAAAGTCCAGTGGCCAGAGAGGAAGAGGAGAGGTTGGACTCAGGCTGGGAGTAGAGATGACCCTAGAAGGGAGGACCCTGAGCAGCCTGGCTCTGGGTGACTGGAACCCAGTGTTGCTTCTTGGGGCCTTGTGGATTCTGCAACCGAGGGACGGTATCAGGGAAGACAGTGGCAGGAATGAGGCCGGCTTCTGGAAGACTCCATAGCCAGGGCCACCAGAGCCATGGCCTCAACCACCCACTCCTGGGAGACTGATGCTCTTTGAGCTCCAGGTCCAGGAGGGATTCTACAGTTCCCTGACACCCATCTAGACTGAGCGCCAGGGTTCCCACAGCCATTGCTGGTCCTGAAGTCCAGAAGACGGGACTGTCGCACTAAGGGAAGTAGTATCAGGCAGAGGACAGCAAAGCCCCCATGGCCAGTAGGATGGGGCTATCCAAGGCTTCCTGACAGCACTGCCACCAGAGAGAGAGAGTTCACCGTGAGTTCTGGGATTGAGAAGGGGACAGAGACAAAGCCCTGGGGGTGGACAGTTCTGGGGACTGAGGGGCAAGTGTGACAGGTGTCGGAGGGGGACTCAGATGACACCTCTTGCGGGAAGCTAGACCTTGGTGGGCCTCTTCACTACTCTCTGTCATAGTGGCAGAAACCAAGGCTGGTGTTCAGAAAGAACAAACATCTCTTTAGCCTTATGTACAGGTTGTTTGTGTGAAGGCCGCTTGACAAGCAGGGGGTCTGCAGGGTGCTGTGGAGGCTCGGAGCATCACCTGGAAAGAGGGACAGGCATCCCACAAAGCCCTCAGTAGTGGCTAGTGCTTAAAGCCCCCAGCTGGCCCTCTATCAACACTGCCTGGGACTGAGGTTTTCATGTGAGCCTTGGGGGGATACTCAATCATGTGTCCGGTGGCTGGTCCTACAAATTGTCCTATTAGCCTTCTGATGTTTCTGCCTTCCTTCAAGTGGTCCAGGGGATTTTGGGCCAGCTGGTATCACAGGCAGGGCTCGGGGCTCAGTTCCTCAGTGTGGCAGAGCTGGGGCTGGCTCTGACCGCAGAGTCTCTAGGCAAGGCCTGCCCAAACAGCAGCAAAAGGAAGGGACAACCGCTAACTCAGGAAGTCTCTTAGGGAACAGTGTCCTTGAGTTGATTCCTAGAACTATGGACACTGGGAAAGCCCAAAGGCTAAGACTTCTGGGAACGGCCTGTGGGAGACTGAGCAACAACAGTTGGATGGCCTGTCCCCAGCGGATCCCTTTCAGGCAAACACCTGGTCTAGTGCCCCAAAGAGCCTGGCATCTTCCTGACACCAGGAAGACAGCTCCAGGAGGCTACAGAAGCTCTCCACAGCCGAGAGCCGAGCCTCCATGTTCAGTCCAAGGCAGAGTTGGAATGAGCGGGCAGTTTTAGTACCTGGGCTCCCATTCCTCTTAAGAGAGGTTCAGCAGGTGTCACAGTCAGAATCCTGCTCCCTCCCCAGTGAGCTGGTCAGTGTTTGTCACCTTAACACAAACTCCAGTCACTGGGGAAGAGGGACCATCAACTAAGGAATTGCCTCTATCAGACTGGCCTATAGGCATGTCTGTGGAACATTCTCTTCTCTTCTCTTCTCTTCTCTTCTCTTCTCTTCTCTTCTCTTCTCTTCTCTTCTCTTCTCTTCTCTTCTCTTCTCTCCTCTCCTCTCCTCTCCTCTCCTCTCCTCTCCTCTCCTCTCCTCTCCTTTCCCCTCCCCTCCCCTCCCCTCTCCCCTCCACTCCCTTCTTCCCTTCCCTTTCCTCCCTCTCTCTCTTTCTTTCTTTCTTTGAGACAGGGCTTCTCTGTGATGCGCTGGCAGGCCATTTTCTTGATTAATGATGGATGTGGGAGGGCCTAGCTCCCTGTGGGTGGTACCATCTCTAGACAGGTGGTCCTGAGTGGTATAAGAAAGGCTGAGCAAGCTAGGAGGCACAGGTCAGGAAGCAGCACTCATCCATGGCCTCTGCTTCAGTTCTTGCCTCCAGGTTCCTACCCTTGCTTCCCTCAGTGACAAGACAAATGAACCCTTTCCTGGCTAAGTCGCTTTTGGCTACAGTGTTTATCACAGCAACAGAAAGCGAACTAGGACAGTCAGTTCCCATGGTTTAGTCCTAGGCCCCAGCATCCCCGAATGAGGCCACCATCAGGATGAAGTCACTGCACTCAGAGTGGTATTGATTCCATTGGGCTGCTGACCCTCTAGAAGGACAAACAGACAGATAGATAGACAGACTTGAGGACAGGCTCTCTGACACCAGGGAGCCAGGAGAGACCTGGGCAAACCCTTTTCTGATATCTTCTGAGCCAGCAGGATCCTAGCTACAGCATGACCTCAGCATCTGACCTTCAGAACTCACCAAAGCTATTTCTGTTCTCAAGCACTCTCTGTGAAATGTGCTCTCGGGGGTCCTCCCACAGTGGGGCTCTGCCACAGGAGTCCTCCTACAGTGGGGCTCTGCCAGAGTGGGGCTATGCCACAGGGGTCCTCCTACAGTGGGGCTCTGCCACGGGGGTCCTCCCACAGTGGGGCTCTGCCACGGGGGTCCTCCCACAGTGGGGCTCTGTTACAGGGGTGCTTTCACAGTGGTGTTTGGTCACAGGGGTCCTCCCACAGTGTGGCTCTGTCACAGGGGTCCTCGCACCCTCATCTGGAGGAAAGCAGGCAGGATGTGGCAGAAGGGTGCCTGTTCCTTAATCCTGACCTTCCCAGAGGGCTGTGGTGGAGTGCCCTTTCATTCCTGCCCTCACTGCCCAAGACACCCTTCTTATTCTCTAAGACCAGGGTCTCTCTCTCTAAGGCATTATTGCCTTGGGATGACATGCTAGGTGACCAATCAGGGTCCCCCAAGTGGCAGTGACTGAGCAGTGAGGGACAATGTCTTTAGAGGGACTGGCATCCCCTCCTGGTAGACTCGCTTGGGCACTGGGGCCTGCTCTTCCACTGGCTCTCTGCTTGACCCTCCCCTACTCTGCTCTGCTCCTGAGACGGCAGCTTCCCTCAGGTCATTATGTTTCAGCCCAGCCTTCACCCTGACCCCGAGCATCGCCACCCAGAGTGTCTGGGCAAGGAGCACTGAGGCTGTGCCCCTAACTCTCTGAGGTGCCTTCATCCCCTGAACTCAGAGCCTCACAGTTGCTGGACTGTCAGGGACAACAGCCTATGCAGCCATGTGCTGGGCAAGAAGTCGGTGAGGTGCCACCTGAAGGTGGAGCAGCAGGCATGTGCTGAGCCTATCCTGTCTGGGAGGGAGCTTAGCATGGCAGCAGGGGTTGCTGTGGATTCTGTGATGACAAGGATAACCAACCCCCGCCCACAGGCGTGCTGACCAAATGGGAAGGGGACAAGGAGAAATTGCAGGGAGGTACATGAAGGGGAAGGAGAGGTAGCATGTGATCCTTGAGACAGGCTGTAGACACTGAACAAGAGGAGTGACATCAGCAAAGTGAAGAGCAGAGGGGACTAGGGTCTCCGGCCAGGATCAGATCTGAGGCTGGACAAGCAGGAGAAAGTGTCAAGTCTGGAGGCATGGAGGGGCTTCCCATGGGGACCCGAGCAGAGCTCTGTACTTTACCAGCTGTGGTGAGCCTGAGAAGAGGGGCTCCTGGTCTGCCCCACGGGCTGAAGGTAGATAGACCACATACCTGCTCAGTCAGGAAGTCCAGAAAGGGCTGGGCTGCAGCTGTGTCCGAAGGTGGGCAGAAGCAACAGCAGCCCCAGGTGTAGTCTCTGAGGAGATGTTGTGCTTGCCTTTGCACTTGTCTCTTAACTTCTCCCTTGAGTCCTTGTCCGTCTCTCCTGCTTCAGTGGGACTAACTGCCTGGATGTCCCCCAAACCTCCAGCTTAGGGGCGATCAACCCCTGCTGCCATGCTTGCAGTGGCCAGAGTCTGGGGAGTGTGAGAACTGCATGGATGGATGGGTGCATGAATGGATGGATGCATTAATGGATGGGTGCATGGATGGGTAGGTAGGTGGGAGGATGGAGGAGTAGTTGAATGGATGGGTGGAAAGAAGGATGGGTGATTAAGTGGGCAGATGCCTGGGTGATGGATGGATGGATACATGGGTAAGTAGATGAATGGATGAATGGTGAATGAATGGATAGATGGGTGGATAGACTGATAGGTAGAAGGATAGATAAATGTATAGATGGATGGATGAATGAATAGAAAAATAGATGGATGTTGAATGAATGGGTTGATGGATGGGAGGATGGGTGGGAGAGTTCATTCACCCCACGGTCTCATTCCTGGTCACCTCACTTCAAGAAACTGGAGGTTCAATGTTACAAGATTCAGGGTACCCAGACCAAGATGGGCAACTAGTTTTTTCTACCACACTCCACTAACTGTTTCCATTTGGAAATTTTGAGAAACAATGGCGTTGCCTCTACACTGCAGGATGGTGACCTCCTAGACACTGAAGGCATCCCCACCAGCACCCAATAGCCCCAATGTTTACGTAGCTGACTCTGCTCACTCTGTGCTGAGGAGATGGCCCACGCTATTGGGACAGACCTCTAAATTCTGCTCCAACAAGAAATACGTTTATGACAGGATTTATCTCAAGGAGGAAGCAGCAATAACGAGAGACACCCAGGGAGCAAGGCACACAGAACCCCGAAGACACAAAACAGGTACTGACAGTGAACGGCACATTATTTAAAATTCCCCTGGCTGACAGATCGGAGAGTGAGTGGGCCAGACGCCGCTGGGAAGAGATGAAAAGGCTTCATTTCCTTCCTGCAGATAAACATACCAGCAGCCAGATCTCCGGGATGATGAATGGCTTCCTCCTGCCACCGGTGGGGGCAGGGCACGCCTTACCACTGTCCCTGGACTGGTGGCCCCAAGAAGACCCAGCAGTCCCAGCAGTCACAATCCTAGTCTGGCCTCAGGCACTCTGTCCCCACCATGATGCTCCGACCACTGGCAGACACAGAGCTAGCTGGGGATACAGGAGTGGCATGCTGCCAGCTGGTGCTATGGGGTAGAGGACCTCCCATTCTAGGTGGGCTTCTAGAAGGAAAGAGTGGGCAGGAGAAGGAAGCAACACAGTCACTCAGGAGGGTAAAGGCCTCTCCATTGGAGCAGAAGATCCAGCATCCGCCTTCTACTCCTGGGTCCCTAGGAGCATAGACTACATTGGTTTGGTAAAGTCTAGGTGTCCTGTGTGGGAAGATGGTCACCCCACAAGACAAGCATCACCGTGCCGCTTCAGGAGGAAATCGGTGTGAAGGGTATGGGGAGCCCAGGGCCATCCACCCGCGCAGGGAGCCTTTCAAACAAAGTAGAAGCACAGCTATTTATGAAGGCAAAATTACTGACAGATGCGTGGCCTCCGGAGCTGCGGGGCAGGAGACAGCGAGCGGCAGCCTGTGCTCACAGAGATGCACTTGCTGCCTCTGTTAGTCCTCAACATCCGAGGAGCATTTGTGGTTTCCTGTCCGGATGTGCACCTGGGGACTGGGGACAGGCAGGATGCCGAAGAGAGCCTCAAGGAAGAGTCTTAAGGAAGCAGAATTCCCGGTGTGGTTGGGGCCAGCAGCTCCTAGCTCTGTTGAGGGGAGGGGTATGTAGAGAGTGGAGGTGCCTCAAAATAGTGTGTGAGAACAAAAGTCACACACATGGGGCCCACACGTGAGCCACACAGAATGTCCGGAATCGGAGCATTAGAGTGAAGCCTGGTACTTTATTAGTTATTAATCTAATCATATTAGTTAACTCGTTATTAGCTAAATCAGTGACAAAATACCTGATAAAGTCAACTGAGGGAGTGAGGATTTATTCGGGTTCACAGTTCGAGGGCACAGACCGCGTTGGGAAGCTAGGACGGAAGGAACCAGAGGCGGAAGGTCACATGACATCCACAGTTAGCAAGCAGTGAGTGAGAACGCTGGCGCTCTGGTCACCAGCCGGCAGAACGGTGACACCCACACTTAGGGTGACTATTCACAGCTCAATTAACTGGATCTAGAGACCCCCTCGCAGACATGTTCAAAGGCTGGTCTCCACGGGGGTTCTAGATCCTGGCAACCATATTCACCGTCTCGGGTAGTCAGTAGAGGCTGATCTTATGAGGATGGGAGGTGAGTACTTAATGGGAATGTCTCCTTTTTGGGTGATGAGGTTTGAGGGGCCCATGGAGCTTGCAGCATCTGAAATGAACTAAATGCTGCCTCATTGTGGCTAGTTTTAAGTTGTGGTGACTTCGCCTTAGGTCTGGGCAAGTACAAGAGAAGTTGGTGGGGCCTCAGGGAGAGCTCGGGGGCCCTACACTGGGCGTCTATCTGTCTGCTCAGCAGAAGGAGAAGACACAGGGGGAAGCCTGCTGTCTGCAGTAGCCCTGCTCTGACAAATGGTGTTCTAGGCCCAGACACTGTCCTGGAACTCTGGACTGGCCCAAGCCCCGCTCCATGTCAGTGCCTCACAGAACACACCAGTTAGTCACGTAAGCTGCCAAGGTGAGCTAGGCCTCTAGGAGCTCTGGCCTTCTGCTTTCCCACTTCCACCCTCAGAAGAAAGATCCTGTCCCATCTCCCTCACCGCCTACCCGCAGTGGGGCCAAAAACTGGAAACTCCGAGGGAAGAGACGGACTTTGCTTTAGAATTCCATCTGGTCTTGCTCTGCGGATACGAAAGGGATGGAGGAGCCACTTGTAGCGCACGATAGGACTGTAAGAGGCCACTGGCAAAGGAACCAGGGAGCTAATGGGCGCTGCTCTGAGTTCCAGGCTCTCCTGGCAGCCTTCTCCGGGGATTTCCAGGGCGGAGCTGCATAAACACAGCTTCAGCTTTTTGGGATGAGATAGGTCCACATACCTACATTCTCCTCGCAGCCACAAGAGACAGGAAGACACTTGCTGTCTGGCCTCTGTCTGCCGCTCTCCCAGCTTCTGCCTACAGGGGAAGGCAGGCTATGCAGCCTTGCTCTCACTTACGGGTTACTGGGTGTCTGCCATGCTTGTTGCTTCTCTTGTCTGCCAAAGAGCCCTGAGAACTCTAAGGCCTTAGAGAGTCGTGACTAAATGGAGCTTAGGGTCTCCAAGTGACTTCCCTAAGCAGGGTTCCCTCCAGTACCACCTGCCTGCATCAACAGTGCGATGAACCAGAAAACTCCCTGATTCTGTGGTCTAAGCTAATTTCCTGGTCTAGTCCCCTTGCCCAGCCCACAGCGGATCACACTCCCAGGTGGCCTCTGTAGGAGGCAGTCTTACCCAGTCTCTGAGCCTTAGGCTAACTGGGCCTTTCTGAGCGGTTCTACAAACCATTGTCAGTTGCCTTTGTACTGACTGCTGTCTGTCTGTCTGTCTTGTGCTTGATTTGGTTGCTCTGGATATAGAGTATGTGGTGGAGATGAAGGGTACAAAACACAGACATCACCCCTTGTCTCTGAGCCCCATCTGACCCCCAGCTCTGGAAGGGAATATTGACAAATGACAAGACACAGTCCCAAAGTGCCAGAGCCTCTCCTGCACTGGCCATTGCCTCCTCCTGCCCCTGCTGTCACCAGCCAGCCATATGCTGTTCTTGTGTCCCTGGCCCTCCAGATCCAGCAGCTACTGTGTAGCCCGGCATGTTAGGGACTTACTGGTTCCACTACAGGCCAGGGGCACAGATGGGGCCCAACATAGGGATCTGTGGAGGGAGGAGACAAGAGAAGGTAGAGGAGACCCACGAGGCAGGAAGACAGCTGGCCAGCGCAGCTTCTGAGCGAACATGCCGGGACACCTCTGTGGTTGTGGACCAAGTGTAGAAATGAGAGCAGAAAGGGGTGTAGGGAAGAGTGGGGAGCTGGGAATATGCTGATTTTTCTAAGAAAATGTAAATTGGGAAACATAACCTCAGAAGAGACAGAAAAAAAAAACCCAACAAAAACTACTCACCACTGGAAAAAAGAAAACAATGAAGGTCTCAAATAGGCCTCTTATCTGAGCTGCCAGGCTGCAGCCCAGCCGTTTCCCGTGGGAATTCTCCCAGGTCGAGGGAACAGACGAATCCAGCACCCTTAACACTGACTCGAGGCACAGGAAAAGCCAATCAGAGTCCATTTCCGGAGTCTGTCGACTAGTGTGGTATGGATACCAAGTTCAGATGGGAGGAGGGCAAACTAGCCAGCCACTGTAGTTGTTGCCTGCAATTCCAGTACTTGGGAGACTGAGGCAGAAGGATTGTGGTGAGTCCAAGGCCAACCAGGACTACATAGTGAGTTCCAGGCCAGCCTGGGCTACAGTGTGGGACCTTGTCTTACAACAACAACAAAACCAAAAGAAATAAGACAACCATAGTTACACATGTCTACAAACCCCACATGAGGGAGGTAGAGGTAGGAAAATCAGGATTTTAGGTCAGCCTGGGCTACAAGAGACCATAAATAAATACACAAAAGCATAAATACATAAATAAAATGCAAAACTGAAGGCCAAGCTCTTGAGAATAACAATATACAATGATTTTAGTGGGTAAAGGTGCTTGCTGTCGAACCTAACAATTTGAGTTAAAACTCTGGAACCTATGTGGAGGAAGGGGAGCACCAGCTCCCCAGGTTGTTCTCTGACCTCCACATGAGGACCACAGCACATATGTGCACGGACCCCCACATAGACACATTGTAAAAATCTCCCAAATATAAAGCACATGACAGTTACTAATAAATTTCCCTGATACACACACACACCCTCACGCATGCACATGTGCATGCACACCACACATATGTATGCATGCACACATTTTAAGACCAAACAATGAATAGGAATGGATAAAAAGATAGATAAAGGCCATTATCCTCCACAAAGACAGAACCTTCCATGTAAGAGCAAACCAGAAGCCCATTCTCACTTCTCCTGTGTGTCATGCTAGAGGCTGTAGCTGGAGCAATTTGACAAGAAAAACCAATGTGAGACTCCTCATCTGCACTGGCTTTGGAGTCACCTGGGAGGCACACCTCTGGGCACATCTGGGATGGTGTTTCCAGAGGGGTTTAACTGGGGAAGGGAGGCAAAACCTGCATTTGGGCAGCACCATCCCATTGGCTGGGTCCCAGACTGAATAAAAAGAAGCAGGGAACTACTGAGCCAGCTCTCTGCTTCCTGACTGCAGCAGCCTCATGCTTCTGCCCATGCCTTTCCTGTCGGGTGGTGGCACACATTTGTAATCCCAGCATTTGGGGAGTGTTAGGAGTTTTCTCAAGTTTCTGTTTTTGTTTATTTAAAAATTTAATCTTTTCATCCCTTTAAAAAGCATTTTATTTTGTGTGTGTGAATATTTGCTTGTATGGCATGCAATGCTTGCAGAGGCCAGAAGAGGGCATCAGATCCTCTAGAACTGTATGCACATAGTTGTGAGCTGCCCTGCGGATGCTGGGAACCAAACTCAGGTCCTGTGAGAGAGCAGACAGTGCTTTCACCCAAAGAGCCATCTCTCTAGTCCTGTTGAGGATGAATCTGGAACTCGGAAGCCAGGAGGGGAGAAGCAGAGTCCCTATACATCTATTTCTTGGTTTCATGTTCAAGTTCTTCAAACACAGCAGGGAAGTTCTGATCTCTACTCGGCAGCTTCCAAGCTTCCTGAGTGTGTTGCAAGGCCAGGCGCCCCTCCACCCCCACCCCCAAGTCAACTTCCCTGAGTTCAGGACCCTGCCCTGGGTCAGACTTCTAGAAGTTCCAACAGCTTCAACCAGTCCTGGCTGCAACATAAACGACTTGCAGCTTAGCTAGTGTCCCCGGGGCCCTCAGCTGTTGCTTGGAGACTATCTGCACCAGAGACTGCATGGCCAAGTAGCTTCACAGGTCTAGGAGTGGCCAGCCATTTCCATGCATAGGCTTTGCCTGGATCCTTGATTCTTCTGGGAACCTACAGCATCAGTGTGGTTGCAGGGTCGTGTCGAAAGACCCAGGCTGGCTCTTGCACCAACCCATTCCTGCCTGAATGCTGTAAGCATGGTCTTCAGCCCTGGGAGAAACTTCGCGTTGGCCAGGGCTCTGTCTGGGTGGATGCCAGAACTCATCAACTCAGCCATCTGGGTGTTTTATCCAAGAGTGGGGCTGGAGACACTGGTTTTGAAGTCCCTCTTTCGTGTCGCTGGGCTGTGACCCAGCCTCTGCCACTTATAATTAAACCTGCTATGTTGACGGCCTTCTTTCCTGGGACAGAGAGTGGTGAGGAGGGCGGAGGCACGTGGGCCAGGGTGTCTACCAGAGCTGGCACGGACACAGCCTTCCCTCTGCAGGAGCTCGCCCAGGGCCTCTGCATATGCTGAGCCCTGCAAGAGCCCCTCCACCCCACCCCCATCCCCGGGGGGGGGGGCTTTGCATGGGTTCTGCCCTTTTCAGGAGCTCACGGGGCTTTTTTTGCTTCTCCTGTGCCTTCTAGCCTGTACCTGACTCTGTCCCCTCTGACATGAGCTTATGTTTTGTTTGTTTTTTCCCTCATCCTCCTTGATACTCCTAAAGGCAACTTGGTGCTAGCAGCAGCTTTTTTTTTTTTTAAAGATAGAGGAAAGACTGGCCTAATGACCTTCTGCAGAGGAGCCAAAAGGAAGGCTGCAGTCTCCAGGCAGACCCTGCGGAGGCCAGGCTAGGTTCAGAGCTGGGCTGCTTATTGTTCGCATTGTTTACGCTGGACTGCAGAACTTTCTGTGTTGTGGGTTATCCTGGTCTTTCTCCGTTACATCCATCCTGGCTCTATGACACTAAAACTGTCTCCATCCACAGTGTCCCTGAGGGGTAGCTTGTCCCTGAGGACTCTCAGGTCACTTTAGTTCAGAGGAAGGAGCAGGGCCCGGGAAGATAAGGAGGCAGGGAGGGAGGGAGGAGGGAACAGGGACTCTGCCTCTGCGGCCCTGGCCATGCTGCTGGCTCTCTCCTGCTGAGTGAGGGTTGGTGGGTCAGACCACGCATCACCGCCCCAGGACCAAGACTCCCCCCCACTCCCTGAGAGCCTGAGTGTTCCCCCAGAACTGAGTCCCTCTCAGGACCATCTAAGTTTACTTCCAGATCTGACCTCCACCCCTAGGGTCCAGCTTGCCTCCCAAGATGTGATTTTTTTTTTTTTTTACAGGTCTCCAAATCACAGGGGCCATGGCACCTAGGAAACAGGTCACAAGCTGGCTCAGGCTGCATTCCTCTGGAGTCAGAGCTAGATCTTGCAGTCAGAAGAGAAAGTATCTAGGCTTGTTCCCTGTGTGCCCAGCAGGGAGCCTACCTGTCCACCTCCCTATAACCCTCCAGTGTTGCCCCATAGCAAGCGGTTGACTGCTTTGAATGAGAGCTAGCACCAATAGTCTCCTGCCCTGTGTACAGCCTCCAGAGGATGGAGTGAGGATGGCCTGTATCCTCGCTAGAATAGCTTGCCCCCATGTGCCACACCCTAGGGCTGATACCAAATGTCCCTTTTCGGGTGTTTTGTTTTGTTTTTGTTTATTTGTTTTGTTATTTGCTATTTGTTTGTTATTGTTGTTTGGTTTGATTTTTTGTTTGTTTGTTTTTTGTTTTTGTTTTCGAAAAATGGTTTCTCTATGAAGCCTTGGCTGTCCTGGAACTCTCTCGTTAGACCAGGCTGGCCTCAAACTCACAGAGATCCACCTGCCTCTGCTTTCCAAGTGCTGGGATTAAAGGTGTGTGCTACCACCGCCCAGCTCCTTCTGGGTGTTTTATGTGATATTGCGGTTGATGTCCATTGCTCCTCTTGGGCTTCAGTTCAGTGAGGGTTGCGGGCAGTGTGTTGAGTACATACTCCTTTCTAGGTCCAGCAGGGACCATTCACAGGCAGGATTGCAAGAGGGTCTGGGAAAAAGGGAGAGGAGGTTCAGTCTGGACAAGTACTGTTGGTCTATCCAGATGCAGAGGGAGGACCAGCTTCCAATCTGTGTTGACTTCCAGTGCACTGTCCAGCTGCAGCCACTGGTACCCTAGTGACTTCCACACTCGGCGATGGAGTGAGGCCCCTGCTGACCATCATGGCACAGGCTGACAGCCTTCGGAGGTCTCAGACAGTTCTGAGGTCGGGAGGATGGAAGGTGGGTGCACAAAGGCTCCTGAGGCAGGCATTCTGGCTGTGGAATTCTTAGGCCAATTGGAGTTCCAGGGCACCTCTGTAGATCCATGTGGACCCAGATAATGATGTGGAGTGACTCCCCTGCTTGCCCCAGGGAAGCAGACCTGAAGGAGGCAGGCTCAGCATCGCAAACCTTGTGGCTGCCGAACCACCCGCATTTCCCACGCCTCCCTCTCAGCTGCAGGGGACAGACCAGGCCCCAGGAGGGAGGCTATTACAGGGACTGACCCAGGACACCCGGAAGCCAGCAACCGTGAGAACGCGTGGGCTGACAGAGAGGGGCCCAAAGAGCCCGCCATGGCTCTGCAACCCGCAGACTGGGAGTGGCCTGTCCGTCAACTCAGGCTGGAAGTACCCCTTCAGGACTCAATCCCAGACCCTGGAGAGTCCTTCCTGCTACTACATATGAACCTGAGGTTCCCCAGGGAGCATGCTCAAGGGTGGGAGCCAGGTGAGGGAGAGATGAGACCTGCTGGGATCTCCCAGCTTCAGTTAGGGGCGAGTGGCCTGTGGAGACACGGTGTTCTTTATGCATGACTGACTGGAAGATGATGGCTCGTTCTGGCAGAATGGAATCTAATCTGACCCTGGGAAACTGATGCCTGCTAACAATGGCCTTGGAGATCTTCGCTTGGGTCAAGCGTGTCCCTGGGAACAGACGCCTGCTGATAAAACATAGAGGCTCATCCTTGTAACTGCTCACCCTGGCTGTCACATGCCCAGAATGGTATCTCCAGTGCATAGTATCTGGGACAGAGGGAGTTGCCAAGAGACCCTGTCTAAGCTGGTGGGGCTTCATGAAGAGGGCTGGCACAGAGAGAAACTGAAGCAACATACAGGGCCATTCATAGCAAGTTGACATGCTCCAGGGTTTGGGAGCCTGAAGTTCCCAAGGGACCAACTTGTAGAAGCACCAATCTGGGCCCCTTGCAAAAGCAAAGCCCTGGGATTTGGTGTCCTCTTGCCTGGGAGCATGGAGCCTGGAAGATTTGTTTCCTATGCCATAGATGGGAGCACCCAGGTTCTCACGCCAGCTCTGTGAGGCAGACTCAGGACTCTGGAGCATGATGTGGTCAGGTGAAGTCGCTCCTCCTACCTGTAGGTTCCAGGCACCATTGCTGCTCTGCTCAGGCTCCTTCTCCCACCTGAGCCAGGGTGGTGGATGGGTGGACTTGTGAATGGATGAATAGATATGTGAGCAGATGTTTGAATGGATGACTGGATGGTGGGTGGATGAGCAGATAGATGGCAGATGGATAGGTGGGTGGATGGGTGGAATGATGGGTAGATGGGTGGATAACAACAGATAGATGGGCAGATGAATGGATGGATAAGTGAATAGATGGGTAGATGGATGGATGGATGGTTGAGTAGATGCATGGGTGGATGGATGATTGGATGGTTGGGTAGATGCATGGGTGGATGGATGGGTGGATGGATGGGTAGATGGTTGAGTGGATTGATAGGTGGTTGGATGGTAGATGGATAGGTGGATGGATGGGTGGTTGGATGGTAGATGGATAGGTGGATGGATGGGTGGTTGGGTGGTAGATGGATGGGTAGATGGATGGGTGGTTGGGTGGTAGATGGATGGGTGGATGGGTGGGTGGGTGGATGGTAGATGGATGTGTGGATGGATGGGTGAGTGGGTATATGGGTGGATGGATGCATGGTCAGGAGATTCCATTTTCAGTATGGACACAACTGCTTTGCATCAAGCAGATTTCTTGTCACGTGAAAGTGTCTTGAGGAGGGAGCACTTTGGTTTGGTTTGCATAAAGGTGAGCCATTCTAGAAGCTACCCTTGTTGCATACCAGACAGAGCCCAGAACATAGACTAGAGGCACCTCTATACTGACTACATTTTTCAAATTGTCTATGTTTTTAGAGAGAGAGAGAGAAAGACAGAGACACACAGAGAGGCAAACATCAGTAGTCTTTTGGAAACATGATGGAACATTCCAGAA
This sequence comes from Chionomys nivalis, assembly GCF_950005125.1. Lineage (NCBI taxonomy): Eukaryota > Metazoa > Chordata > Mammalia > Rodentia > Cricetidae > Chionomys > Chionomys nivalis. The sequence continues at coordinate 52,615,493 of NC_080093.1, forward strand.
CACCCCAGAAACCTGTATTTGATACTCCAAGCATTACAATTCATAGAAATATTACTGGAACTTTAGCTTGTGCTTCTGAGTAACAGGTCTTCAGTTTCCCCAGGTGCTCTTGGAGCAGAAAGCAGCCACTCCTGACAGACACCATGTTCTCCAATTCTCCCCAAGCTAAGGGAGCTTGGTGCATATTAGCCCAGCAGGCCAACAGTTGAACTTAATCCACAGGCTCCAGACAAGGGTTTTTTGAGGGTCTGTTTATCTACACAGGCTCTGAGGTCTGAACATAAGATCTCTAGGGACAGCACAGCTCGGCCCAGCAATGGAGAGGCCTTGCCACCCACCCAGCTGGCCCATGAAGAGAGCATATCCAGAGAGGCTTTAAAAAAGGAGTCCTGCGTGGAGGGGGCGTGTAAGGGCACCAGACACTAAGGATGCGGTCAGAGCTGCACACCAAAGGCAGAGGTAGCTTGTGGGCACTGCGGTTTATGAAACACTCCTGATGAGGAGCTGAATCTGCCCTGTGGGGGTTGGGCAGTCAAGAGAGGTGAGCCTGACAGGGGAGCCTGTCAAAAGAAAGAGTGTTAAAAAGTTGGTTGATTGAATATTAAAAGTTGCCTCCAAGAAATTAAAATCTTTACTTTGTTTTGCAGGACCAGTAACATTCTAAATGGTGCTTTGGGGGCAAAAAGCCTTGAATTAATTATTTCCTTTCTTCCTCCCTCCTTCCCTCCCTCCCTTCCTTCCTCCCTTCCTCCCTTCCTTCCTTTTTCTTTTGGGTGTGAGGTAATCCAGGCTGGTCTCAAACTCACTAAGTGGTCAATGATGACCTTGAGCTGATTCTTCTGCCTCTACCTCCCAAGTGCTAGGATGACAGACATTGGTCATCACGCATTCCGTGCTGTGTTTTCCAGTGCTGCCTGCTGAACGCGGAGCACGGGACAGCAGCAGCAGTGTGGCAGTGTGCTAGTGCGCTGCAAAGCTAGCTCTGAAGGCTGGCCTGCTCCCCACACGTGTGCCCCGTCTGATGCCTACGGGCACCGTTGGGGGCCTTCCGTGTTTCATGTCCTATAACTACTATATAACTACGTTGTTCCGGGGTTAATGAGTGGCTGACTTCCCATCAGGGGAGAATTAGGAACAGGGATTTAATCTAACGACTTCCTTGTCTTTCTCTTTTATTTTTAATATTAAGGTCTCTAGACCTCACTTCTTATTTTAATTTCAATCATCCTTTGTCCAAATCCCCGAAGAGCAGCAGGGTAGCAGGCCCACGTCTCCAGGAAAGTGGAAGAGAGCGAGGAGGTGGGGAGGACAGGGAGGAGGGAGGAGAGGAAAGAGGGAGGGGACAGAGGCCTGGCAGAAGGTGATATCTGGTAAGAATGCAGGAGCTGTCCTTGGTTGTTGGCCCCCCACCCTCAGCCCCTCGGGACCCTGCAGGAGCAGAGGACCCTTCTGGTAGGCTCAGGTCAGGCGAAGCTTACGCTCATCAGGGCAGTGCAACAGTTGCCATAGCCACAGCCAGGCCTCCTTCACACCCCATTTTTGAGAGGCAAAAGTCACATCTGTTGTATATACAACAGTGTGTGGCTCATACACAAGGACCCTGTGCTGACAGATGCCACCCCCTGGGGAAGTACAGCCTGCATACCGAGAACTCCAAATATGCTGTAGCCAAAGGCTTTCGCTGGAGGTGGGGCAGGGTAGGAGTGGGGTATGGATGGAGGTGGAGTACGCAGTCCAACACCTACGTCACCACTGACGACTAGGAGGACTGCAGGCCTGGCTGTCATCAAGTGACAGAATAAGTCATCCTGCAGGGGGCCAGCTGCTCTGGGTCTCTGGGGTGGTGCCAAGGGGAATAACTGTGGCAGACGTCCCAGAAGTCGGGGTGTGCCAGGCAGGCACACCTTACAGAGGGAAGCCAAGGTAAGAAGGCAGAAACCAGGCTGGGAGCAGATGTTGCAAGAGATCCTAGAGCTGTCAGGATCAGAACCTGGGCCCAGGCAGCCCTAACCAGCCAGGCTCATCCACAGTCCTCAGCGAGCCAATTAAACAGCTAAGTAGCAGTGAAAAGCAGAGAGGAGAGTCACTCTGTGCGGTCACCTTGGGAAGAGGGACAAAGAGGTCCAGAGACTTCCGAGTCTGTCCTCAGGGTCCGGACATGAGGTTCAAGGTTAAGCAGAGGGCAGGAGGTGTGCGTAGCTAAGCAGTCCTGGTCAGGGTGTGGTCCTGCCCGTCACTGACCCATCACTGTCTGCTCCAGGCTCTCCTGCAAGGCGGTCTGACAAGTTCGCAGAACTCTGAGATCTCTCTGGGAAACAGGCTCCCCTCTGACTGGCACAAGGCTTCAGCCTTTCTCTTCCCCAGCGTGAGACTCCTAGGAAAATTTCAATGCCTTGGGGTCCATTGTTTGAACAGCCTGATGGCCAAAGGGCAAGGCATGTGTGTCTCTAGAACATCTTGATTCCTGATAGGACTGTAACAGGGGAGGCATAGCACAGGCCTGCAGTGTCCTGGTATGGGCAAGGGTGAATCCAAGGCTCCAGAACTGGCAGGTGGGGGAGGTGTCCCAGCCAGGACTGTCTGTCTGGCCTGCAGGACAGAACTCTTTCCCACACAGTAGGTGCTCAAACAGGCCAGGGCCCTGGGTTTGTCATGAAGGAGATGGAACTACCCTGTCCCAACCTCAAAGAAACTCATTTTCACCTCCCTATTGTCACAGCCCACATCTCCCTGGTCCTGTGGTCCTCCGTGCCGGGCTGTGTGACAGAAACGGAATGATAAGGCCACATCTCAGGAAGTTCCAGGGCGGACTCAGCAGCTGGTTTCTTAGGAATACACCCCTCCACAGGCTTGGTGACAACTGTCCACTGAGTTGCCCACAGCAGCAGCAGAGAGGAGACCATTAGCTCAGGGGTAGTCATAGGGGCTCCAGCAAAATTCATAGTGTGCCTCTGAGTGGATTAGCCTGCGTCACTGGCCAATTTCTACCCTGTCTCTGTACTCAGAACTTCCAGGGTCAAGTCTGGTCCTGGGCCACACACCCTGGCTGCCAGAGAGAGGTCAACTTGTCTGGGCCTCATGGTGGGGAAGAGGCAATCCCAGGGTCAACTAGGCAGGAAAGGAAGGCAGTGCTCACCATGACCCAGAGCCCCTTGGGTTTCCTTGCTATCTCTAACCAAGACTGACCTGGAAGGATCTAGAAGGCCACAGGCTACATGGTTCAGGTCACTAAACTATCCCAGGCATTCTTGGTGCTGTCCCTGTACAACATTGGTGATGGCTAATTTTGATCGGCAATTTGACATAAGCTGGAGTCATCTGGGAAGATGGAACCTCAATTGAGGAATTGCCTCCATCAGATTGGCCTGTAGGCAAGTCTGTGGGGGCATTTTCTTGATTGATAATTGGAGGGGAGGGGCCAGCCCACTGTGGGTGGTATCACCTCTGGACAGGCAATCCAGAGCTGTACAAGAAAGAAGCTGAGAAAACCAGCGGGAGCCAACCAATAGCACTCCTCCATGGTCTCTGCTTCAGCTCCTGCCTCTGGGTCCCTGCCTCCCGGTTCCTGCCTTAAGTTCCTTCAGTGGGATGTAAGCCAAATAAACCATTTCCTCTCCAAATTGCTTTTGGTCATGGTGTCTGTCACAGCAACAGGAAGGAAACTAAATAATATCCCACAGCTTGAAGGAGCCCAGGGTGGGCGAGGTCCTGCTGGGGCCAGAAAGTTTAGCCCTGGAAGAGAGCCCAGCATCTGAAAAGAGAGAGATGCTGCCTGTGGGCCCAGGAGCTCAGGATGCTGAAACACCCTCCCTTCTTTCTTCCCGTGTGCTTCCAAGAACCTTCTAGAAGACCGTGTTTCAGGTGAGACTGGTGGGAACTCTCACATGCAATCCAGGACACTACCTGGCTGATTCAGAAGAGGTGCAGGTTTAGCCCCTCTCCCTGACCTTCTGCAGGCTGCCCTTAAGCAGCTCCTGGTCAATGGCCCAAGGGCAATTTTTATATTTAGTTGGGGGGGGGGCGTGTATCGTGCATGTAAGTGTGGTTCTTGTGGAGGCCAGAAGGGAACATCAGATCACCTGGATCTACTGGTGTTTGTGAGTTACCCAATGTGGGTTGTTAGGAATCCCCAATTTCTTTCTTCCCTTTCTTTTCTTCCATTTTTTCCTTTCTTTCCTCCTCTTTCTCCCCCTTCTTCTTGGAGAGGGTCTCACTATGTAGACCAAGCTGGCTTTCAACACACAGAGATTTACTTGCCTTTGCCTACCCATGGGATTAAAGGCATGGGGCACCACATCTGGCTAACATCAAACACTTCTTGCTTTTTTTTGAGACAGGGTTTCACTATGCAGCTCTGACTGTCCTGGTACTTGCTTTGTAGACCAGGCTGGCCTTGAACTCACAGAAATCGACCTGCCTCTGCCTCCCAAGTGCTGGGTTTAAAGGCATGCACCACCACTGCCCAGCAACATCAAACATTTTTATCATCCCCCAAAAGAGCGCTCTTCCACTTTAGCAATTACTGCCTAGCTATTCCTCAGGCCATGTAGCCACTGATCTCCATTCTGTCTGTGTTTCCTATGCATGTGGTCTCAAGGGCCTGGCTTACTTCTGAATCGCTCATTTCGCTGACCCAGTGATAATCCACAGAGCAGATAAGCCCCATTTTACCTGTCCATTAGCTGATGGACATCTGATGGCTGTATCCTCTGTTGCCATTGTATGATGCCACTGTGGTCATCTACATGCAAGCTTGTATCTCAATACTTGTTCATTCGGGTTCAAGCCTGAGGGAGGAACAGCTAGGTTGCAGGGTGACTGTGTTTGATTCACTGAGAAAATCCTAGCTGTTTTCCGGGGGGGGGGGGGCTGCATCATTAAACACTGCGCAAAGGGCATCTCTGAGAGACCCAGGTCACACAGTGATGGAGAGACTGTCTTGAGCAAAGGTACCTCACAGACTGGGAAAGCTGCCTCCCTCCTAGGCTGCAGCCCTGCTCCACACCTGCAGGCTTTGTGCCCCATGGCAGGTTACTTAACCTCTCTGAGCCTTACATGGAAACCATGAGAGAGTTTGGCCGCTGAGCCAGGCCAGTGTTAGACCCTCTGTGTGAGAGCAAGCTCTTGGCAATTTTGGTTGGCTCTTTTTCTACTTGCCCTTAAGTCCTCAGCCTGAACTTTCTCTCTTAACCCTTTCCTTCGCCACTCCCCTCCTCAGCATCTCCTGAGACATGGGCCTATGGAACCACCTTGTTTCCCCGGAGGAAGGCAACAGTTCTGAGGTCTCCTGGTTCCTGCAGGGCACACAGCCAAACCCGAGCCAGGCCTATTAGTTTGTCCTTGTTTCATGACTGGCCTCATGAGAGAGCAACACTATCGCCACCCCCTACCCCTGTCCTGCAGAATCCATACTCCCATGCAATCCCAAATAAGGCGTCTGGTGCATTCTCGGGGGATCGCCAGTCTCCCGAGCCTCGGCTGTCATCAGATCTCGAGGTTCAAACAAAAGTGATGCAGGGGCGGCTGGCCAAGCCACACCCCAGGCATCCTATCCACTATTCAAGCAGCCAGAGAGGGGCGATAAGTGAGTTCAAGTTTAGCAGGACCGAAATCTAGTCTTCCTGTTATCGCAAGGGTTTCTAGAGAAAGGAGTGGGTCCCAGATCAGAGGCGGGCATGGCGCCACCTCACTTAGCTACCTAATGAGTGCACTTTCTAGAGATTTCTAAAGAGAGCCCTGGGAAGAGCCAAGGCCTGCAACACCAGTGTTTCAGAGATGGAGGCAGGGGAGATCAGGTCATCTGGGGTTACGTAGCCAGTTTGAGGCCAGCCTGGGCTACATGACAGCCTGTCTCAAGCAAGCGTTTTAGAAGAGATGTTTCTGGAATCCCAGAAAATCCTCCTGGAGACAGGAATTCCTGTCTCTCTCTCAGAGTGGTCCCCTTACCCCCTGGTAGAAAGACTGAGTACAGTCAACCCAGACATAGGATCAAATCCTTTTCCCACGTCTGATCTGCGACAGACTGCATCTGGGGACAGCATGTCTCCAAACGTGACCAGAAGTTCCTGAGATAAATTCATCTTATGGGGGGGTGCATCCAGTACTGAGGACCCAGAGAGGAAGTAGGGAGCCCCCAGCACCCACACCTGGGCATCAGCAGCCCACAGCCCTGTCACTTTGTCCTCTGTCTCTATCTCCATCTCCCTCCGTCTATCTCTCTCTCAATAGGATCTAGTCTTATCACTGTGTAGTCAAGGATGGGGTTGAACCTTTGATCCTCCTGTCCACAGTGCTGGGATCGTGGGCACCACCATGACTCCCATTTACTACAGGATGAAACTGGGGCCCTTGTGTGTCCTGGGCAAGTCTTCCACCTCCTGAACCTCCACCACTCCCCACCTCAGCTGCTTCACGATGCCTGTGGGTTAACCAACCCATCATCTTCACATACATGGCACAGACTGTCTGTCACTGCCATCCAACCCTTCTCCCAGCACAGCAGAGCCCAGGGAGCCCTCAATGGAGCAGAATAAGGAAAAGAGGTCTGCCTGCACCCCCAGGATTGACGCACAGTTGGGGGAGCTCACAACCGTGGCCAGGAGCACTGGGGTGGTGAGCAATTCGTCCTTGAGTGTGTGGTAGGAAGGCTGGGCCAATGCTGTATGATACTGCCCACTCTAGGCAAGAGCTAAAGTCAGACGTGCCCAAGTCTCTCCTGGGTCCCAGGTTCTGTAAGAAGCCTGATCTGAATGCAGAGACAGTACAGCAGTAGGCATGGAACAGGGGCAGTACCGGACAGTAGGGAGGGTTGGGTGCCCAGGGAGGACACTGAACAACAAAAACAGGCCCAGTGAACGCCCAAGAGGAGGGGTGAGGGGAGGAACGCAGAGAGTGATGGGAGCTGGGTCTGTTTCAAAGGCAAGAGCGGCAGCCACAGAGGGTCGATGACCCTGTCCCTCACCCTGGAGGCTGGACTCTGGCCACCACATACTTCTGTAGCTCTCTTCTTAGTTCAGAACACTTCATGTCTTGGGTAAAATGGAAGTTTGTTTCCATCCAAAGCCTGGAGTACACGGATGAGACCGGGAGACCCCCAGTTCTGGAGACCGGCTTCTCAAATGTCGTCAGTTTGTATTGTGAAGCCTGCATGCTCGAAGCCACTGGCTTTTAGAAAGGCAGCTCTCGCCCCTGCCAGCACAGCTCCGTCCGGGTCAGATGGGAAGCCCAATGTAACAGGTTCCCACTTCGTGGTTTATTTCATCCCACTGACAGCGACTTCCATGCGCGAGGTACTACTACTCACGATTCTTCAAGGGCAGGGAAGCGTCTCAGCAAGCCCTTCTTACAGACAAGGAAACTGAGGCCCAGGGAAAACAGATGTGAAGCCCAGCTGCACTGCAGCCTGGATACAGGGCTGCAGATTCAGCCTGGTTCTGCCATTTCACTGCTGTGACTTGTGGTTTCCTGAGGTGTGTCCTGCTGGTGAGTCACAGCCTGTAGGCTTCCTGGGCCTTTCTTGTGACTCAGGTCACCACAGAAGGTAGAGAGCTTAGGGCAGCCCCCAGCTGCTTTGAGCAGGGAATCCTCACAGGGATTTTCTGGTGGGTGACCAAGTGGGCATCCTTCGTGAGAGATTCAGGGCCTCCAGACCCGGAATAAGGCATGAGGTATCTAGCCCAGAGAGGGACCTCTGCAAGCCCCGGTGTGGGAAAACACACTCGTGCTCTGTCCCCACGCCCAGCACAAGGCCCCTCACAGAAGCCTGCTGTCATTCTGATGGGATCTAGGATCACCGTGGACACCTCTGGGCCGGTCTATGAGAAACTTTCTAGGCGAGGTTAAATGAAGAGGGAAGACCCACCCTGAATGTGGGCAGCACTACATGGTCCAGAACTACAGAAAAAGGAGAAAGTGAGCTGAGCGTTCACTTCCATTTCTCCCTGACTGTGGCTGCAATGTGACCTTGTGCTGCCGCCGCCATGCCTTGCCTGCCCTGACAGTGTGAGCCAAATAAGACCTTCCTCCCCTTGTCAGGTGTTTTATCAGCTCTTGGGGACTTGGTCTGTGGGGACAAGTCTCCCCTAACACCTTGTCTTCCCTCTGGCCACACCTGAGCTGCCAGCATGGAATTTTACAGGACAGTTTGTCTGCACAGCGACCTGGCTCCTCGTGCATGGTGCCTCTGCCGCTGTGCAGGACCCCAAGGCAGCGCCACCCACCACCCCAGCCAAAGAGGGGGTGGAATCCATCCTTTCTCACACAGTCAAAGGCAGAGCGGCCTCTCAGTGATGACTGGGCTCTATGACCAAATAAGGCAATATTTCATTTCAGTGTTTACAGCGCGTGAGCCGGGCACGCGGGGCACCACAGGGATCCCAGAGCACGCTGTCTGCAGCCTGCAGCCAACAGCTCTGCCCAAAGCCAGGTCAGGACCTCAAGGAAATGGCAACCCGTCACTTATCAGATCTACATTAAAAGACCTGGGGAATCCAACCTGGATATCAGGAGCTGAGCCAGCATTGAAGTCCAGCTGGAAAATGATTTGTCTCCTAGGGGCAGTGGCCTCACTCTTTGGGGGTGCCTTTGCCCCCCCCCCAGGATTTACCACCAGCTGTCTTCTCCCTGGGAGACAAACCCAGCCCCTCCTCCCTGACAGTGTGAGATTCACCAGAGGGCCCAGCTGAAGCCTCGGTATTAATAATAAGACTAGTGTTGAAGTTTAAAGCCATCAGAGGCTCTGAACATCAAACAAAGCCTCAAAGATCTGCCCTGCTTTGGCTGCAGCCACAGAGACCCACCACAGGGACGAGTGGCCAAGAGGGCCAGGGCCTGTGTGTGGGACTTGCACACAGTAGGTGCTGAGGATCAGCTATATCTGTATCGCTGCTCTGCAGCAGGCCACCTGGGAGCTGGGCCCAGAACAGGACTGTGGCACCTTCCAGAGAGAAATCTCACCTGTCCCTCTCTCCCTGAGAGTCCCTACTTTCCCAGGTCCCTGTCTCCAGGCCCTGTGTGTCTCCAGTCTCCTCTAGCCTCTCGTTTCAGGAATGCCATTGCTGAAGGCATGGACAAATGTACGGACGGATAAACACAGAAATGAATGAATGAGTGACTAGATGAAAGAAGGAAAAAAATTACTGAAGGAACGAACGAGTGAATGAAGGCATAAACAAATCAGTGTGTGAACAAAGGCCTGAGTGAACACACAAACCGTGAATGTGTGAACAAGGGAACAAACAAAAGTATCATTGTCTCTGTTGTGGAGCTGAGCCTTCGCTGAGCTCCCCTGTGTCAGCTCCCCCTTCACTTCCTCAGCACCATGCGGCTGGGGTCCCCACAGGGCCTTACTAGCCTGGCCTGTGAAAAGCGCAGTGGCCAGAAGGGCCTAGGGAATTGAGGAGGTGCTGGGGAGGGCTAATCACCATGGGCAAGTTGGTGCTGGCCGGGAGGCGGGGGAGGGGGAACTAAGTGGGTGGGAACAACAGTTGCTGACTCAGAGCTGCAGGCTGAGGATCCCTGGGTGTTGACCCTCGATGTCAGCAGCTGACCTGGACTAATGTCACCTGTGAGGACCAGAGGGGCTTGTCCAGGCCAGGAGGGTCCTTCTCTATGCTTGGGGGGGGGCTCTGTCTTTTCTTTATGGGGGGTCTGTCCCCACCTTGGGGGCCTGTCTCCCTGGTAATGATTAACCACGCTGGGACACCTGACTGGGAGCCGCTGAGTCATTTTATAAACCCTTTTCGCTCTGGGTGTGGCCTCCCTCGCCTGTCCGAGCTGTAGAGGTGTCGCATGCCTCCTCTGGTGGCCCTGACACCAGACCTGCTGCAGGGAGCAGTAGCCACCTGAGGCTGGCCAGTGGCAGGCAGTCTGATGGAGGAGGCGAGCAAGATGGAGGAGCCTGTGTGGGACCCTCTGCTGACGAGTAAGGATGGGGGGGCTTCTCACAGGGACGAGGGAGGACCCTGGCTACCTGCGGTAGGGCAGGCAAGGTGCCAGTGGGCCCAGGCATGGCTCTGCACATGCAACCGCCTCTTAAGTGGCTCTTGGGGTGTCCTCACACTGGCATTCCGGACATCCGAGTGATTGTGCAGGCTGTAGAGTGTTTTATTTACTCTCAATTGCAGCCCCAGCTTCAGCAGCATGAGGCATCTTTTAGCCTCCTCCTCAGCCTCTGCCCTTCGGAGCTGGTCCCCTCTGTGTAGCAGCTGAGCCACCCCGAGCACAAGCTCCGCCTCTCTGTGCCTTGACAACTGGAGAGACACCAGCTCAAATGGTGCCCACCCCAGGAACCCAAGGCTACAGAAGGGACAAAAATGAACCCCCCAGTGGCTCCTGGAACAGAGCTCCCCAGCCTCTGAGACTTACAATACCCCGACTTGGGAGTAAAGCCGCGGCCCTGAGAACTTAAGTCACTGAGGACACACAGCACATGGGCAGGCTTGAGTGGCCCTGGTGTTTCTGTCCTGAGGCTCCTGTGGGGAGATGTGATGAGGGAAAACAGAACTCAGAAGTGGAGATTGTCCTTCCCTGTGTAGCTGTGGGCATGGTCATAGCCCTGCCTGCTGCTTGGTTCCCGTGAAATTGGTGCTCTTCTGATCTTTGGATTCTAGGGTCCATCTGCAGGGTGGCATGGGATCTCAGAGCCAATACCCTTGCTTCTGTTTCCTGGGAAACCAACCACCATACCCAACTGCTGGTACCCTGATACTGTCCCAGTACTGCCTGGCTGGTGTCTGGCTCCCAGGCCCACCCGTGACCTGATTGGTGGATGTGTGAAGGTCTTTACCCACTTGGAGGATGTGAGTGCTGACCGGACAGGCAACTGACCAGTATCTGGAACTCAGGCTGGCAGTCCCTCCCACAGGACTGAGAGAAGACTCCTCTCAGCAAGATCTGGGCCTGGAGACTGCTGCTTTCCACAGAAGACTGGTGCAGCCCCCAAACCAGTCCCCACCTCCAAGGGAAGACAGGCAAGCCTGGGGCTTTACCATAGTCAGTCCCAAAGGAAAGCTGAGGCTCAGAGAAGTTAACTCATTGCTGATTGACAAGTGTCAGCAAGTCCAGATGGGGGTGGGGGCACTCACCCTGAACAATGGCTTGTCCACTCACAATCTTGAGTCACCCCAGGGGCACCCTATCTTGAGGTCCTTGACTGTGTGAGGGCCGCCTTCTCCCTTGTGGTTCTCAGGCAGCCACACTGGGTGTTGGACACAGCAAGTCTTTTGTTTGTTGGGAGATTCCCAGGTGGGAGGTTCTGGGGTAATCCCTGGCTTCCTTCTGGGAATTCTGAGAAACTGGGGATTCCGTCTACAGTCTTTTGAGCTGAACGGGGCAGAAGTCAGGACAGGGCTGTCTGTGGCAGAATAAAATTTGTGAGTCCGCCATTCAGACCCTAAGGGTGGAGCACCTAGGACCTTCAGGGTAATGGAGGGTCAAATCTGAGGCACAATTTCTTCCTAGAGATGCGCAGGGAATGAGTGATGCCCCTATGCCAACTGCAGAGCCCATGCCTAGCCTCGATTCAGACACCTGCTGGCAACAGGTCTGTGACTCAGGGTCTTCCCTTGGAGGATTTCTTCCTGGTCCTGTGTCCTTCAGTCTGCTTTCCATTGTCATGGAGCTCAAAGTTCCACTTGTGTCTCTAAAGAGAACAGTTAGATACCTGTCAATCAATCACATCCTAGTACACCAAGGTTATCCTCTCTTGCCCTGGTGAGTGTGGGTTGGTTGAATGGAAGTGGTCTCCTCTTCAGGATGCAGGGCTGCTGAGGGACAGGGAAGAATGTGGGGGACGCGCAGAAGGTCCAGAGAGTGAACTCCAACCTGGGAAGGTCACAGGGTCTGATCTGAGGCAGGGCAGCTGTGGATGCTGGGAATCCATAGGTCTTGTCTCCTCTTTGGCAGAATGAGCACCGTGCTCTGCCACAGCAGGGCCCCTGGTGACACTCACTGCCTGATACCAAGTAGGGAAGGAAGGCTCGTGCAGGAACCAAGCTGTAAAATGTCAGGTTGGGCACTTGGGAAGGTCAGAGAGTCAGCGTGGATATGGCTGAGCTGCACCACTGCTCAGTCTGGGTTGCAGGCAAGGATGGCAGCAGGATCCCCAGGTCTAGAGATCACACATGTGCAGGCAGGGCAGATGAGCAGGGAGGAGAAGGGGACCCTGAAGGAGATGTCCGTCACCCACGGCTGTGTGTGCTCAAGCCCTAAGCTGACTGCCAGCTTCCATGGGAAGGCTTCAGGGTGTGGGTCCCATGGTTCCGTCTCTCATGTACACCAGGCATGCACTTTCTGCTGACAGCACCCCAGCCTGTATGACATCACTCATTCCCTGAGGACCAAGAACAAGTCAGGCCAGAGTAGCTGCAAGGGAGGCCAGGATAGGCCGTCTAGGTCTAGATAGCTGTCTGCCAGTTGAGAGCTGGGGGTTCTTAGTATGAAAAGGGACAGAATCTGAGAGTTGTAGGTTTGCACTCAGGCCCAGGACAGAGATCTGAGCTCTATGTTCTCCCTCCGAGCCTCAGTTTCCTCATCTATGAAATGGGCTGGCTGATCACCATGACATATGAGCCCATTCTACTCAGCCTGGGACTGTCCCACACAGCCGTTCTTATGGACTCTTCTAGGTGAACAAGGCAGGACTGAATACTGTGGATCCCAAGGGCTGGGGATCCTGTCTGTCACATGGTCTGTCTGTGTGCTTGCTGACTGCTACTTAAGCAGAATGAAAGGGGACTACAAAAAACAAAAATGAAATGCAGCAAACAACATTTTCTTCCGCCATTTTCCTTTTTTTGCCTCCATCTTCACCTCTTTTAAGATTCCTAACTGGCTTGTGTCCCAGATCCCAGATGTGGGTTGCAGGAGGGGTGCCATGTGAGTGTCCTGTGGCCCACGCTGACCCTCAGTCCAGCCCGGCCGGCTGTGGCTGACTTCCAGTCCTTGGGTATGGAGTCTGATTCAGCTCTGAGACCTTTCTCAGGCAGGAGGATGGCTACCAGTGTGATTGTCAGCTGTAGTGAGATGAGTCCCAGGTCAACCTCAGCTGTGGAAGTAGCAGCCGTGCATCTGGGATGTGTGACCTAGGGGTGTGTCCGGAAAAGCCAGTCACCTCGGGTGTTTGGGCTTCTCCAGGGCATGTGACCATTTAGGCACCATTCGCCAGGCCAGGTTCCTCTGCAGTGGCCAGCATCCACTCTGCCCACCTGTCTGCCTCCCTCCCTGGCTCCACTGACTCTCACCTGCTGTGTGTATTCCAGTCAGAATCTGGGAAGCTCCGTGGGACGTGAAACTCCGCGGGATACGGGGTGGGTTATTTTTCTGGAGCTGTGAACTTGTTTAATTTGCCATCATCTGGATGTTTGGCTGCTGAGTCTTGCATCTTGATAAGAGCTTCCGGGTAAATACATCTTATCCAGGGTTGGTGCCTGAGGCCTGAGTCACCAGGGAGGAGCAGCGTCCTCCCTGGGATGGCATTCCAGAGGGCAAGAGTGGGCTTAAGAAGAGCAGCCCTCAGGGTCTTTGCATTCCTCTTATTTCTGTGGGCCGAGACCCCCGATCCCCACCCTGAGCCCTTCTGAACCTGCATGTGCCAGCCATGCCTGGCACCCTTGCCCGGGGTGGTGTCTACTCCCCTTTTGTCTCTTCATTTCTCTTTAGACTCCTCCTGTCGTTTGTTTATCCTTTCTCTCCCTCTGAAGAATGCAGTAACCTTTTTCTATTTCATTCTGGGGACATCTCTGAGCTTCCCTCACATTCTGTACCCCAGTCTGTGGAATCTGCATTTCGCTTTGATTCCAGCTGGGCCAGCACGGGTAGAAGGGACTTGATTTAAAGTCTCCTGCAAAACAGGACAACGTGGGAGCTTGGGAGGGAAGAGGCAGAATAAAACTCTAAAAGGAAGATAGTCCAGCGTCCTTAGGGGGGCTGTGATCCCAGCACTGGGAAATGAGGCAGGGGGATTGTGAGTTCCAGGCCAGCCTGGGCTACAGAGTGAGACTCTGCCTCCAAAACCAAAACAGAGAAAAGAAAAACAAAACAAAAAGACACAAAAGAAGAGGGCCTAACCCCCCTTGTGAAAGAGCCCTGGCCTCCTGTTAGTCCTGGTCACTGCCGTCTGTGGCACCCTTGGTGTAGGCGGTATCATGGGTGTCCATTTCCCACATGAGGAAGCTGAGGCAAGGGAAAACATCTGTTCCAGGATGTCAGAGTTGGCCAGAGGTGGAGCTGGGTGCTTTTGGTGCTGACATGGGGACTAACTCCTCAGGTCCCCTGGGGTTGTCCTGAAGCCCACACGCCCAGCATGAGGAAGGCACTCTGTAGCTCATAGTGTATACGACAGAAGACCCTGTGGTTCAGCTGGGCGGGTGAAGATGCTAACTCAAGGGTAGGCTTTGTCCAGCCCAGGCCCCCTGGTGCCCAGTGACAGAAACAAATGAGAGGCAGGGACAAAGGCCTGGAGAAGGCTGTGAGCCAAGGGACAAGGATCCTACACACTGTTGCAGGCCTCTCTGCAGGCTACCATTAGCATTGGACAGCATAGCCTAACCAGTCTCAGTGGTCCCTTTTGACAGCTCCTGAGGTACCCAGTTGGGCACACCTGAGTCGTGATCATACCAGTTGCTAGGGAGACAGAACAGTAGCCCCCTTCCACATCCTGGAGAGGGTCCATGCAGGGAAGGTAAAATGGGGATGCTGGACTAGACAAATGACCCTTTCCTGCAGGGGCCACTGGGAACCACAGGTTCCTGCAAGATTGTTGGTGACTTCACAGACTGGCCACAGCCCCTGCAACAACCCTCAGAGTGTCAGGGTTCCAAAGGACCTCCTTTCCACCTGATAGACACAGAAATGCCAAGTTTCCAGAGTCTCCTCTCTTGAAACAGCTGAGGACTGTGGTTCTAGGACCCAGTCCCTTCTGAATGGGTTCCCCTGAACTGAAGCTACCACTATGTGCCCAGGGAGGTGGCACCTGCTGGAAGGTGGGACTTGAACTCTCTGGACGTTTGTCACAAGTCACTTGCCTGGCAGGGAGGAGGCAGGGGCAAGGTTGAGGGAAAACAGGGACTCATCCTTTGTATGGCTAGGGTTTATGGTCACATGACGCTGGGACAGAAGGCCAACATGCTGTGCTGCAAGGGCAATAACTCCGTAATTAAGAGCCCTGGGTACTCTTGCAGAGAATCTGGGTTCAGTTCCCAGCACTCACATGACAGCTCACGAATATCTGTAATTCCAGTTTCAGGGGATCTGACACCCTCTTCTGGTCTCCCTGAACGCTGCACACATGTGGTGCACATACACACATGCAGACAAACACTCAGATACAGAAACTAAAAATAAATCTCTTAAAAAAAATTTCAAACTGACCCTTTGCTGGGTAGACCCTGTCTCCATCCAGCACCCAGAGCACCTCAGCACATGGCTGTATCCAGATAAAATGGGGTCCCTGAAAGACCCCAAGCCACACAATGGGTCTTTATGTGAAGAGGAGGCAGGACACAGGATTCAGGGAGAAAATACCATCTGTGACACAGGAGAGAGGGCTTGTAAGGTTCCAGTTCTGTAGCACCTCCATCTGACTTTTCTCAGGACAGGGAATGATGGACGTTTGTTATTGAAGACCCCTGTCTGTGACACTGGCCATAGCGGTTGAAGCTAATTCTCATGACCTCTGGGTAATATGAAGGCAGCTGTTGTATCACTGAGTCACCTGGGTCTGGCCAGCATTGTGTCCCTTAAGATTTGTGTCACACTAGCTGTCTCCAGGAGATGGGCTCAGGCTGAGGATCCTGCTCATGTCTCTTATGGCTAAGTGCTCCCCAGCAGTCCCTGGAGGTCCTCAGCAGTTCCTGATGCTCCAAAGCAGTCTCTGGGGGTCCCCAGAAGTTCCTGATGCTCCCCAGCAGTCCCTGAGGCTCCCCAGCAGTTTCTGATGCTCCCCAGCAGTCCCTGGGGGTTCCCAGCAGTTCCTGATGCTCCCCAGCAGTTCCTAGGTGTTCCCAGAAGTCGTTGTGGGTCTCCAGCAGTCCTCAGTACTTTCCAGCAGTCCCTGGGGGGTTCCTAGTAGTCCCTTGAAGTCCCCAGTGGTCCCCAGCAGTCCCTGATGCACCCCAGCAGTCTCTGGGGGACCCTAGTGGTGGTCCACAGCAGTCCTCAAGGGTTGCCAGCAGTCCACAGTGGTCCCCAGAGGTTTTCAGCAGTCCCCAGGTGTCCCTAGCAGTCCCCGGTGGTCCCCAGCAGTCCCCACTCTTTTCTTTTTCCCTGGACACAGGGGATGCATCTTTGGAGCAGGTGGGCACTGCTCAGCTGGCCAAGACTGTTACCATAACCCCAGGTCAAAGTTAAGGCCAGAAGACAATGTTAACAGAACCCATTGTGTCAAGGAACAGGTCAAAGACCGCCAGCATAGTGACCTTCTGAGTGTAGTTCTGAGGGCCCAGGGGTAACTGAGAGGATGTTTGTTTGTCAGTCCTGGAGCCATTCCAGCCTCCACCACCAAAGTCTCAAGAGGCAGCAAATTGCTTCCTCCAGCTACCAGCTGCCCCTCTAGACCAGGTTTCATAGTGGTGCACACAGGTCCTCCCACAGTCAACTCCTACCAACTGTGCCCAGCCCTGGCCTGAGCACCCAGCCTTCTACTGCTCCCCTGAGAAATGGCCATGAGCTGACAGGTCTACACAAGGACTTGGGGACCCCAGTGGACCCTTTAAGGTGGAAAGAGCCGTACAACCCAGCTGGGGCAACTGATTCCAGTGTGTTCCTACCCTTGCGTGGGTGGCGTTGAGGTTTGAGTGTAGGAGGAAACCTGGCCCATTCTCAGAGAGAGATCCGAGGTCATGTGTCTATCTCAGTCCCTGTTAGGGTGGCCTGGGGACACAGACTCCCTCTCGCCTTCTTAAGAACAAAGAAATCCTCACCCCCACATGGCTGTCTCCAGAGGCACCGTGGGTGGTGGGTCCATTCCAATCCCTGTGGAGACACCTGAGGAGCAGTCCCATCACCCCCTTCTTAGGTTCCCTTCTCCTCTGAGAAACTGACCCGCCCACTCTTGAGTTCCCTCCTGCTCTGGGAAGTTGACCTAGCCCTGGAAAGTAGGGCTTTGTGAAGAGTGGCCCCCAGAGCCCTGTCATTTGCAAGTGGTGACTGAGAGGGACTGGGAAGACATTCCAAAGGGACATACAAGGAGGTGACTGAGACCAGCTTTTGGGAGAGTAGGTTGAGTTGCTGGGCCTGTGTGTCCCTGAGGGCGGCCTGACCCCAGGAATCAACACGGTCCAAACCCACATTAAAGGAGGGCGAGGTGGCATTTGGGACAGACCGCTCCCTTCTACCAAGAACTCAGTGACTTTGAGCTTTGCCTTCTGTTCTTGGAAGGGGTATCTCAGGCCACCCCAGGGGCCATCTCCCAGAGGTCACTCCTTGGATCAGATGACTACAGGACTATTTCCATTGGCCGAGTGTGCCCTGAGGCCCCGTTGGGAACAGTAGATTCACAGATTGCTGCTCCTCCATTGTCTTATTTTAAACATTAGAACTCACTTTTCTGCCTAGAGACGTTTCCCACCAGCTCCCAACGAGCCTGAGATCATTTGGCTGGTGGGGTAGCCCTGGCTTGGCCCGTGGGGTAGCCCTGGCTTGGCCCTGTGGTCTTTGGGGACTCCATGTCCATGCCCCCAATCTGCCGTTGGAGTTTTGCCTGTGTTGCTGTACCGAGCCTTCTGTGAATGCTATTTGCTCTTTGTGAAGGCAGCCTGTTTCCTTTGATGGCATATTGAGCACAAATATTTGCCTCATTAATTAGAGTCCATTTAACTCCAAAACTCAAGTGGAGTGGGGAGTCTCCAAGGTTAAAAGTTAGTCAGCACTGGGACTGCCCTTCACCCTGGCCTCATCATGGGGAGTAAACAAGCCAGGTGTTAGTGGCAGGTCAGCATGCCCAGGTGTAGGTCATGAGTGCAGTGAAGGACAGGGCAGGGCAGTGCTTTGCCCTGTTGTTTCTAGAAACTTCTCACGACTCCTGGCAGCAATGTGTAGTCACTGGTGTGTGCTTCCCCGCGAACACCATGGAGAAATGGTGCAAGGTCATAGAGCACCACAGAAAGAGTTCTGAAACTGAGCAGAACTTTTCAGAATGGTTGGGCCTGGGATTGGATCCAGGGCCCCCACTTCCTTGCTGTGTGGGTCCTGGCATATTCTTCTTCTCCTCCACGTGTCATGTTCCAAGGCGGTACACGGGCACACTCATTTTGACATCACGTGGCTGGGACCGAGGGTAAAAATCATACGGGCGAGGGGTGGGGTTGAGACTGGTTGTGTTGTCTGGCCAGGCTTCTGAGCCCCAAGCACCACCTCGCTTTTTCTCTGTAGAGTCAGGGCTGTGCTGTGCTCAGTATGAAGGGCTAAAAAAGCTGGGCATGGTGGCACACACCTTTGATCCTAGCAACCAGGAGAAAGAGGCTTGCCGATCTTGGTCTACAAAGTGAGTTCAAGGACAGCCAGAGTTACACAGAGAAACCCTGTTTTGATAAACAAAATAAAACAAAACAAAAATCAGCCAGGCATGGTGGTACACACCTTTAATCCCAACATTAAGGTGGTAGAGGTAAGAGATTCTTTATGGGTTCAAGGCTAGCCTGGTCTACAAAGTGAGTTCCAGAACAGCTAGGGATACATAGAGAGACCTTGTCTTAGAAAAATAAAATCAGATTAAAGGTCCAGAAAGACTAGGAAAAAAATGTTTGCTGTGCTTAGATTAACCCTCAGGTTTCTTATGTCTGCAATCCCAGCCTGGGTGGGGGGGCGTGCAGAGACAGGAAAATCACTGGGGTGTATTAGCTCAAGTGAGTTCCAGGTTAAGAGAGAGAAATTGAAAACCTAAAGGAAAAAGTGCTTGAGGAAGATAATCAATGCCAACTTGTGGCCTCCACTCACATATAAGCCACACAGAGATAGAAGATAGGTAGGTAGACAGACAACAGATGGACAGACAGAGAGATGGAAGGGCAGATGGACCGATGGATGAATAGATAGATAGATAGATAGATAGATAGATAGATAGATAGATAGATAGATAGATAGATGATAGATAATACATAGATAGATAAACTTAGTGCAATCAAATCTTTGGCCACTTACCTTCCCTACTGGCTACCACTAGCCCCTGCCTAATCATCTAGCGTCCCTACTCTGCACCTACAGCTACCTTTGCCAGCACCTGGCACCTGGCAGCCCCACACCTCTCATGGCTTTCCAAGACGGTGGCTACTGTGAGCCCAGCCAGCCTCGCACAGAGACCAGTCTTCCCCTGACCCCCACATCCTGCTAGTCATGAAGGATGTGGGTATGGAGGATCACCTGACCCTCGCTTAAAGGTCCACAAACTCCCTCCCCCACCTCCTGGCCTTCTGGATGTCATTCTGCCTAAGCTGCATAAGACCTTGAGGTCTCTAGAAGTATGAAAGAGTATAGGTGGTGGAAGGGGCAGGGTCTCTATCTACAACCGTGGGGAAACCATGGTCTCTGCTGTGGTGAGACTTTCTGCTGTTGCAGCAGGCTTTCTAGGTAAGTGAGTTTCCCAAGCTGTACTTCAGGAACTCCAGCTATAGCTTGTTGGAGGGCTGTGAGGAAGGAAGTGGGGGTCCTCCCTCCTCCAGCCTGCAGTGAGCCCCAGGTGGGGCGTCTCTTTTTAGTTTTAAAAATTCATTCGTTTATCTTGTGGATGTGCATATAGGTATGCATGTAAGTGGTGTGGGTCCGTGTAGGTATGCATGTAAGTGGTGTGGGTCCATGTAGGGATGCATGTAAGTGGTGTGGGTCCGTGTAGGGATGCATGTAAGTGGTGTGGGTGAGTGGAGGTCAGAGAACAACTCTCCTGCTACCACATGGGTCTGGGATCAAATTCAGGTAATCAAGCTTGGCAGCAAGCATCTTTAGCCCCTAAGTCATCTCATTGGTTCTGTTTGCACTTTTTGGGGCAGGGTCTTATGTCGTAAGTTGACTCTGAAATTGGTCTCTAGCTGAGGATGACCTTGAACTCCTGATCCTCCTGCCTCTATCTCCCCAGTGCTGGAATTACAGCTATGCACCTTTATGTCATTGGCTGCCCCCCCCCCTCCACGCACCCTCCTCTGAGTGTCAGTCTTCCATCCGGAGGTGTCAGTGGTCTACCCACCTTATGTGCTCACAGAGTCAAGCTCTCCCCAAGATGATGAGAAATGAGTGCACTAATGGCAATGACCCTGAGTATGTTCTGAGAATGAGTGCCAGCAGGGCAGGAGGAATGAGGTGGCTTGATGTCCCTTGGGTTACCTAATGGTTCAGCAAAGGTTGCTGGGACAGTCTGGAGCAGCATGGAAAAGGTGGCGCTGTGGCCACCACTCCTTATTCCCTTTGAACCAGAGGATTCATCTTCATGTAACAAACAGCGCCTTTAATGGCCCAGACATCTCTTAAATAGTCCATTGGGAAGTTTATACTGAGAGCGAAACAGGTTTGAGTTAGCCTTTTGTCCCACTGAACAGGTCCAGACGGGGCACAAGCATAGGAAATGGTTCACTTCTCAAACTCAGAGTATCCATGAGCCCTGAGCTCTTGGATCCATATCTGGTTGCCCTTGGCAAGTTGTCAGAGTCTCGGGCCTCAGAACAATGTGCTTGACTCTCAGTTCTCAACTGGAGTCTCTAATGGCAGATGAGGACATTAGAGTCCAAACACAGCCTAAGGGGGCTCAGGGGGATCCGAGGGAACCCTTGTGAAGTGAGGGATTTAGTTCTTGTGGCCATCACCGAATATGGCCAGCTCTAGCCTCCAACATGCACCTGGGCTTGATCTTCTGGCTACATGTCACCTTAAGTGTGACTGTGGGTCCAGCCTTGCTAGAGGTCCTGATATGCCTCTCTGGAGGGCCGAGCCTGTCCCAGCTGGGTCCAGGGCATCACCAGCAAAGTCTATTTTAAGCTGGGCCAGATCACAGCCCGTGGGTCTGGCCCCAGCCTTACAGAGCGCTGCCTTCTCCCTCCCTCGCCACCTCACCAAAAAGGGAAACCATTTTCCATAATGACACGCTGGGCTGTCTGATTACTGTATTCCATAATGATGGCTGTGTGTTCCAATGACAGGCACGTCACCTCCCTGCTCAGTCCACTCACCCTGCTTGCTGTTGGTATAAATACCTCCCCCAACATACGCAGGCTGAGGAGGCCCTTGCTTTAGAGGGTCCCCACCCCAGGCTTCCTTGGGAGGTGGGGGACATTCCTCTTCGGGGCCACTTTATCTGTGGGGGCCACATGGGCAGCCCCGCCTTGCCTAGCCAGGCATGGCTTCCACATGACCTCATTGACTAGAAGAACAGTTGAGAGCGACCTTTTTTTAAAAAGGGCACTGCCTCAGGTGTTTGCTGTCACGTCTCTTTAACATCTGTGGTCTGGGGCGGCGATCAGGGCAGTTTTACATACATTGGACATAGCTCAGAGATTTACATGAACATGACTTAAATTGGAGGCAAGATAATGAAAAAGAAAGAAAAAACTGACTTTCGTCTGAATGAATCAACCTCTATTAATGACTTCTTAGCATATTTCTGATAATAATACGTTTAAAAAAATATGTATTTTAAACCTGGCTCAGTAGACAATAGCCAGCCCTGGCCCCCAAAGGCAAACAACGAGGGAGTAAAAATAGTCCCAGCAAGTGTTTACATTTTTGTCCCCCTGAGTCTTTTTGGTTTACAGTTCATCATTTCAAGGATAAGAATTCTAGAATTTTCTGTGTATTTATACAACGGCGCTATTGCTATGCACCACGTTAGTGATCAGACCCTTCCAAGAAAAACCAGTTTTATCTTGACTCCCACACACTGGTCAGATGGAACATGACTGACTGTGGAAGGAACCGCGACAGCCCCTGGCTCCAAGCAGCCTCCTCGGGCAGATATCAGGTGCTGGACACCCGACCCCATGGTGGGAGGGAGGCTTCTTAAGGCTCCTAGGGAGAGGAAAACCTCTCACCTAGCTCCAAAGGTCTCAGGTCAGACTCAGGCGAGCACCGAGTCAGAACAAGGGGGCTCGATCGGTTGGGGACATTTCTCTGTGGTTCATCCGCTACAGTTTTTTCCAGCCAGAGCAGTGTACACGGGGACCAAGCCCCTAGCTGGGAATCCCTTCTCTGTGAGTGCAGTGAGGGCCACATGGTGTGTCTGGGACCCGTCTGTATCAGGGGCCAGCCAAAGCACCCGTGGAGAGTTAACTTGGCATCTGTGTTGTCAGCGCCAGTCTAACTCGGGGGCCCCGGGGGCTACAAGAAGGGTAAACTGACTTTTCGAAAGTTGAGACTGGCCACCCATCCACCTGCTCCCCACCTCCCAACACTCAGTCAGCAGATTAACGTTTTGTTTAAGGTTCTTCTGCTCCACAATTTATGATGGTTATTTAGAAATGTCACACAGGAGGCACCTCCGCTGAGCTGTGGGGCGCTCAGAGTGCCCATCCCACAGCCGCCTCCCAGAGAGCAGGGTCTCTGGCTCGCTGCCCGGAGCCTGCGCAGCGGCAGCAGCAAAGGCAGCAGCAGCAGCAGCAGCAACAGGGCCCTGGACCAGCAGCTGAGGGCCCTTGGCTAAATGCTCTTTGCTTCGGTTAATGAGAATCCCCACACGTTTTCTTCCATCCTGGGCTGTTCTCAACTATCCAGAGTCTTAAATTCCTCACAGGTGGGGGTTTACCTTAAAAGGCACCCTATAACTCTCTGAATTTTGTCCTGAGGGTGTTTGCTCACATCTGTATAATTGTTGAGAACAGGAGGATTGCGGCCAGATTGAGGCCAGCCACAGCAGCATAGCAAGACCCTCCCCGGACCCCTCTCTCTCCACATATAAGATAGAAATAAAGTAGCGAGTGTGACGAGCATCCCTTTGATCCCAGCACGGGGAAGACAGATGCAGGTGGACCTCTGTGAGCGCCAGGGCAGCAGGGGCTGCAAAGTGAGACCCTGTCTAAAAATAAAATAAAACAAACCCCCGGGTTCTGCCGTTAGCCTACTCATCTCATTCCACAAATTGGCAGAGTGGTCGCCCAGGGTCCTGCGGGTTAGGGGCGGGCCTGGGCCACCCCGCGAGCCTCCCCCTGTTCAAGGCTGCGCCGCGCTGCCGCTGCTGTGGGGCCAGGCTGGAGTTGGGGGCACCTCCCATGCAGTGGGGGGCGGGAGCGGGGCGGGGCGAGGGCGCGGCTGCAGGTGACCCCGTGACCCCCGGGGCGGGGAGCCTGGGGACCCCAGGACCAAAGAGACGGGGGCGGAGCAGCGCGGTGCAGGCGGCTAGGCTCAGCGCTCCTCCCGCCTCTGCCGGTCCCTCTGCTGGACCCAGGGCGTCCGGAGCGAACACATCATGCAGGGCACGCAGGATAGCGATATCGGCCTGGAGGGCTTGTCCCGCGGGGGCGCAGCTGCGGACCGTGAGTGCCAGCGGGGACCGGAAACAATCGCGCACGAGGCACAGGGCGCAGGATCCCCCAACTCAGGTGGTAGGACCTTCTCTGAGCTGCCCTGCTGAAGGAGAGGGAAGGGATTTTGGGTGGAGGTTGCAGGGGACACTGATGGACAGACAGACAGATGTGGCCAGTTGCCGCGCGGGGCTGGTAGTGGTGCCTCGTGTCCCTGGAGGGACCTTGTTTGTCCCCTAAGAAGGACCTTGCCTGTCCCCGGGAGAGACCCTTCTTGTCCCTTGGAGGGACCTAGGCCACCGGGTTGCTCACTCCCTCGGGAGTATCCCCAGTCTGCTGCATCTACCGCTCCTGGCAGATGTGAGTCTTCGGATGTTTTTACAGGCACTATTAATACTCTTAATATTTCCGCGCTGTTGTGGAGATTTATTTGGGAAGTAAAGTAACTCCAATGACTCGAAGTCATAACGGAAACTGCTCACAGAGCAGGGAGACAGATGAGGGTTTGGGAAGCCAGACGGGGAAGGGAAGTCCTGGCCAATAAGTCACTATCTTGGATATTTTTATATGAATAATTCTCAAATAAATGACCCAGGAGACGTGTCCTGCGTGTTCGCCTCCCAGTTCGGAGGTTATTAAATAAACCCGGAGTGTGGTGGCAAGAGGGGTTGCACTTGATAGCCCAGTTGAGCTTGCTGGGGATGAGCCCTGGTCAGGGTGTTGTCCTGCCATCAAGCTACTTTGCCGCCTTCCTCTCCCGGTCTTCACTTAAACTCCCGGGAAGCAACTTATTCCGGTGTGCTGTTTAAAATGGTCCAATTTGGCATCTTTAGCCTCAAATTAAAGGGGTGGGGCCACCAATACCAGGTGAAGAGCCAGGGCTCCTGCCAAGGCTGGTACTAGATGGCCAGACCCCTCTGTCCCTGCTCCAGCTCATATTTCTATCCTTTTGGCAGCTAGTCCGAAACACCAGCTCTGGGCTGGTTCTGGGTGAGCGGCTGACTGGGTTCTGGGCTCTGGAAGGAGCGTTATGGGTGTCAATCCGCTGACAGCTAGATGCGGTGGGGTGTGGCCATCCCCCACTACGCAGACTGGGAAACTGAGGCCTCACAGAAGGCATGGTGGCACCATCTGGGTGCAGCTGTTGTGAGGTTCCCTTACTCCATCTTAGGTGGAGTCTGAAGCCATGAAGCTAAGAGCTGATGAGAGAGCCTTGTCCTGGCCCGTGCCATGCCCGCCAATCACCATGGCAGGGAGGCCTGGGCTCTAGTTTTTACCTGGACTTAGGCCAGGTGGGTCTCAGGTGTGGGCATCCAGGTTTTCCTCTGTGGCAGCTTGGATGGGGCAGATCCTGGGTGGGCATAGGTGCAGGATGGTTACCACGCCTCCACTTCTGGTCCATCCCCCTGCAATACAACTTTTATTCTGGCTATGTGCTGAGCAGGCTCTTGTCCCTCTGCCACCATGGGCATCACCAGAGCTAGGAATAAATTCTTAGGACTGGCAGACCAGCCTTAATGTCTGGGTTCACATGGGTGCCATGGCCCCACTCCAAGGCACGCAGAAGTGCTGGACATATATGAGAGTGGGAACAGTGTGGAATAGAATCAGAGATTAGAGGTGGTAGCATTGTGACACAGACCATGAGGAAACCTGGAACTGCAGGACAGATTGAAGCCTAGAGATCAAGGCTGCTCTCTCCCAGTTTCAGCCTCTGAGAGGATAACTTGTGCAGTGCTGTTGTGGAGGACAAGGTGAGCGGAAATGGAGACTCCTGAGTCAACTGATCTCTGAACCCCCGCTTTGTTGCTGTACCCACCCTGTACCTTCTCCTTAAAGTATTGTGAGGGTGGGCTTGAGCCTGCTTGAGCCTGTCACCCGTCTCTTGTCTGTAGCTCTGTTTCCAGTGTGAGTGAAGACTGTCATTCTGGTAATTTCACTGCCATCCCTCTGAGGGAGGTGAGGGTAAATGCATGCCATGTGGGGAGAATGTGATTACAGCTGCAGCTGGGTCTCTTGGGTTTGAGGATCTGACAGAGATAGTGCAGGAAGAGAGTGAGGAGAGATGGAGCCGGGTGGGGGTACAGGCTGGGGGTGGGAATCCAGAGTCTCCAATGGTGATGGTGGTGGTGGTAATAATGATGGTGACAGTGGTGATGGTGGTGGTGTTGATGGTGATGATGGTGGTGGTGGTGATGGTGGTGATGGTGGTGGTGTTGATGGTGATGATGGTGGTGGTGGTGTTAGTGATGGTGGTGGTGGTGATGGTGGTGTTGTTGATGATAGTGATGTTGATGACAGTGATGATGTTGGTGGTGGTGATAGTGATGATGGTGGTGGTGGTGATGGTGGTGATGGTGGTGATGATGATGGTTATGGTGGTGGTGATGGTGATGGTGATGGGCAGGACAGTGGGTGGGTGCATGCAGGGGACTGGGACGCCATGGGTGTGTGTGTGCGTGGTGAGTGGCTCTAGATTCAGTGCTGGGCAGCTGCAGAGCAAGGATTATAAGGCTTGAGCTTGAATGGGGCAGAGGTAGAGAGAGGTGGATCCTTTGATTTAGTTTGTTTTTATCAAATCGAGATAGAATATATAAGATTTTCATAACAGTCACATGTTCACTCACTGACATCAAACCTTCCATGTCAAATAAATGCCACCTGTCTGCCGTCACTTCAGTACTCTGTCCATCAGACATAGACCGTGCTTTCTTCTCAGGCCCAGGCAACTGATTTCCCCACCCACTCTGTGAACCTGTCAATGACACTGGTGACTGCCATCATGTGTCGTTGTCTGTATAATGTGTTCTCAAGGTTGCTCCATCTCACAGCAAGCCTCCCTGCTTCTTGTAGATGGCAGAGTAATACTCCGTCGTACCAAATATTTTACGTATCCACTCACACATCAGTATACACTTGGTGTCTTTTCACCTCTGAGCCGTTTGCAGTAATGCCGTAACGCCAGAGGACTCCACTGGAGAGCCGGCCCTCAGTTCTTTTGTGTAACTACCTAGGTGAAATTGCTGGATCAGATAGTTTCTCCATCTTTAACATTAACAATTATTATTATTGGGCTGAGAGATGGCTCAGTGGTTAAAAGCAAGTACTGCTTTTGCAGAGGACCCAACTTCAGTTCTCAGCACCCACATCAGACCCCTTCCGACCACTTGTAACTCCAGCTCCAGAGGACCCAGTGCTGCTGACTGCCGAGGGCACCTACACTTGTGTGCACAGATCCCACACAGACATACAGACAAAGAGCTAAACATAATGAGCTGAATCTTTTAAAACATTACTATTATTATTGTGAAGAGCATGTATAATACGTGTGTGTGTGTGTGTTTGCGCGTGCGCGCGCGTGTGCCACAACACATGTGAAAGACAGAGGATAGTTTTCTTTCTACCTTGAAGTGTGGGTTCTGGGCCTTGATCTCAGGCTGCCAGCCTTGTGTGACAAGGGCCTTTACTGAGCCATCTTGCTGGCCCTCATTTGTTTTCTACAGCCACAAGAATTCTGACATCCCTAACAACATTTGCCATTTATATAATTTTGTTTGTTTATGTGTTTGTTTGTTTTGAGACAGGGTCTCACTGTGTAGTCTTGACTGTCCAGAACTTACAAGGGAGACCAGGCTGGCCTCAAACTCACAGAGACAAGTTTGTCTCTGCCTCCTGAGAGATTAAAGGGCGGTGCCACCATGACTGGCTTGTATTTTTTTTTTTTTTTTTTGAGATGGAGACTCATGCACCTCAGGTTAGCCTTAAACTCTTTATATAGCCAAAGATGACCTTAGACTCCTGATCCTTCTGCCTCCACCTCCTAAGTGCCAGGACTACAGGCGTGTGCCACCTCTTCTGGCTTATCTTTAGTTTATTCTTTTATAGTACAGTCATCTGGACAGATGTGGTGTGATCTGTCACTGTGGCCTCGGGTCTGGCTGCCCTGAGTGTCATCATGTTATCTGTCACCCATCAGTCTTCTATGGTAGAAATTCCCCCAAAAGACAATGGGAGCAGGTCTACTTCTAAGCGTTTTGTCTTCTTGTTGAGCTGTAGATTTTCTAGAGCCTGGATATCAACTCTTATCAATTGTGTGGTTTGCAAATATTTATAGGTTATCTCTTCCCTTCCCCACGGCACCCTGTGATACATAGAAATCTATTTTCCTGGTGTCCAGTCGAGGCCTCTCCCTCTCGGCCAGGGTCTTTGGTGTCAGCTCTAAGAACCTACTGCCGATCACAAGGTCATGAAGACTCGGCCCCATCCTAAGAGTTTTGTGGGTTTTGTTATATTTAGATCATTGATCCAGCTTGAGTTAATGTTTATATATGGGGTATGGAAAGGGTTTGGTGTCATCTTTCCCATGTCATCAAGTCATCGAGGCACTGTCTGTCAGAGGGGCCACCCTTCAAGGGTTTGTCTTTGAGCATATTGTTACTGATAGTTAACTGTCACCAGAGCTGACACTCAGACACTGCTGGGTGTGTGGTGTTTATTAGTCTGGTGTCTAGGTGCTCTGTGGACACCTCCTGGGAGGCCAGAGACATAGGCCTGCTTGATAGTAGCCTATACCCTGTCCTCTGCAGCTGTGACTAAAGCTAGCTATAGACAGCACCCCTGAGAACCCCATCACCCTAATTGTCAGGTGACCACCAGTTGTGGGCAGATGTCCTGTGGGTGTGACCACATGGTAGGTTTCTTCATTGTAATGTAGCGAAGTTGAGAAAACTATCTTCCAGCTGTGCAGATGGACACAAAATTCCATTATCATCATACAGACATGGTGGGGGATGGGGTAGCTGCCTTCTCAGGAGTAGGATGTGAGATAGCAGCCATGTCAGGAGCAGGGTCTGGGGTGGCACCGTTCTGCTCTCCATGTTTATACTATGATCTACATGGTGCCAAGTCTGAGTCTGCCCTGTAAACCCGTGCCTCTCATCCCCAGCTGCTGCATGGGGACTAGCTAAAGTCAACTTCTATCCCCTTTAGGTCAAATTGGCCCTCTGTTATTTCTTTTTACAACATTGGCCTCTCTGGCTAGATTTGAACCACTCAGTGGCTGGACCTGTATCTCACTCATTACTCATTTTTCTGTTGTAGCACAGAGCCTGTTCATGGCAGGGCTCAATGAAAGTCAGATGTGTGTGTGTGTGTGTGTGTGTGTGTGTGTGTGTGTGTGTATGAACAGGTGAATGAATAGTCTAGCTGGATCAAAGCTTTCTGGCTCACTGACTGGCTGTATGGCTGTATGGATGATGGATGGTTGGATAGTGCGTAGGTAAGTGAGTGGATAGATGGATAGTAGGTACATGGATAAAGGATGGACCAATAGTAAGTGAATAGATGAATGATGGGTGGATAGGTGGATAGGCAGTGGGTAAATGGATGATGAAAGGGTGGATAGTGAGTGGATGGGTGGATGATGGAGAGTGGAGGATGGATGATGGAGAGTGGAGGATGGAGAGTGGAGGGATGGATGATGGAGAGTGGAGGATGGATGATGGAGAGTGGAGGATGGATGATGGAGAGTGGAGGGATGGATGGATGGATGAATGATAGTGAGTGAATGGATGGATGGATGGATAGATGGAGATGACACATGGATGGGAAGTATGAGTGGCTGAATGAACAATAGATAGATGGGTGAGTGGATGATGGATGAAGGAATGAATGGATGGATGAATGGATGATTGATAGATGGGCAGATGGAGGGGTAGGTGGGGGCTGACAGATTGGCTGGTGATTTTGTCTCACTTTTTCAGCCTTGCAAGCCCTTTCTCATGTTCGATCCCTTCAGCATTCACTTGTCAAGTTCTTAATCTTAGAGCCTATTTGACAGACCTGGGAATTGAGGCACAAAGAGAGCAAGGAATGTACTCCAATTCTCTCAACTAAGTTGTCTACAGACCTCTGGGGAGGCCCTGCCTAGTCTAATACATAGAGGCTTAGATGCAGAGAGGGGAGGCCTGGGCCCCAGACTTGGGGTCTCCAGCTTTTGGGGAGAAGAGAGTTTTCTGTGATTATCTGGCGGCTGCAGGGAGCCACACCCAGAAGACGGGGTTTGCCATGGCCTCTCATCTCTTCCTGAGTCCAGCTCCCAGCATTGTTCACCACTCCGCCTCCATCCAGGCCTTGGCCTTTGGTGCCAGGCACACGTGAGAGTCCTCATGCTGTGTAATGAATCGCTAAATGCCTTTCTAGCCTTCAGAGATCCATTTGACGGTGCTCATGTGACTATTAGGCAGACAAATTACTAGTTTTGTGTGCTTGTCAGTGGGTGGGCTGGGGTGGGTATATGTGCCCACAAGCTGGCTTACCAGAGTTGCCCTTTTTTCTGAATCCGCTCCTGGGGACATTCTCTCCCTCTGAGCCTTTCCCCATGGTTCCACTGGGCTCAGGGGTTCCCAGGAACAGCCCAAGCCACAGAGTCCCCACACACCAGGACCCCACCCCAGCGGGCCAGCAGCTGTGTCCCTATCTGCAGCACACACTGCTAGGCCCTGGGCGTGGCGTACAAACACGGCCTCCGCACCTGACTTTAATCCCTTCCCTTTTCTCACCCAGGAACAGATTCTGCACACACAGCCCCCTGTGGTTCCTAGTGACTTTTAAACTTGTTCAGTACAGAAGTCTCTGAAGGAAATGGAGCTATTTATCCACTGTTGGCATGGCCATCAGAGAAGAGGTGACACAGGTCATCGTTATCACACTGCTTCCTGGGTGATGAAGAAGTAGGGGCGGGGGCAGGTACAGGACAGGGCAGGCTGTGTGGCTCCTCCTTTGCAGACTTGATGCAGTAACTCTAGCCTGAGCCCAGAGCAGCGCTTGCCCTCAGCCCAGAGTGATCTTCAGGCTCTTACTGAGGCAGCTCAGGAAGAGGTGGGTGGCTGGGATCTCCCTCCATGGTTCACGGTTTGCTCCCCCACTTTCAGCCAGGTTCCCTCCCACACACCCTTCAGCTCTGTCTGCTACATGCTAGCGTCCATGCCAGCTATCGCTTGACCCCATCTGCCTTATTCTGTCACCGCTGAAGTGACAGGAGGGAAGATGTCAGATAAAAGCAAGATGGCTCCACCCCTAGCCTTTTCATGGGTCCCTGGACTTCCTCTAGCGTGTTGTGCAAGTGGACACTCCTGTCTCCCTTCGCTTCCCTCTCCCAGTACCTACCCTCTACATTCAGTCAGGACTGCCCCTCATCATTTCCTGCCCCTCACTGGGTCCCCACACATCAGCCTCCAGCCGGGAGCTCCTCGTCCTGCTCTGCGGTCCATCCCCTCTCAAGTCCTCTCAGATAGAGAGTGGCCCCGTCCTCAGCACCATTCTCTTCTCCCACAAGCATGGACATAGCTGCCCTATGCTATTCTTGTAAGCATTGGACCCTCATGGCTGCCCCCTGCATGAACAAGTTCCAAAAGACAGGCTGGGCCTGACCTTGCATCCACATAGCCAAACTGGTGTGGGATTTGTTTGTGACTTACGCCTTCGCCTTCAAGCCACTACCTAAACCCCTTCACTATGGGAATGTAGGTGGGGACTCTACCACTAAGCCACACACTTATCCCCTCATTGGGGGATTCTAGGCAGGAACTCGATCACTGAGACACACCCCATCCCCTCTAGAAAGTCTTAGGTCAGAACCATCAACTTAGAAGCTTTGTTTCCCCAACAGCACTCTGTGCTGCCGACAGTTCATTGGGGGACAAATTAAACAATATCCAACTAGGAATAAAATCAATTTCAGACTCTCCCTGGACCGAAGCTTCACAGTGCTTTGAACTATTCAGCTGAAGGCTAGCTTGACCCTTGACCTCAGGAGCTATCCCATGTATCCGTGGAGGCTTCCCAACTCCCATTTCATAAGGGGAAATGTTTGAACATGTCATGGGTTTTATGGTTTTAGCAGTAATTGTTCAGATAGGCATTTCTCTAGCCTTAGAGAGCCAGCAGATGTTCTGGAACCTCTGCAGAGATCCCTAAGTGTAACCTGCTCCGTCTCCTCACTTTGAACAACTGGGGCATAACTCAATGGTGGAGCTCTTGCCTGGAATCCACCTGTAAGGAGTGGGAGTGGGACTCCGAGAGGTGCTGGTGTTCCCAGGGTCACACCTGGCAGAGATGAGACTAGAGTTTGAAGTGTTGACTCTAAATCTAGTGCTTGCTTGTGCTCTCTCTCCCCTCCTCCATTACTGCCAGTGGGAAATAGCCGGGGGGTGGTGGCACAGGTGGATCTCGTGAGTTCAAGGTCAGCCTGGTCTACAAGAGCTAGTTCCAGGAGAGCCTCCAAAAACAAAAGAAAACAAAAAAAGGTGGGGGGAATGGCTGGAGTGTATGAATGACAGTCCTTAAGCACCCTCAAGAAAGACCTGGAGGTCAGCCTTTAAAATAGCCCTGTCAATCTCTCTTTGATCCTCGCCAGCTGGTGGTGATGCACGTTTTTAATCCCAGCACTTGGGAGGCAGAGGCAGGTGAATTTCTGAATTCAATGCCAGCCTGATCTACAGAGTGAGTTCCAGGACAGCCAGGACTACACAAAGAAACCCAATCTCGAAAAACATTTTACACACACACACACACACACATTGATCCATTTAACACAAGCCCACATGTCACAGCACCTGAGGTAAGGACATTGCCTGTTCCCTGGGGAGGCTCCTTCTTCTCACTGGGGTATGATGGTGCTTCATTTAGAACCTTGTGTTCCTGAAAGAAGGCCCAAGGCAAGCATCTCCTGTCTGATCTCAAAGCTCTGGGTTTGTCACCTTAGTATCTCCTTGTCCCTTGCTGGGGGCTGGCGACATGGCCTGCCCCATTGGCATGAGGACCAGAGTTCGCATCCCCAGCAGTCGTGTGAAAAGCTGAACTCCATCTACACCTGAGGAGCTGGAAACAGCAGGATCCCCAGGCCTGAGCAACCAGTCTAGTGAAACCAGTGAGCTCCAGGGTGGGTGAGAGACCTTGTCTCAAAAGAGTGGAGTCGGGTCATTAAAAAGCATGCTTACATGGGATAAAACCGGACTCGCAGAACATAGTGGACAGTGAGGACCACTGAAAACTTAAGAACAATGGCAATGGGTTTTTGATCCTACTGCACATACTGGCTTTGTGGGAGCCTAGGCAGTTTGAATGCTCACCTTACTAGACCTGGATGGAGGTGGGTGGTCCTTGGTCATCACACAGGGCAGGGAACCCTGATTAATCTTTGGGCTGACGAGGGAGGGGGACTTGATTGGGGGAGGGGGAGGGAAATGGGAGGTGGTGGCGGGGAGGAGGCAGAAATCTTTAATAAATAAATAAATAAATAAAAAATAAAGAAACAAAAAAAAAAAAGCATGCTTACGCTGGGAGATGTGGCTCAGTTGGGAGTGTTAGCCAGGGCCTGGCCGTTTTGTAAAGCTGTTCCTTTTGGTTGAACGGTGACAGATCCTGAAGCTATAGTCATTTGGTCTCCAGAATGAAAGTGACTTGTGTGTCTAGACACTCACCGTTCTCATCCTCATAGCTGATGCAAGATGGCCTAACTGCAGGCAGGTACTGTGGGCTGCTCAACAGTCACATGGCATGAACCCTCAGCCCCTTCCCCTGAAGCCTACCCGCACTCTGCCTCACGGGCCTGACCTCTCTTCATGGGTCAAGCTGCAGTCTGTCCATGGTGACAGGATTAGAAGGATGGATGAGTGGGTGAATGGAAGGATGGATTGATGGGTGGAGAAAAGGACGGTGGATGGACGGACAGATGGATGGATGGATGGATGGATGGATGGATGGACAGACGGATGGATGGATGGATGGACAGATGGAGGGTAGACAGCTGAGTAGGTGATGGATAACAGATGAATGGTAAATGGGCAGATGCATAGATGTATGGATAGGTGGATGGTAGATAATGGTGCATGGGTAAATAGATGGGTAGACAGATCAATGAATATAGATATGTATGATGATAAGTGGTGGATGAATGAATAGATGAATTTGTGGACAGATGTTGGTGGTGCGATGGCTGATTTTGGTTGTCAATGTAACTACATCCAGAATTAAATAAAACCCAAGTGGCTGGGTACACCTGTGAGGGATTTTTCTTCACTAAATGATTTGATGTGGGAAGACTGACCTTTAATCCAAATCTTTTGACATGGGAGGACCCACCTCTAATCTGGACCACTCCTTCCGTGTCTATATAAAGACATAGAAAAGGGAAGCTTTTGCTCTTTGCTTGCTTGCCCTTGCTCTTGCGAGTTCCTTCCCTCACTAACATTAGCACCTACTTCTTTGGAATTTTGGTGTATACTAAAGATCAGCTAAGACATCTGACCTCATAGACCCAACAACTGCTAAATTTTTGAACCCTCCAATGGTGGACAGTCATTTGTTGGACTGGCTGGACCACAGCCTATCAGCCACTCTGTAAACAGCACAGCGACTGTGGGAGGCTGTCACTGACTCTCAGCTCCCTATCAAGAAGCAAGCTGGGCAGTATCTGTCCTGCCCAGGTACCCCACAAGGCTTGCCTTCCACTTAGGGACCATCTCTTTTTCCCATCCTAACATCACCTCACACCCAAGAGTTCAACAGGGGATTGATTAGCACCCAGCAGTCCATGGCCTGTGGCGGGTGCCCGTGGTTCAGTGTTCTCCCCACCTTCAGCCCCTGCAGAACCCACTCCCAGGCCCTTCCCTCTGTCTCCACTGCTCAGCGTATGGCTGGGCTAAATAAACCGTGGGAGGGCTCTGTGAAAGGATGGATGATGATGCTTCTGTTTCCATATTTTCTTTTTTCTTTCTTTCTTTTTTTTTTTTTGTTTGTTTGTTTGTTTCGAGACAGGTTTCTCTGTAGCTTTTTTTGAAGCCTGTCCTGGAATTAGCTCTTGTAGACCAGACTGGCCTCGAACTCACAGAGATCCGCCTGCCTCTGCCTCCCGAGTGATGGGATTAAAGGCATGCGCCACCACCACCCTGCTCTGTTTCCATATTTTCAACCAGATGTTCATCGGGTTTGTTGGCTGCAGGGTAGTGAATAAAGCAGATACCTGAACATACACATGCGTGTGCACACTTAGCAACAAGGCGAGGCTGCCGGTGCTCACACAGGGAGTTCATCACAGTGTGGACAGTCTTGTAACTTCCCGGACAAGTGTCATCTCGTGCGTCATCTTTGAACCCTACAAGGGCTTTCCTCTACTTCCCCACTTTCCAGTGAGGTTAAAGAGCCTGAAAGTGGTGGTCAGGGTGCAAATCTGAGCAGTGGGCCAAGCGCTTGCAGCTTTCTGAGCCAGCTTTCTGAAGGAAGCAATAAGAAAACACATGAAGGAACAATTTGTGAGTGTCCGTCCCCAAGACACTCTGTCCTCAATTCACAGGGTCATGGGAGTCATCCTTCTGTGGCTTCCCTGGGGTCACTAAGGGTTAGTGCTTGGCGGGAGGCTAGCATCTGGACTATTGAGGCTGGCCACACCAGCACACCGGGAAACAGTCAACAGAATCCACGGCTCCAATGTTCACCCCGCTATCCTGTTGTCTAGGAATGTCATTCAGATGGTAGAGTGCCTGCCTGGCATGCTTAAAGCCACCCCCAGCACTGCATAAACTGCATGGTGGTCCACAACTGATGCCCAGCACTTAGAAGGTAGAGACAGGAGACTCTCAAGTTCAAGGTCATCCTCACCTGTGAGATGAGGCTGAATGTGAGCCCATCTCAAAAAAAGACTGGCGTAGTGCCATGTGTTACTCTTTCGGCTATTTTTTTTTGGGGGGGGATGCCACCCAGCTCCCAAATAAATCACACGTGGAGACGTATTCTTAGTTATGAATGTCTGGCCTTAGCTCGGCTTGTTTCTTGTCAGCTTTTCTTAAATTATTCTATCTTTTGCCTTGGGGCTTTTTCCTTCTGTTACTTCTGTTTATCTGACTCTCACTCTTATTCCGTGGCTGATTGGTTGGCCCCTGATGTCCTCTCTCCTCTCCTTGTTCTCTTTCTCCTCCTCTTCCTTGTTTCTCCTGTTTATCCTCTCTGCCTGCCAATCCCGCCTATCCCTTCTCCTGCTTCGCTATTGGCTGTTCACCTCTTTATTAGACCATCAGGTGTTTTAGACAGGAACAATAACACAGCTTCACAGAGTTAAACAAATGCAACATAAACAAAAGTAACACACCTTAAAATAATATTCCCCCACAGATTGGCCGTTGGTCTTTGGGCATTTTCTCTGTGTCCAGAGCTAAGTCCTCCTATCACCCATGAAAGGGAGATGCCATTTTTTCTCTTTGCAGAAGGGGAAAGAAATCCTAGTTCAGAGAGGTTAAGTCATACGGCAAGGGTCACAGAGCATCTATTAATCTGTCAGAACTTAAAGCTTTTCTCTGCCAGCTTTTTTTTTCTTCCAGGATAGGGTTCCTCTGTGTATCTCTGGCTATCCTGGAACTCACTCTGTAGACCAGGATGGCCTCATACTCATGGAGATCCACCTGCCTCTGCCTCCCGAGTGCTGGGATTAAAGGCGTGTGACACCACTGCCCAGCTTCTCTGCCAACTTTTTAA
This sequence comes from Chionomys nivalis, assembly GCF_950005125.1. NCBI lineage: Eukaryota > Metazoa > Chordata > Mammalia > Rodentia > Cricetidae > Chionomys > Chionomys nivalis. The sequence goes on from NC_080093.1 coordinate 52,651,453, forward strand.
CTGGGAGGAGGTGGCACATATTAAAAAGCCAATGAATAAGGGAAGTGTTTGTTGGCCTCCTGTCCTGATTGCGCCAGGGCACGTCTGTGAGAAATTCCTGTGGAGTGAAGTCTACAGTTGGCCAAGCATAGCCTCCTTGTGGACCTGCATATTTTTGGTGTGAGGTGGGTTATATATATATTTTTTGATGAATAGTAAAATAAGATTTCTATAAATAAAGCTGTAGCTTCCCCCATGCCTGTGTTACAAGCAAATTGGCCAAGTCCTTTCTGTGCCTTTATGTCAGTTCTGAAGACTTCAAAATAGAAAGGGACGTCTTGCCTGGGCTGCTGTTCCTTGGAGTTCCCCAGCATGACTCTGGATTCCTTACACGGAGCCATCCTGCTGGGAGAATAATCTAAATCCCTGTAAAAAGCAGTGTCTCTTCTTCCTGGAATGGATAATGTCTTGGATTGTGGGCCGAGTGATAAATCAGTTTCCGTTGCTCAGCTCATAGTGGTTTGTCCCAGTATGGGGGCTCGAAGCGGCTACAGTCCTTGAGAATGCAAGCTCCGAACTAGAAGAGTAGCCCATGGGGCAATAGGGGTCACACTACAAGGACTCAGGACTGAGACGGCTCACACCTTCTGCTCAGTTTCTACTCAAAGAGGACAAGTTCAACTTCTGCATGCATCCCTTGCATCACCCCTTGACCTTCTCCATCTGCAGACGAACCCTCCCTAGGCTCTGTGTGAGGGGGCCCCCATGCATGTGCTGGGGTCTGCCCGGCATCTTTGCTAGCACCTTCTCCCACTCAGCAAGGCTTCCCCAATCCCAGCTCAGGCTCTTCCTCCAACTGTCTACCCATGAAGTGAACTTACAGGTTCAGAGGTCTCTCAGTGCCACCACCCCCACCCATGGTCATCTGCCCTAACCCTTATACACCCACCAGTGCCTAAGATCTGATCTCTAAAAGAAACTTTATTTAGTCCCCCTCATTTATTTATTTATTGGGACATGTGGATGCATGTCTCGGTGCACATGCGGAGGTCAGAGGTCATGCTGGAATTGGTTCTCACCTTCCACCATGTGGGTCCTCATCTTTTATGGCAAATGAGCCATCTCACAGGCCCTACTTAGATTTTTCTTAAAAGACCAATACTCACCCTGATGGGTCACCTTTACTGACCTCTTGAGAGGAACCTGGGAGACAAGTGAAGCTCGCCTCTGCCTCCAAGGGAATTCCCAGAGATGAGCGGCTCCTGAGAGCTCCAACCTCATGAATGAACTCAGGCGGACGTGGCCTGACTAGAAGGAGTGGCTAAATAAGGGGCGGGAACTCCAAGGGCAAATCTCCTACCCCACTGTACTTTCCAGCCACAGAAAGGTCAGGAACTGTGTGTCAGTTAACTGCAGGCACTATGTGACCTTGACATAGACAAGCAGGAGGTGTTTATTTTGGCTCCTGGCTTTAGAGGGTTTGGCCTGATGTGGTGGGAAGGACACAGAGTAGATCATCCCAAGTTGGGGCACGTGAAGAAGGCAATGCCTCCTTTATCCCTTTTTTCCTTCCCAGCTTCCAGGGTAACATTGGTCTCTTTTGGGGTGGGCGTCCTGCCTCATTTTCCTCACAGACACACCCAGAGGGCACGTTAGTCTTTCAGGTGACTGAGCTCCAGTCAGACGGGCCATAGAGACTATACAATCCCACCACTGTGGCGCTCTGCCCAGCACGTGGTGCCAGGCGGCAGTGGGCTGAACCCTCTGAAACCAGGGACCAAAACAAATCCCTCTGCCTTCAAATTCTTTCCTGAGTACTGGTTCACAGCTACACAGAGGAAGCTAACATGAATTGTTATGCTAAAAGACACCATAAAATTTACCATGGTAACCATTTTAAAATAAATAAAAACGATCTGGTAGCTTTCAGCTATACACAGTGGGTTAGAACAATCACCATCATCCATCCCCAGAACCTTCTGTCTTTCCAAATTGAAACCTGGTCCCCAAGCAACTCTGACTCCCTCCAACTCCCAAACCCCCAGAGTCTTCTCCTGTGCCTAACAGCTGGATAGCTTCTGTTTGACATTTGGCTGGACCCTTTCTGGACCCGATTTTGAATGTGGTGTGATCTGAATGGGCCATCTTCAAGTGGACCTCACTAGATTTGCAATTGCTTGGAACACATGCCTTGAAAGCTTAACCGCAGAGGGCAGAGTGACCTGAATGTGGGCAGCACCATCCTGTGGGCTGGGGTCCCTGACTGAAGGAAAGGGGGGAAGCAAGCTGAGCACCAGCAGTTGTCTCTGACGCCCTCACCCCACCTTGCTGTCCCTGCATTCAATGGATCTATGCATCA